>NW_028318128.1:7500-315833 GCF_062004578.1 Staurois parvus
AGAGGACTTAAGATATGAAGGATGGGGGTGTGTTAGGCAATTGACTTTTACGAAGAAGTTAGATGAAGTGAAAGAAAGATTGTTTATGCAGAGGAAAAATGCTGCAAGTATACATTTAAAATCTTTGTGTGCATTTTTTGGTGACTCTTTGGGGGTCTCTTTTAAAAAGGTCTGAAGAAGTTATTTTGACTCCAACTTTGATTTAATTCCCCAGTCACCGGCTGCATTCCGACTTTCAAGGCTGGCTGGAGTCTGAAAATATGTAATTTGTCAGAGCTGCCATTCTAAATATGTTAGTTGCCTAGCTGTATTACTGAACCACTGTAGTCAATACTTTGTGTTACTGACTCAAAGTATGCAGATAAAAAAAAAAGTCAGCAGTACTTGTCTGCATTTGGTTCAAAATCAATGTATCAGCATAACAGTGCAACTAGTGTTTTTTTTTTTTTTTTAGATTTTCACTAGCATTTTACATTTTTTATAAATCTTTACAAGTTTACTTTAAAGAGTTGCAATCCCGATACTAGGTCATTTTCAAAATAGATTATACAGTACCTGAAAAGTAGCTAATGAGAATGGCGATTGGATTGGTGAGCATTTTCCAGCACACAGCTAATTTATTAAACTGTCATAAAAAAACCTTTTGGCAATCAGTCATTTTTACCTCCTATACCAGAAGACTAGACATATCCCAGGACCCAATTTAAAGTAGTTGTAAAGGTTCAGGGTTTTTTACCTTCCTGCTTTCTATGCATGAAGGTTAAAAACCTTCTGTGTGCAGCAGCCCCCCACAAAAAAAAACTTACCTGGGCCCCATCTTGATGCAGCGATGCTCATGAGTGCCTCGGCTCCCCCCGGGTCTCTCCCTCTTTCATTAACGGATACAGCAGAGGTAGCAAATGGCTCCCGCTACTGTCAATCAAAGCCAGTGAGCCAATGAGGAAATAGCGGGGGGGCAAGCCACGCTGTGTGAATGGACAGACAGAGCAGTGGCTCAGGAGGGAACCTGCTTGGGTGCCCCCATAGCAAGCTGCTTGGTATGGGGGCACTAAGCAGGAGGGTAGGGACCAGGAGCGCCAGCAGTGGACTTGAGAAAAGGAGGATGGGGGTTTCTCTTTGCAAAACCACTGCACAGAGCAGGTAAGTATAACATGTTTATAATTTTTAAACTAGAAAAAAAAAATCTTCCTTTACTATAACTTTAATCATTAACCTAAACACTTCAGTCTGACATGTATACCTATTTATTTTTGCCAATAGAAAATCCTTTAATTTTTCATATAGTTTATTGGCTCCTGATTTTTGCATTGTTGGGATCACCTATTTATACAGATAAAAAGAAGAGAATTAATAGAAAGTTCTATTTCACCTGATATAATCCAAAGCAACAGATTTTTGGTTTTTCATTTTTTCCGCACAGTTTAGAAAATGAAATAGGAAAGCTGCACTCCAGTTAAGGCTAGGTTCACACCTATGCAGGTTGCGTTTGAGCCATTTCTGCATTGCATTTTGCGTTTTTTTGCACCTGCATTTTGGCGCATTTTTGATGCATTTTGTGTTGGTTTTTTTTTAATTTTTTGCTAGGCAGATTTAAACTGCAAAACGTATCAAAAATGCAGCAAAGATGCAGCAAAAATGCAATACATGCTTTTCTGCAGTGATTCCATTGAAGTCTATAGAACCAAAAACGCAACTTTTTGCTTTAAAAAAAAAAAAAAAAAAAAAAAGGCCCTGCCCCTTTCCAAAAAACTCATCGGGTAAAAATGTGAACATGTGCCATAGGAAATCATGTTAAATGTACTGTACTGCGTTTCTGCAAAATGCTGAGTCAGCTTTTCAGACACTTTATTAAGTCTTAAAACAGACATTTTCCCATCTACAAATGGTTGTCCTATTGAAATGCTGGTATGTTTTCCTGAGTGCTGTGTTGCTAATGACTCATGTTATATCCCAACTGATATGGGGGAAAAAATCGGACATAAATGCACTGTGTTTGGGCGATGGTATAAAGTCAAATTGTGTTTCGGGGATTGCCATCTGTCCAGAGCCTGCACAATTCCATGGTAGATGCGTCATACCTGTCCAGATTGCAGCTGTGTTGTTAGAGACATGGTACTTCTTCCTCAGTGAAAATGATTTGTGACATTCCATATTTTCCCCCCTTTCTCAGTATGGGAATTTTACATGTCTCCACAGATGTGAAAGGTAACCTTAACAGGGCTGAACAAGAAGACCTTGTGTTTTTGACACCCCTGTTTACATTTTTTTTTCCTGGAAAATGCATTTTTCTTTTTCAATATGTAGGTTACTGCAGCAGTGTTACCTGGTTTACAAACTGATACAGATGCTGAAAAGTTCCAACTCAGAAAAGCATTGTTCCAGGAACTTGGTTTTGCATAATTCCATAGAAAGCAACCAGGAAATATTTTCTTCTGCCCACTCAAACATGCTTAATGATACTGATGACAAAATTGTTAAACAGTTAAAGCATACCCTATGGTCAAAATTTTAAATCATACATTCCTTAACACATTGTATTTTAGTAATTTCTAGCCTAGTGCTATTATTCTGATTAAATACTCATACATTTTGCTTCCTTAAATTTTGTGACACGTATTCACTATTCCCTGTGAGTGTAACAGAATGCACAGAGCCTGCCTTCTGAACTACAGAGGTGCTAAGAGGAGGAGGGATCAGTACAGGAATCACGTTTGCAAGCAGCAAGGGGCCATGGTATATTTGACCCTTAGAAATCAAAAGTATATGGCAGAGGAGAAACTGCACAGCATTCTGGGAGTCCATGAAGTTGTGGTAAGAGATGGCCAGACAGGCATCAATTAAAATATGAAAGATTATTATTATTTTTTTTTTTTAAGTAGGCTTATATTAGATTGTCAAAAATAACTCTTGTTTGTATTGCTTTTCCAATGCTGATGTAAAATGAGTGTATGCTGTGAGCATAGACCTTCTTTAAATCTCCCAGTAACAGGAAGATAAAATCCCCTGTGAAGGCTTGCTTGGCTACAAGTTATTGAACATTTGTTGTAACTAACAAACTAAACCATTGGTACTAAAGCTTGATACTTGGGCACAGGTACCCAGATTATGGGTATTAAGTTTTTTTAAAATATTCTGGATAGTAAAAGCTGAAACAAGTAAACACATCTCTAGATTAATGTACTGCAAAGTAATTCATCCTCAAAGACAACAGATACTATGAAGTCCAGTTAATCTGAATTTCTAACAGTTTGAAGATGCCTGCTGTTAACATTTTAGATGGCTCGTGCCATAGAAAATGAAGAGAAGGCAGCTGGGATTTCAGTGCCTCTACTGTGAACTTTAAAGATGAATCTGTCCACAATGCCTATAGCTAAAGAGGGTTTGTATGAGAGTTTAAAACTGCTTTTGTACTGCTTGTTCAGGAAATAATAAACACATTCACCTCTACTGATGTTATGTCTGTAAAAACCTTCAAGTATGACGTACGTTTTCATTCTGCCAGAAATACATTAAGTTCCTGCCATCTTGTAGAGGACTGACAGCATGCTGCACCGAAATACCAAGCAGCGTTGTCAGCTCTACCTAAGTTTCTCAGGTGGTCAATATTGGTAGACAAAATATCTCTCGTAGTACTGTTTGTCCAACACTAATATTATACAGTAACTTTTTTTAGTCTATTTTTTAATATATTTTGTTTTGATACGTTGTCTCATGGCCTGGTGGGATAGAAGTCCTGCAATTTTTCTGGGTTGTTTTGTCATCTTTTATTCTATGAAATATTTTTTTTCAATGGCTCTCACAGGGACGATATGCACTACTGTATATTGCCAAAAGCATTGGGACGCCTGCCTTTACACACACATGAACTTTAATCGCATCCCAGTCTTAATCCGAAGGGTTCAATAATGAGGTGGCCTACCCCTTGCAGCTATAACCGCTTCAACTCTTCTGGGAAGGCTGTCCACAAAGTTTAGGAGTGTGTCTATGGGAATGTTTGATCATTCTTCCAGAAGCTCATTTGTGAGGTCAGTCACCTGTGGTCATAGTGGTGATTGGAACAGCTAAATCCAATGATTTGGAGGGGAGTTCCAATAATTTTGACAATATAGTGTAGTTTTATTTTATATGTAGCCCATGCTGAAAAGTGTGTAGGCAGTTTGACATGGCAGTGAGTACAGTCTATGGACTGTTTCCATATTTCCTTTATTGTCTATAAAATGTGTTCTGTTTAGTGTATGAACCTGAAATGTCCTCCAGACTCTCATTATACCTCCTTAATAAGTTTTTATGGTGTCATGCATGGACTATTTTTAAAGTTTTGCATTTAGAGTTTTAAGATGGCAGTATTGCCTTTTGAGTACCTGAACATGCTATTGTATGTTCTTTAAGGCCCTAGAAGAATAGTTTCAGACACTACACAGTCAATTAGTAAGTTGCCTATACTGTCTAGTAAACTTTGCAGCAGTGTTTGTCAGAAAGTTCAGAGTTTACCTTTAAGTATTTGGTAATTCATTGCAGCTAGCTTAATCAGGTCTTTCCCTGTAATTTTTATTCTAAAAAATAAAAGTAATTTCACAACAAAGTCTGTACTTTTCACTTGAATAATCATTGGTGGTTTCCTTGTTGGGTCTAGGGGTTTAAGGGTTTATTAGCCATTTTAAAAGTTAGCATGGTAAATACAGCAAAGCTTCCTCTTCATCTGATCAACGCTTAGCTCAAATATACCACAGAGTGAAGCTGTATCTTTGTAATTTTATACTTACATCTGCACATTGATTCACAGGCATAGATGACTTTGCCAAGTAATTTCTGGAATATGCTCAATATATTAGCCACTTTGGCTGCATAGTTAAGTTTTCAGGAAATTTTCATAATTTTACAACTTGCACACTTCAGAGGTTTGTCAGACCTCTTGGACGTGAATGTTTCCACTACTTCTACCTTGTTAAATGCCTGCTAAATGTATTTACAAAGTCTTTTACAAGCAGGCACCAAATAGTGGCTACTTACATAACATTACTGAGTCTTATTTAACCTGGAGATTTAAAGCAAAAGTGTTAGCAGGCACCTAGATGTTTCTACATTTGTGTTTTTGTTAACGTCCACAGAAAACGAGGAGTCTGCAAACAGAGGTCACTCTATATCCAATGGCTGCCTCCAGCTCTGAGATTATAGCTGTGTCACATCAGCCTCAAGCATGCATAAAACAATGTACTGACCTTGCTTAACCAATAGAGAGACCAGCAATACCGGGTTCCATCCACTTTCTGTGCCAAAAGTTATTTGCACAATTGGTGACCTGGGGTTTGCAGCCTCCTGAATGAACCATAATTGCATGTATCTGTAGAATGTCGAAACTTTGTCAGATTTGCTTTACAGTTTCTGCAGAGTTTAGGCCCGCTTGTAATGGCCACCGGAACCTGAAGCGAAGATAAATGTTCCCACCAGGCATGCAGAAAACAGTAAAAACATGACTTCATTTGTAACCTTTTCCCGGTCTGTGTACTAATAGTTTTGGGTGGAGTTACACTTAAGACCCTAAAATAGAATGTTTTTGCCAGTAGTAGTTAGTCATATTCAGCTGGACTTGTTCTGTAAAGTTGAAGTCACAAGAACTGATGAAGCTACTTGAATGAGCAACCAAAACATAATTAAAATTGCAGAACAAGTCCAGTTGAATAGGACTTACTACTACTTGCTATGTTAACCAGGGTGAATGAGAACACTTTGCAAGCAGTATTTTTATATAAATGTTCTGCATTGCAGAGTAGTAAAAAGAGTGGGTGTGGAAGTATTGTGAATAGATGATGTATAACTCAAAGATTTCTGAATGTGGAGGGATTGACACCACTAAATGCTTGCAACATATTCTTCCTCTTAACTACATCAAGGGAAAAAGCCACTCTCCATAGAGTCACATTATAAAGTTTAATTGATGTAGTTGTCTTCTGACACAGTCCCCTCCCTAAACCCCATTTCATCCCAATTGAATAATCATAGAGGTACCTAGGAGAGGACCCAAGGCGCATACCCAGGACTTGGAGCAGTGCAGCTTATTTCATATTCTTTCTCTTATTTGAGACTGAGAGGGTTGCAGATGCACACTGCAGAAGTGTGCTGGATTCCTTTATCAAGCATCTAAACTTTTTAATATATGGTCCTCATAGTATATTTTCTACAAATATTCGCAGGCCAAGCAAAAAAAAACTTAAATTTTACATCCAGGTGTGCCCATAAGCATCCCCACTTACATTGATGCATGCCCAGCAGAGTTCTCCCCTCTCCTTTCAAGCAGTGGACTGAAAGCAGAGGCATATCGGCAGTCCTACCAAACAATCACAAGGGAGCTAGAGAGGTGGGGATCTGCTCTGGGGATGGTGGGAAGGTTATAGCTGGCTGGCAGTGGATGCACTAGTCTCCATAATATGTTACACAGACTGGCACCTCCACTGCCAGCCAGCTGGGGTATCTTCGTGGACAGTTGCTGCAGGCAAGATAAAATCTTGTAGTAAGTTGAATGAGGCCGTTGTGCTGTGGATTAGAGAGTCCCTGGTCTAAACTAATAGCTTGTTACATCTAACACCTAATCACATCAACATTCTTATTTTTTCAAGTGCAGGTTTGAAAATTGGTCTGGTTGTTGATGGCAAAGAGAGTACTTCTTTCAAAATGCAACAGTAGTTTACAAAGTTTAAAATTCAGGAAAATAATCATACTTTAAATTCTAGCCCCACTTCTAAGTAAAGGCACCAGAGACAAAATGTTAGTCAATTGATACTGCAGAATGCTTACCTTAATTTTCCAACTTGGATAAAAAGAATGGAATGCCCAGTGTCCAGAGAAATGCAACTTCTGAAGTATGCTTCATAGATTTATTAAAAAGTAGCAACACCTACATCAACCCAACGTGTTTCGGGGCAATGGACTCCCCCTTCATGGCTGTAGATGCATACTAGTTAATGGGAACAATTACCACGAGTGCTCCTTTCTTTTTATCCAAGTCTGAATGTTGAAACGACCATACGGTTGCACAGAAAAGGCAGCCGCTCAATCCACAAGAGGGCCCATCACCACCATCCATAACTGGCCACTATCTGCCAGAAGGAATTCCTTCCTTTTTGCCCACACAAATTCCCATCCAGGACCAGTGACCAATCCAGTCAGTACAGCGCGGTCTCCAATACAAGCTACCTTAATTTTCCAGCATATGCACATTACTACTACTTCACACGTCATAGCCCTCTTCTAACAGCATCTAAAAATTGTCACATCTCCCTTGCCCTTTCCATCACCTCTTCTCCCTAAATAACCCTTTCTGTAGTTGCTTGTTGGAGAAATGAAGGGGATTATTAGAGCATCAATAGAGTGGCAGTTCTGAGGGTCTTTTGGGCATCTACTCAAAAGGCTTTTTATTTAAGTGAAAATAACAGTAAGATATTTAATACACATTAAAACTTTTGGGAACATTGTTGTTGAAATGAATGGTCTGGTGACGGTGTTTTTAGGAAATAAAATAAAATGGAGGTTTAATGGGAGAATTAGCACAGCAGAAACAGTTACGACCCTAATTCTCTTGCAACAGAAGAAAGCAGATGAACTATGTGACTGCTACCAGTTTAAACTTTCCCATTGTGTATTTGTTGAAAATGGATTCTGCAGTACTCTGCCGTAAGCAATTTATTTCATTGGCATTAGCCCGCCAGAGCTCCAGGATTATATCACCTTTTTGGTAAACATGGGTTCTTTTTCTGGCATGACTGTGCAACAAGCTGCAAATGTCTTTTGTAGTCATCTGAAGTGAATTCTTAAAGGGAATGTATAGTCCTTTTTGTTTGTTTTTTAATAATCATTCTGATGAAAATGCCATCGTGTGATGTGCTAAAAACTGTTCCCAATTAATTTTCTGGTAATAATCATCTTGATGAAAATGTCATCGTGTGATGTATTAACTGTTATGTAAAAACTGTTCTTATTAATTTGTGTATGGTGACACATATATGTGTGTGTGTGTGTGTGTGTGTGTGTGTGTGTGTATATATATATATTCATTTCAAACACATTGCAGTGTTAAACGGATGTGGTTGTACTCTACTACTTTTTCTTTGAACGCAAGTCTGTGTGGCGGCCAACTCTTAAGCTTGCTGTACATGGATAGAAGTTTGACTAGTTCAGCAGGGACCTTCCGAATTTCAGTCCATGTGTGGCCATTGTCAATCTACTGATTTGAATTCTGCTCAGCCACGCTGTTGGTATGTTATAGCTCAATCAACGTCACAGGCAATAGGCTACAGTGCTGATCTGTGTATTGTACAATGACACAGCAAGGAGAATTCCCCCATCCACATTGAATGTGTGGATGGGGGAATCGAGTCAGTGTTTTCATTCAGATCGATGGTTGACCAAAAAAACTCCCCCATGTATGGCCAGCTTTTAAGAGAACAAAGCACTCCCTGTTTATTGATATCCACGAAGACCTCTCTGTGGTGGTTAACCTGCAAACACTGAAATCGTTCAAAATAATATCTTAATGTAAATGTTATACTTTTCTTTTTAAAACATATTCATAGTTTGGTTTGCCCAATTAGTGTAGACCTCATGATCCAGTCCCTTCAGTCTAGTAGGCAGCAGGCAGTTTTATGTAAATTCACAGAAGCAAACAGAAGGCACATTCAGACAAACTTTAGTTTTTGGGCACATTTGGTCTTCAGCTCTGTGTTTTCCAGCCTGGCAGTGACAGTACAGAACTACCAAAACTTTCACTCTTGGAACTCATTCATACAGAGATCTTATTTCTGATATTGTGATTTTCCCATTGAAATAATGCAAACAGAAGAGCTCCTATGTGTCGTTTAACCCAGGACTCTGCATTCACTTTATCTGGTCTCTCACAGAACATGTAAATGCAATTATTTTATTAAATATAAACCACTAAATACCTTTTCTCATCAGCAGTGTATAGCAGTTTTGTGACTGCTTTCAGTATCTGGTCGAGCACTGGTTATTTTTGTAGGAGGAGTTTTCATCCTCTGAGTGTCCTGTGAGGCTGCATGACCCTTGACCCTGTATCTGGACAGTGCTGATTGGCCTAGTGCTGATCACATGCACCCTCCCAACAAAAACCCTCTCTAGCAATACACACCAAACTGAGCATGTGCAGAGTGGCTACTAGGGCTCTGTACTGTCAGCAGATGGATTGGGGACTGTGGTAGAAGGGGAGGATCAGAGAAGACAGGATCTAATGGCCTTTTTACACAATGTGGAGGATTAACCCCTTAGGTTTGACAGTGAGTATAACAAGCATGCTTTACTGCATATGCAGAGTGATTTTGGCTACTCCAAGGTGCTTGCAATGACTGGAAGTTTTTAGTTTTTAATTGGAATTCTATGTTCTGATATGTAACAGGCTGGTTTATTCTGCAGCCTTATCTAATGGTAACATCTGGTATGGTAATAAAACCATACACTATCCAATAATTATTTATAATGTAAACCTTTTATCTGAAATGTTTCACACACAGCATGTTGTGATCTGTGGAACACACATCTTATAGTTTACATGGAGCTTAACAAACACGTCTTTGTACTACATGGAAACATCCCAGGCAGGAATCAAATTAACATATATTCGTATAGGGACGTGACTACACATCTTTTCCCTTATTGTTGCATTGTCCAGAATTGATTTTTCTCACAAATGATTGCTGTTGGCAAATTAAAAGCCATGTCATATTTGTTATTTCTTACAGAAGTTCCATAAAATATTTAGCAAAAATACATACATTTTATCTCATGGTAACCTTTTACATGGAGGGATGTCCAGCGTTCCTCTTAGTTCTTTTTGTTATCCCAAGTGAAGCCATAAAAATGCAAGTCTCCAAATAAAGAATATATAAAATTATTTTTTCTGTCTGTTCATTATTGTCCCTCTTTATGCTTCAGTCTATTGGTCTTACCATCATCTGGACCTTTTTGAGTGAATAGGAACCTCCCCGATATTCTGCCCAATAGATGCCATCTTGATGCTTACTACGGTATACTCCTCCTCTGTACCAAACACCGTTTAGGTTGGCGTGTGCACAAGCGTTGTACCACCATCCTCCTTTATGGAAGTGAGCGCAGTTTCCTGGGATTATGATATGTTAATTATAATATACTTGAAAAATGTGTACTAAATCATCAATAAATCTAAAGTTCAAGGTACATTATAAGAGACCAGCAAATTATGTCCGTGATCCCTAGTTGGCCAATCGTGAGAGCAGAGGCAAGGATTATCTCTTTTATGATTTCAAATGATCACTATTGTTTTCAGTATGCTGAGCTGCAGTAAGTTAACACTGGAGGGTTGTTCACAAAGTGCAGCAGGCATTGCTGCGCCTCTGAAAAGTGATCGATGCTCAGATTTTCAGAGGTTTTTGACAGGCGATGAGAAGGCGATATGTCACCACCTCTCTGCTTGATTTAACCCTATAATTGCCATACCACATGGTAGTGGTGCGGTTCCTGTGTGCCCCATAAAACTGCATTAGCTGCGTTCAGTGGTGGCACTACCTGCCAAAAGTGACATGACATTTTGATTTTATTGCAGCCATGAAGCCCAACATCATGGCCGTGGCATGTGTACAGCTGGGCAGTTAAAACTGGGTTCAGCTAACTGGTTTTACTGCCCCCTGACCTCTCACATGAGTGAGCACTGAAGCCTCTTAAATTAATTAAAGTGGAGTTCCACTCAACCTATCAAAAAATAAAAGTCAGCAGCTACAAAAACCGCAGCTTGTTTCACCGGCCATTTTGTATTCCAGGAGGCCGGCATCTTCAGTGTGGGCACCCGGATGTGATAGCTTGCAGCTTCACAGCCGGGTACCCACTACGCATGCGCGAGTAGCGCTGCGCTTCATGAATGGTCCTGTAGTCTTGTGGGACCTGTCACGTGTCCCAAAAGACTACAGGTAGGGAGGACACTTTCCGCTTCCGATTGCCTAAGCAATCAGACCGGAAGTGGGAGCGGGTACCTGTCAAATTAGGGTACCCGCTCCCCAAAGGTGCCAATCTTTAACAGGGAGTGGGGGAGCAACCCTTAAAGTGGAACTTCCACTTTTCGGTGGAGCTCCTCTTTAAACATCCAGAGAATCTTTGCAGTGACTCAAGTGGCATTTTTAACAGGTAAAGCTGAAATATGCTGCTACTACAGCTTAGGTAGGTGCTGTATATATTGATTTAAATGCCTCCACTGTAAAATGTGACCTGGGAACTGTGTGTTGATGAATCAAGCAAGAGCCAACATTCCAATGAAAAAAAAAAGTAAAGTTTTTCATTATAATTCACCTTGAAATATATTATTCAGGATGAGAATCATTTGAGTCAGGATTTGTGGTTACAGCAATCTTTATAAGAACTGGCAGTTCTCATAAAGATTTCATCAGCTTGTTTTCGCAGCTGATGAAAGATTTCTCCATGTATGGCCAGACCATTCTTGACCAGAGGTTTTAGCAGCTTATCAATGTCTGTATTCAACCTGACAATAACTTTGACAATTCTTTTTGTTTGACATCAGGCCTGAGAACTAGAAACACACACAGCTGTGTATCCCTAGTTATATGCTGCAAGGTTAACTGACATTCTCATTGCAAGGGGCATTGTTCATGTTTACTCAAAGTGGTTGTAAACCTCAGCATATTCTTCCATAGTGTGTACTTGTCTCATTCCAGATTACTAAATATTATTTCTGTGTGGTGCCTCGTTTCTCTGCTATCTGAGTCACCTCTGACAAGTTTTCTTTACACCAAGAGGTAAAAAGGTGACAGGGGAGGGGAGAGACCTCCAGCACACATCCTGTGACTGACAGCTTAAGCTCTGTTCCTGTGTGCTATGTGGAGGGGGGGGGGTGTCCCTTCCCTCCCCTCCCATCAGCTCTCCTCAGGGAGGTCTATATAGTGTAACTTAAGTTATCCGCCCCCTGCTTCCTGGAAGCTCAGACAAGCTGTATAAATTCTGTGCTTTGAATGGATGTACAGAAGAGTGGGCTGCAGATAAACAAGTAAAATGTATGTAGAAGGATTGGTTTCATCTGTGTATCACTTGAGGCCAGTCACTTCACTGGGTTTAGGAAAGGATGTTCAAACACTTTAAAGCCCAACTGCAGGCAAATTAAAAATAAATTACCTCTTGCAGTGAGGCTGTGTCCGCGCTGCAAGAATTAATTGCACCATTATGTCCAGGGAAACTAAGTAAATATATTTACTTGGTCCTTCACTCCTTCCCACAACTTGAGAGGTTCCTGCAGTTTCTGCACCCCTGTGCTCTAGCAAACTAAGGCTGGACATAGATGAATCTTTTTTTTTTTTTTTTCTTCTTCTTTTAATCAGCGACGAGACTTCACCGCCATCAGAATACACTACTCAGGAGTCTATGAGCTGCAGTCTATTGCCTGCGGTGCAGATCAAGCAGAAAATTTACAACAGGGCAGTAGAACAAAAGTTGATCTGCAGATAGATGTCTTCTGTTCAACCATAGTGGCCATTCATGGATTGAAGTTTGGCTGGTCCTTACCAAACTAGCCACATTTCGATCCATGTATGGCCAACTTAAGATCCTGACATTAAGTCCAGAGCAGAGTTCAAAACTCTGCTTTGGAGGTGAGGATGTTGAGGGACAGTCTACTGCCGGTTTGCGAGGTAGCGCCATCGGCCAGGGAGCAGAGGATCAGGTAAGTAAAACGATTTCTCCTCTCCCTGAGATAAAATTTGCTATTAATACTTGCAGTGCATGCACAACCCTACAGCAGGGGATCATTTCTTTTCCCAGAGTTGGGCTTTAAAAGGTGTATTTTAAAACCTCCAACCTTGCAAAGTTTATAGTTTCTATACAGCACATTTTTCATGTTCCGCTGCAAATGTAGCGGTTCATTATATAATCCATGGTTAAGGCATGCATTGTAACGCTCACATTGCCAGCTGCTAAAGAGACGATACATGCTACTGGAGCATGGGCAAGCAGAAAGTGAAGGAAGACCCGCTGTATAGTTTGTAATTGTATTACCACACTTGATCAGGTTTGCAGAGGGTTGTTTCTTATTGGAAGCCATCACCCTAAAATGGTACACTTACCCAAAAAGAACAATCTATTTTATTACTGTTAGGCTTATATACAGTATATGCTCCTTACCTGTATACATGTCCCTGTCTCTGTCCAGTGTTGTAAACTGCTTGCCATTGTGCCAAACCATGGAGTCTCCAGCATTACCCTGATATGTCCCAAGTCGAAGCCTGTAGAAGTCAGACTCTGGCTCTATACGGACGCTGCTGTACTCAGCATAGACCTTCTTATTGTTCCAGTCTTCCAGTTCAATCAGCAGTTTATAGTTATCCTGGTTTGTCAGCTGATAGATGTTCTCTAATCCCAGCCAATATTCTGAATCAATGTTTCCAAAGCCTTTCTATACAAGAAGAAATTGTGCAGTGATTGTGTTATACGGCTTAATCACTATTGTTTAATACTAAAGTGTGGCGCGGTGACATGTATTTGTTCAGGTTGTGCTCTAAATCAGGGGTACTGCATTAAAATTCATGGAGGTCTGGTTGGTAACATTTTCTTTCTGCAGAGGTCCGAATCTCATTTTTCTTCTATTACTCAAGTTTTTCACATCACAGCCCCCTTTACATGAATGTCCTCAGTCCCCACTTTTCCATCACAGCCCCTGTACATCACAACTCCCTTTTACATCTGAGCCCCCCAACATTATAGCCCCGCTTACATCACAGCCCCCCTTCACATCACAGTCCCCTTTGCAATCATAACCCCCACATCACAGCTCCCCACTCCTGACATCACAGACCCTTCATATCACAGCTCCCTTCTCTCACCTCAGCCCCCCCATATCACAGCTCCCCCTCCAACCTCCAACATCACAGTTCAACCCATATCACAGCTCTCCTCACATCACAGCCCCCCATATCGCAGCTCTCCTCACATCACAGCCCCCCAGTATTTCAGCTGTCCCCTCTCACATCACAGCCCCCCCCCATTTCACTGCTTCCCCCTCTCACAGCCCCCCATTTCACAGCTCACTTCACAGCCCCCAGTATCACAGCTACCCCCTTTCACTTCACAGCCCCCCATATCACAGCTTCCCTCTCTCACAGCCCCCCATATCACAGATCCCCCTTTTGATATCACAGCCCCCCCACCCCATAATCTTTCCCCTACCTTAACTCATCATTGTGGAGGGCCAGAGGAATGTCAGGGTAGACTCCTGTTCTGTACGTACTCGCATGCCGCCACTGCTACCATCCTCGCTGCTGTTGAAGTCACAGCAAGATGGAGGGTGGGAAGAATGGAAGGAAGACCTCCTCTCCTGAATGTTTTCCGGTTTGCCGCCACTGAACTCAGGGTAGGGATGAGGGCGGGAGGTACAGAAGGTCTCCACTGAGGGTGGAAGCTGCCCAACTCATCTTGTTAAAAAGCGAGTGACCCGCTTTTAAAAATGAAGGGTTGGCTTCCCTTCCCCGCTCCCCCTGTAGACCTGCAGTGTCTCCTGCCTTCCTCTATGCTGAGTTCAGTGGCGGCAAGCCGTTGCATTCAGAAGAAGGAGGTCTTTCTTCCATTCCTCCCACCCTCTTCCCTGCTGTGACTTCAACAGCAGCGGCAACAGGCAAGTACATACAGAACAGGAGTCCATCCTGCCATTCCTCCCGATTTCTAACAGCTGCAGCGGAGGGAGGAGAGGAGTCCACTCAGGCTGCTAAGCGGTGTGGCCGCATTCCGGACAGGACTGTCACTCGGTCCGTCATTTTGTGACACCTGCTCTATATCAAACTGTTAAACCACAAAGTCTAACAAAGCAATTATATATTGCTTCTTGCACACAGTATGGGCCAATTCACACCAGTTAGGACATCTGATAAACAATAATTTCCAATGTGTCCTATTCACACACTTAAATGCAACATGTATGCATTTTAACGCAACGGATGTAAGCCGATGCAAGCGGATATCAAAACAATGCACAGGATATCCTGTGAAAGTGCAGTATGCTTTAACACGCTAAAATGTATGTCAACAGACCTCAAAATGTATGCCAATGGATGTCATGAAAATGAATGGAAATGTACATCCATTTTGTATATTTTAGCATTTTAGTCCATTTTGTACATTTTAGCGCAAGTCAGTGTGAATTGGCCCTCATACTACATACCCTTTGGAATACCCAACATATATATAAAAATGTGTTATCTAGTTTACTTTATCCTAAGCCACTGAATTGAGAGCCACGTGACTTGTGTTGCTGTGATGTTGCCTATTTCAAAATCCATGGCATTAGGATAATCAGGAGTTGCATATTTATATAATTAGTATGATGTATGTTTTGTGTGCATGAGAGGGCACCTAAAAGGTAGTTAAAATGGGGCTGTGCACACCATAGCATTTAGGTGCATTAAAGTATTGTATGGTGCATTTTAGCTGTACAGCCATCAAGTTCCCTGTAAGGTAATTGAATCCATTCTGATATGATGCTTTTCACTTTTGCTGACAGCACGAAGGGAAACTATTTGTGAGCCACACCAGTTCTTAAAATATTGCTCACTCTGGCTAAAGGTGGTTTTGAATCTTCCAATTATTCTTTCTGATTAACTAGGACAAAACCGGGTAATGGATGAATTTTGTAACTTGCTAGTATAGATGTTTGAGCTCACCTTGTATGTCTCCCAGTTCCTGAAAAAGTTAGCAGATCCATCACTTCTTCTCTGTATCACTGCCCAGCCTCCAGGGTCCAGATTGTTCTCACACCATAGCTGCATGTGACTATTGGCATTGGTGGGCTTTATCAAGTATATACCACTGCTAGTAAATCCTGATTCTCTGGCATGCTTGCAGTCTCTGAATGGGCCTGTTGAAAGTCATAGGTACAGTTTTATTACAACCTGTAATCTAATAAAAAATGTAAATGTCACCCCTAGTGTAACATCTATAGTAAAAATAATCTGATTACTTTAGACTCACTGCAAAACACTTTAGTATTGACAAGAAGAAAGTGAAGACAAGTGACCTCCATCCAATTCATCCCAAAGGTGTTCTATTGGGTTGAGGTCAGGACTCTGTGCAAGGCAGTCAAGTTTCTCCACCCCAAACGCGCTCATCCATGTCTTTATGGACCATGCTTTGTGCACTGGCGTGCAGTTATGTTGGAAGCGGAAGGGGTCATCCCCAAACTTTTCCCACAAAATTGGGAGCATGAACTTGTCCAAAATGTCTTGGTATGCTGACGCCTTAAGAGTCCCCTTCACTGGAACTAGGGGGCCAAGCCCAACCCCTGAAAAACAACCCCACACCATAATCCCCCCTCCACCAAATTTTACACTCGGCACAGTGCAGTTAGGCAAGTACCATTCTCCTGGCAATTGCCAAACCCAGACATGTAAATCGGATTGCCAGGCAGAAGCGTAATTCGTCATGCCAGAGAACACGTATCCACTGCTCTAGAGTCCAGTGGCAGCGTGCTTTACACCACTGCATCTGACGCTTTGCATTGCACTTGCTGATGGTAAGGCTTGGATGCAGCTGCTCGGCCATGGAAACCAATTCCATGAAGTGCTCTAGGCACTGTTGTGCTAATCTGAAGGCCACGTGAATTTTGGAGGTCTTTAGCTATTGACTCTGCAGACAGCGGGTGAGATCTGTGCACTTCAGCATACACTGACCCCGCTCTGTCATTTTATGTGGCTGAATTGCTGTTGTTCCTAGTTGCTACCACCTTGTTATAATACCACTATCAGTTGACTGTGGAATATTTAGTAGCAAGGAAATTTCACAGATGGACTTATTGCACAGGTAGCAACCTATCACGGTACCACGCTTGGAGTCACTGAGCATTCTTTCACAAATGTTTGCAGAAGCAGTCTGCATGCCTAGGTGCTTTATTTTATACACCTGTGGCCATGGAGGTGATTGGAACGCCTGAATCCAATGATTTGGAATGGTGCCCCAATACTTTTGTCAATATAGTGTGTGTGTGTGTGTGTATATATATATATATATATATATATATATATATGTGTGTGTGTGTGTGTGTGTGTGTGTGTGTGTGTGTGTGTGTGTATGTATGTGTGTGTGTATATATATATATATATATATATATATACATACACAGTTGCAAGAAAAAGTATGTGAACCCCTTGGGATTACGTGGAATTTTGCATGAATTGGGCATAAAATGTGCTCTGAACGTCATCTAAGTCACAACAATAGAAGAACACAGTCTGCTGAACATAATACTACACAAACATTAGATGTTGCCATGGTTTAATTGCACATAACATGTAAACATTCACAGTGCAGGGAGGAAAAAGTATGTGAACCTTTGGACTTAATAACTGGTTGACCCTCCTTTGACAGCAATAACCTCAACCAAACGTTTCCTGTAGTTGCAGATCAGACCTGCACAACGATCTGGAGTAATTTTGGACCACTCCTCTTCACAAAACTGTTTCAGTGTAGCAATATTCTTGGGTTGTCTGGTGTGAATCGCTCTCTTAAGGTCATGTCACAGCATTTCAATCAGGTTGAGGTCAGGACTCTGACTGGGCCACTCCAGAAGGCGTATTCTGTGCTGTTGTAGCCATTATGTTGTTGAATTACTTGTATGCTTTGGGTCATTGTCCTATTGCATCACCCATCCTCTGCGGAGCTTCAGTTGGCGGACAGATGGTCGTACGTTTTCCTGCAAAATGTCTTGATAAACTCTGGAATTCATTTTCCCATCAATGACAACAATCCGTCCAGGCCCTGAGGCAGCAAAGCAGCCCCAAACCATGATGCTCCCTCCACCATGTTTTACAGTGGGGATGAGGTTTTGATGTTGGTGTGCTGTGCCTTTTTTTCTCCACACATAGTGTTGTGTGTTCTTCCCAAACAACTCAATCTTGGTTTCATCTGTCCACAGTATATTTTGCCAGTAGTGCTGTGGAACATCCAGGTGCTCTTTTGCAAACTTCAAACGTGCTGCAATATTCTTTTTGGACAGCAATGGCTTCCTCCGTGGTGTCCTCCCATGTACTCCATTCTTGTTTAATGTTTTCCTTATTGTAGATGTGTCAACAAAAATGTTAGCATGTGCCAGAGATTTCTGTAGGTCTTTAGCTGACACTCTGGGATTCTTCTTTACCTCATGCAGTATTCTGCGCTGCGCTCTTGCAGTCATTTTTACAGGATGACCACGCCTAGGAAGAGTAGCAACAGTGCTAAACTTTCTCCATTTGTAGACAGTCTGTCTTACCGTGGACACATGAACATCAAGGCTTTTGGAGATACTTTTGTAACCCTTTCCAGCTTCATGCAAGTCAACAATTCTTGATCGTAGGTCTTCTGAGAGCTCTTTTCTGTGAGGCATGGTTCACATCAGACAGTGCTTTTTGAAACCAGTAAACCCAAAACAGGTGTGTGTTTTTAAGGGCAGGACAGCTGTCAGCAACACATCCAATATCATCACACTGATTGGAGTCAAGGTTGGCTCGCTCCTGGCTCCAATTAGCTCTGGGAGAAGTCATTAAGCTAGGGCCTCATATACTTTTTCCTCCCTGCACTGTGAATATTTACATGTTATGTGCAATTAAACCATGGCAACATCTAATGTTTGTGTAGTATTATGTTCAGCAGACTGTGTTCTTCTATTGTTGTGACTTAGATGACGTTCAGAGCACATTTTATGCCCAATTCATGCAAAACTCCATGTTTTCCCAAGGGGTTCACATACTTTTTCTTGCAACTGTGTATATATATATATATATATATATATATATATATATATATATAATATATATAATTTTTTTTTTTAAAGGTTTGCGACAGAGTACAATAGAATATAACCTTCAAATAACAGGCAAATGGCGCTTATATTTTATACATCGGGCCTTGGTCATACATATTTTTCTGTAGTGTTTTTTTACCAGGATGCATAAGGCCTTCAGTTACTATTATACAACTGCATGCTGATATTATTTATGGTGGAGAGCTATTTGTATATTTTTTTTTCTATATTTTATTAAAACATTTTTTATGTTAAAAAAAAAAAGAAGTCTTTGAAAGTAGATTGTTGATAAAGGTTGTACTACACAGATCTATTACAGCAGAATGAGTACAATGTCCGTTTCTGGGTACAACAGTGTACAAGCCAGGAGAATATTGTACAGATTGCATGGTGAGTGAGAATGGCTAGGAACATGGGGGAAGGCAAAGGATCAGGGAATCTGTTTGTTCAGTATAGCAGTTGTTTTGTCATTGACCATCATCCATGATGGTCTTTATTTGACCTCTAGGGGATTTTGCTATACTCTGATTGCTGTGAGAAGAGTTTTTTTGCTTTGGTTTTTTGTTTGTATTTTTCTTGTTTTTGGTATTTGTTTTGTATGTTTTTTTTTTTGTCTTGCAAATAAGAATATACACATTTTCTATGTCATCTTGCATCTACCAGTGTGGTGTTGTGCTGTGGAGATGTTGAGAGTATTATATGTAAGGCGTAATACTGGAGTTCTGTGCTATCGTATTCCTGCTGGAAGAAGTCAACTGTATCTGCAGCCTCTGAGCTGTGACTGTTTATGGTGCAGTAGAGTGGCCTAGATAGGTTGGAGTTGATGAGGCAGAAGATGAATAGTTTAATATGTTTAGTCTTTGTCTTATTGTTCTCACAGCATGACTTTCTGTACCACCAGAATGAAAACGGAGACTTTTGTTTGTTTGCTAGAAATTGTGATTTTTGTCAAACCTGCTTTCTGTAAGGCCCCTCAGGATCCCCGGGATGTTCTTTTCAATATTGACGTGGCATTCTTCATTCCTCTGGATAAAGCTTATATTTCTTTTTCTAGTTTTTTTTCTATGTCCTTTTTAAGAGTGGAAATGTTACTTTTGTATTTAAATGACCAAGAACTTTATTTATATTACAATGAAAATTTCCTTTCTTATGGTCAGTCATGAAAATAGTTTACTATTAATATATGATAGATGGGAAAGTTGCGTATGTATGAAAACAAATCGGACAACATGTAGTCAAAAATGTCGCAAGCATATAATTATTTGATGTTTAAATTTGTAATACAACAGCTGCTTCTGGTAATAATTAGCTTTAGCTATTGTGAAAGCTTATGTGGATGTCTCTTCAAGGGACTGATGAAAGAGGTAGGCAGGTTCTACAGAAACACAAGTATTCAATTATAGCGACAGAAACCATCTCCATTGCACATGGAATGCGGCTAATTTTTGAAATTTGGAGAACTTTTTGTTTCAGGCTACAAAAAAGTGGATTTGTTGGTAAACTAGAACAATGAACTTTTCTTTTTTGTTCCTGTTTAGAATGGTAACTATACAATTTGAAAGCATTTTTTCAGTTCAGTGGATGTAAAAAAAAAAAAAAAAATCTCTTGATCCTACCAGAATTCAGTTTGCTGGGAAAAAAAACGCAGCCGCTACATCTAAAGACTTTACAGTTGCATCATTGATTGATTGGGCTATAGTATTTAGATGCACTTTAAATATACACTACAATGTAGTGTTAATTCTTGCATCATATTATTCTATTTTGTTACTAATCCTATATGAAGTTTCAATTTATGGATTGTATCATGTGCATCCCCGCCCCTCCACTCTCATTTTCCAATCACAGAACACTTTGTGTTCGGTGAAATAACACAAGGCCTTTAGCAGTTGCTTCCATGCCAACAGCACCCAAAAATCCAGTGGAGCTGCTTTGTAACAAGATAGGATTTTAATACAATACAGCAGTACCACACACACACACAGCATACCTATTACCTCTTTCTTATATAGCTGGTGCCGTATAGAGAATAAAAAAAACAGTGGTCCTGATGGAAAGAGTGTCAGGAGGCAGGCTCAGTAGAGGAATCACTGTTTGTAGACAGCAAGATATCATGGGATATATAGTTAGAAATTGAAAGTTAACGGCATGGGAAAAGCTGCAAAGCATTCAGAGAATCCAGAAAGTTGTGGAAAGAGATGGCCAGCAGACAGCACTCAAATCATGAACCACCAAAAGAAAGCTCTATTTGTGTGCAAACAAATTATAGAAATTTAATTTAGGTACAGTGTTGCATGAACACGCAGTCGCCACTTTAAGTAGCACAGTACAGAATAGCAAAAAAAAGTTCTGGTCATGAAGGGGATAAAACCTTCTGGAGGTCAAGTAGTTAAGAGCTGTACTTGGAGCATGTTTTTAACCACTTGCCTACCACCCCTATAGCAGATATACTGCTACAGGGCAGCTGCTCTGCGCAAAATCACGTGTGTGTGTATATATATATATATATATATATATATATATATATATATATATATATATAACTTCCGGAACATTTCCAAAATCTGCTCCTTTCTGACCAATGACACCACAAAACAACTTATCCATGCCTTGGTTTTATCCCGCCTTGATTACTGCAACTCCCTCATTGGTCTACCATTACACAGGCTATCCCCCCTTCAGTCTATTATGAATGCTGCTGCTAGACTCATACACCTTACCAACCAATCAGCGACTGCTGCCCCTTTCTGCCAATCCCTTCATTGGCTTCCACTAACCCAACAAATAAAATTCAAAATACTAACCACAGCTTACAATGCCATCCACAACACTGCCCCTAGCTACATCTCCAACCTCATCTACAAATATTGCCCAAATCGCCCACTCCGCTCCTCCCATGATATCTTCCTCTCTAGCTCCATCATCACCTCCTCCCAAGCTCGCCTCCAGGACTTCTCCAGAGCCTCTCCCATCCTCTGGAACTCCCTACCCCAGTATGTCCGCTCAGCCCCCACCCTGTATGCCTTTAGGCGATCTTTGAAAACTCACTTATTCAGGGAAGCCTACCCCACCTCTAGAACTGTACTTGAATCACCTCCACCAGATCATCCCCCCGCAGCTATCACCTTTCGTATAACCTCTCCCTTCCTTTAGATTGTAAGCTCCACGAGCAGGGCCCTCATATTCCTTCTGTACTGAAATGTATTGTAATTGTACTGTCTCCCTTATATTGTAAGCGCTGCGCAAACTGTTGGCGCTATATAAATCTTGTATAATAATAATATATGTATGATATGTATGTGATTTTGCTGTCCCGGCCAGGGGACACAACACGTTGCCCTACCCGCGCTACCATTGGTTGCAGCAGATGTCAATCACCAAGTCCCGACCGGCGATTCTCGGCTGGCATTCGGTGATCGTTGCTAAAGCTGAGAGGAGAGATATCTGTGTGTAAACACAGATCCCTTCCTGTCAGCATGGACATGCTGCTTTCTCTGTCTCTGCACAAATGAGAGAGAGAAGCATGTCTCCCTAGTAAAATGGCACACATTGTAAGCACATCACAACATACAGTTAACCCTTTGATCACACCAGATGTTAACCCCTTCCTGCCCAGTATCATTAATACAATGTCAGGGCTTTTTATTAGCTCTGATCACTGTATTAGTGTCACTGGAAATGTCAGTGGCCGTTAGTTCCCACCCAGTGTCAGAATGCCCGCTACAGTCCCACTATAAGTCACTGATCGCTGCTATTACTAGTATAAAAAAAACAATTCCAGTATATATACTGCCATTTTATAGACACTAACTTTCATATAAACCAATTAATTTATTCATATTGGAATTTTTTTTTTTTTAGCAAAGACGTGGCAGAATACATTTTGGCCTGAATTTATGAAGCAATTTTATTTTTTACATTTTTATTTATTGGATATGTTTTATAGCAAAAAGCCAAAATATTGTTTGTTTTTGTTTTTTTTTCAAAATTTACAGTTTTTTTTTTTTTTTGTTTATAGTGCAAAAAATAAAAAAAAACACGATCAAATATCACTGAAAGAAAGCTCTATTTGTGAGGAAAAAAATACTTAAATTTAATTTATGTACAGTGTTGCATGACCGCACAATTGTCAGTTAAAGTAACACCACGCCCGATAGTAAAAATTGGCCTGGTCAGGAAGGGGTGTAAATCCTCTGGAGGGCAAGTGGTTAATGTATGAACACACAGATAACATTAATCTGATCTCTTTTACATCTACACACTACAAATCATTAAGTAGACTATACATTCCTGTGTTTTACTGGTATGGAATTTTCTGCTAACAAATCACCCATGAGTTTTCACTGATTTGTGCTAGACGAGTGAGTAAGCTTTGAGAGAAGCAGAAAGATAACTAGTTAAAAAGTGAAGTCGAACATTTTCATATCCCTTTAATGGATTTGAACTAAGTTTTTTTTATTTGCAATCAATGGTGTTTTGTAAGACGTTACTGCTAGGAACACGATCATTTTGGTTCTGCTTGATGAATTGTTTTGAATCAGTTGTCAAGGATGAACTTGTTATGAAGTTGGAGGATGAATTGCTCCACAATGTCTAATGCTACAGAGGACAGCCATGGTTTGTTTTAAAGCTGCAGTTTGGGTAAAAACATTTTTTTTTCCTCAACAGCTTAGTCATATCCTTTTACCTATAATGATATCTTCATTGCAGAGCTGTCCTGCCCTCTTTTTACTGCTAAGCTCCTGGTGCTGTGGAGGTTAAAAGCTTCAAGTCTCCAGACTCAGCTGCACTAGAGATGATCCAACGGGGTTACACCTCCTGCTCTCTCCTCCATTGAGAGTTTATTTCACTGCCTGTAACACAATCTGTGAATGGGGAAGAGAATCCTGTGACTGAGCAGAATCTTCCCCATATACAAATCCCGTTACAGTGAAAAGAAAGAGGTAAAAGGTGAATACGGTTTTTTTTTTTTTTTTTTCTCCTCCTAGCTTCAGGTTATTTCAGAGAATTTTGGATTCTTATTTTGTGGAAGGTTACCAACATATTTGTGCACAGAAAAATGTATTTAGGCAGTCATCCTCCATTTTTCCCTTGAGCTGTCCTTGGAATATGAAAGGTAAAAGTTGTTTGGTTGTTGTGGACAGATGGGGCTACAGGCATAAAATATGTTCGGTGTGATAGGAGCATGTATTGTAGCAAGGAAATGAACTTTAGATCATGTTACATAGCAAGCAAGAACATATTTGTAAATATTTATAAACATAATCTTGGGTACATAGGCTAAAGGCATTGTGTCATCATGTTTAATGTGAACAAGTACTTGTCTACAGTCATTGTGTATACATTATGTGCATGTAGTGTTTGCATTAGAGGAAGATTGGTAAACCCTTTCCGGATGTCTCTGATCTTTTGTTTTCCTCTCTAGTTAATGATTTAGCTATTTTCTTTTATTAGCTAGCATGTTTTACGCTACATATTGTTGACACGTGATGTTTGCAGAATGAGCAATGTGAAATAACCTATAGGGACAAATCAACAGTCCCCAATCTAACTATAATGTTTTTTTTCTTCTCACTATTTTTTTTTAGTTTTAGCATTTTAGCTAAAACTGTTTTAATTCTTTCAATTTACTGATGTTTGATCTTGCTAGCAGCTGTGAACTTCCATTTGTGGCTATGAAAGTCTCCAGGTATCTGTCTTCCATTTCCTTACCTCTTCTCTATTTGGAAAACTCCTTGTCTTGTTTTCACGGATTGTGACATGTCCTGTGAGTGGAGGAAAAGCAGATAAATGACAGAATGCCCTACTTCACTCATAGAACTTGTTGCACCCTGTGGAAAAAAATACAAGGAGTTTTCTTAATGGAGGAGGGAGGAAAAAGGGGAGGGCAGGAAATATGAGACTCCTACAGTTGTAGCCACTGAAATTCAGCTTTAACCACTTTTTTGCATAACATTTTATGCAAACAAATTTGAACCTTCTAACAATTATAAATTATCTGAAAGGAGAGACCCTGTAGAATAAAGTGGTGGCAGTTGCAATTTTTTACGCAATGTTTGTGCAGCTTTTTATCAAATGCATATTTTCAGGAATAAATACATAAAAATTAATTTACTCAATAATACCCAATTAAAATATAAAAGATGAGGTTGCATCGAGAAATAGATACCAAACATGTCAAGCCTCGAAATCGTGCATGCCCATGAAATAATTACAAATGATGGCACCCAAAATTGTCCATTGGTAAGGCTTTTTAAGTGCTTTTACAAGTTATCAGTGTGCAGTTAACTGTGAATTATAGCCATAAAACCTAGAGGGACTTACCCTTCTTGCTAACAGTAAAAAAAAAAAAAAACAGGAAAAAATCAAGTATTTGAAATGTCTACTTTTTAGTGTTTTTCCTTTCGATAAATTTTTTTTTTCACTTGCAATGTGCCTTTGAACTTGCTGGAAAATTTGACTACTTCATGAAGGTCCCTATTACAGCCTCCTCCCTCATGTCCTAATCCTCTCCTTTTCTGGAAGTGTCTAATTATTTTTTAAAGGTATCTGGGAGTCTCTGATTGCAGTCTGTGCTGGCCTAGATCCTCTGCCCCTCACCTCACCTCCCTGCAAAACATTTTTTGTAGCTGCCAGGGGAGGAGTGAAGAATACCACTGAGTGTCACATCCAAGATGGCTGTGCCCAGAAGAAGTCTTGGGGCTTTTGGATGTCTACACAACAGAGGTTTCTTCAGGTAAATACCTTGCATAAAGTACAGTAGGTTTCATGCATGTATACTTTTATGGGAAGATTTTAGGTAAAATGGGTTGTCTGGTGCAGGGTTTCCTTAAAGCGATTCTAAAGGTTCTTTCATTTATTTTTTGGAAAATAACAAGCATGTTATACTTACCTACTATGTGCAATGGTTTTGCGCAGAGCAGCCTTGAGCTTCTTCTTCTCGGGTCTCCCTCAGGCTCTCCTGGCTCCTCCTTTCTGTTGGGTGCCCCCACAGCAAGGAGCTTGCTATGGTGTCACCCACTGCTCCATGTGTCCATTCACACACACAGCTGTGGTTTGGCCCCTGCCCTTCTGGCTGACTGGCTATGATTGACAGCCGTGGGAGCCATTGACTTCTGCTGGCTTTCTCAGCCAATGAGGAGGCAGGAACCCAGGACAGCCGAGGCTGTTGTGAACATCGATGGATTGCAATGGGGCTCAGGTAAGTATTGAGAGGGCTGGGGGCACTGCTGCACACACAGTTTTTTACCTTCATGCATAGAATGCATGAAGGTAACCTTGAGCCGTTACAACCACTTTTAGTAAAAGCCTTCCTTGTGTAGATTAATACATTATTTAGAATGTTACAAAGTTTGCATATTAGATCTGCATTTCCTCCACATATGTCTTATTTGTCTGATGTGTTTGCAGTATAGTGAAGAAAACCAGTTCCAACCGAGGTCACTTCTTATTAGGATGCACGGTGATCATTTTTAAATGCAATACATTTTGTCCTTTCCATATTCTGAACATACTTTACCAATTAGCTTTCCTGCTACTGGGTTGTAAGTAGAGAGTGATGGTTTTAGTTTAAAGGAAACATCCTTGTGTCCTGTGGCTTCCCTAGTAGAATATTATTCTGGTATGTTGGTTTATGATGCTGGGGACAGCTGTTCCATGTCTAGGGTCTTCTGTGCTGGGATCATCTTGGTAACCGCTATTGCTAAGAATAACATTGAAAGAAGATACCAACTTTTTTTTTTTGTCACCACAACAGGAATAGAAGAGAAATATTCCAGTGGGGACACCTTTTACAGTGACAGCCGTATTAAAAAAAGGGGTTCATCTCACTTTGAATAGCTGTCCCCTTGTTTCCTGTAGTTTTTGAGAGACAGAAAGTAATAGGAAATGTCTCAAATGGATCACAGATGGCAGGAAAAAAACTGGCATGGGTTTTAAGAATTTCCTGCTCTATCCTAAATATTTAAAAAAAAAAAAAAAAAAAAGTTTTTGCTGCTTAACCACTTGCCTACCGGGCACTTTTACCCCCTTGCTGGCCAGGCCAATTTTCAGCTTTCAGCGCTGTCGCACTTTGACAAGTGCGCGGTCATTCAACGCTGTACCCAAACAAAATGTTTATCACTTTTTTGAGACAGAGTTTTCTTTTGGTGTTCTTTAATCACCACTGGGCTTTTTATTGTTTGCTGAACAAACTAAAAAGAGATTGAACATTTTTTTAAAAAAAAGGTTTTTCTTAGTTTCTGTTATAAAATTTTGTAAGTAAGTAATTTTTCTCCTTCACTGATGTGCGCTAATGAGGCTGCAGTGGTGGGCCCTCATAGGCGGCACTGATGAGGCACTGATAGATGGCACTGATGGGCATTGACAGACATCACTTGTTGGCATTGACAAGCAGCACTGACGGGCACTGATAGGCACCACTGATAGTTGGCACTCAAAGGTAGCTCTGATGGGCACTATGTGGCATTGATGGGCACTGATATGTGGCATTGATGGGCACTTACAGGTGGAATTGATGAGTACCGACAGGTGGTACGGATGGGGCTACACTGACCATCAGGTCACTGATCATCAGTGCCTTGATGATCAATGTAGATGCCCCCTTTGAGGAATGCCGATTACAGACTCTCCTTGCACGCTGTTGGCATGAGAGGACTACGGATAACTGGAATTTACTGTTTACATGTGATCAGCTGTGATTGGACACAGTTGATCACATGACAGAGCCAACATCATTGGCTCTTTACGCTGATCAGTGATCTGCTGTGCCCCAGGGACACAGCGCAACACTAATCGCCGTACGTCCCCGGGGGCACGCATGCGCAGTTAGAGTGGGAGGACAACATATGATGTCCTCCCGAAACGAGAGAACCGCCATCCGCCCATCATTTCCTTATATGCCAGGCGGGAGTCGGTTAAAGTGGTTCTAAAGTCTCAAGGTTTTTTACCTTCATGCAATCTATGCATGAAGGTGAAAAACCTGTGTGCAGCAGTCCCCAGAGCCCCCGCCCTCCCAATACTCCCCTGAGCTCAATCGCGATATCCAGAGATGTCTGTGAGAGTCTTGGCTTGCTGGGGGCTCTCCCTGCTCTTTGGCAAAACCATTACACAGAGCAGGTAATTAGAACGTTTGTTATTAAAAAAAAAAAAAGCCTTCGCCTTTAGTATCGCTATAACTTAAATCATGTCTTAACTTTTCACTTACATGAAAACACTCACTAACCCCAACCCAGGACTCCAATTACTAAGGGCCAGTTCACACTATTTATTGCATTAATGCTGGTATTTTTATAAGTTATGATACACTGGATTATTAGAAACCATTAAAGAAGAATTCTTGAGATTAGTTTAAACACTTACTTTGAGCCAGTAAAAAAAATATCCAGATGTCCCTTCTTTGTAGCCAATGAATACAAGGGATAATTGACATCACAATCTCTGCCTTGTCTAATCAGAGAAGGCCTTGTATTCACTGAAGAAAATAAAAGGTTTTTCCTAAATGGCTAAAGGTGCAAGTGGCCTGTGCTGTATTGCAGGTGAATTGGCAGCAGTACATGTACACTGGGGTATCTTTGCAAATGATTGGCAGCACACCTAGTACAATGCATTTCATTTTACAATGTGTTACAACAGTGAGTGGGTGTGGAAAGGCTCTCATTTTAACCTAAAAGTCTAAAACTAAGCTTTTGTGCTAACATATCACAGGACTGAGATCTTGGAACTTTCGTTTTTCTCGTATTTAATATTTTATTTGTATGTTAAACCATATTGTAAGTTTTATATCCAAATATTAATTTTAACTGTAAATTCTTCATTACAATTCTGAAAAAGGGTGAAGCGTTTCTGTGGCCATACACCAAGAGGATACTTGGAAAACAAGGAAGAGGCAGAACCTCTGACAGGCTTTTACTGTGCCCTGCTCACAATAATACCCTGGGTATCACTATGATAGGACTTTGGTGTACATCTCCCTAATCAGCACAGGCAAAACTATATAACTTGATGAATATATAATAACTAATCATAACATTGACACTTAATTAACCTATGTTATCTAAGTAAGAGTCATTGTGTGATAATCTGGTTGATGTTGGTTTCTGCATTTTCACCTTGGCTCTTTTGCTCTTTCCTGATCATTGTGAATTCAGTTGTTCCTTGCATCCAAAAGTACTTTTATTTGTGAGGGTTAGCTCAGCTTTAAAGGATTCGCCTTCTGCAAAAAAAATAGTAAATGCTCATGTTTTCCCACATTTTAAAAACATTTGCATTTTTTTTTCCTAAGGAGCCTACAGACCATTGCACCTGTGATCAGCATATCGTGGATCCAATGTCAGACTCCTGCAGACTCTTGTACAGGCAGGCAGTTACTGGAGAGCAGGAACATCAATGAACTATGAGAGCACTTACCAGCACCCTTGCGGTTTGAGAACTACAGGTCGTCATCCACAATGGTTGATGGTACTTGTAGTATATTCATTCACAGGAAATTGAATAATGTGGCCATGTGGGCAGAGCCCCACACAGCTGTGCTGTTTTCAAATTGTGACAGCTGGTGCAGGGAGAAGATTCTCCACCAGCTGTCACCAAAGGCTGGGTGGGGGTTGAGGGGGGCGATCGGATGGAGCAGGTGCAAATGCTGGAACATGTTGCATGTTCCACCCTTAAAACAGGTGGAAAATGTAACATTTTCCAAAGATGAACATATCCTTAAAGTCAGTTAAGGCAAGTTTTTACACAGAATATCCAGATTCAGAGTAATGAACAGAGGTTTGGTTTTATAGCTAATAAGTAACTGCTGGAATTTTGTGTGTGCTCTTTGTCAGGACTTCTAGAAAGTTAAAAGGATGAGAGGGTTTGCTTTAACCCATGGATGCTCAACCTGTGGCCCTCCAGTTGTTGCAGAACAACAAGTTTCATCATGCCTCTGGCTATGGGAGTCATACTTGTAACTGTCACCCTTGCAATGCCTCATGGGGCTTGTAGTTCCGCAACAACTGGAGGGCCACAGGTTGAGCACCAATGCTTTAACCGATAAACATGATTTGTTAGATTCCAGTGCCAGGAACCCAGCAACCCAGAGCTAGAAGTTCAAAGTTCAAGATATATTTATTGTTTCTTTGCATGACCTTATATTTATTTTTTTCTTTCGCAATATTTTTATTAAAAAGTTTGTTTCAAGAAGAGGACAGTTAACAGACATCAAGGGCCAATTTGTTGGCAACATAAGGCCAGATCATCCATAGACTTTGTTTTTGTAAAGAGGAAATTTAGCTGGTTTATGGGAAAAAAAAAATCAAAGTCTAGAGCTGCAAATACTGTGGCTGCTGGCTTTAAAAAAAAAAAAAAATTTGCTTACCAGCCCATGGGGTCCAGCATTGTCCCCCATGCAGCCGATTCTTTGCTGGGCTTCAGCTCTCTGGTGCAACCATCTTGAATTTTGGAAGCTTCATGAAGTTTCACTGCCAACACCCCACTGCGCATGGACAAGGGACAGAAATAGAGTCCTGCAGCCTCCTGGGATGTGCAATATGTCCCATGGGGCTGTTGGCTAGAGGGGCACTTCAAAATGACGTTCTCTTCACCAAAGTGAGGTTTGAGGAAGCAGGAGTGTGGGTTTCTGTAAAAAATAAAAAAAGTACCTACCTTCTGAAAATGGAAAAAATAAGGTGTTGGAGGGGAAGAAGAAAAGGGGCTGTTCTTCCCTTCCTGGGTCAGGGTCTGCTTTAGTTTTACCCACTTCACTACTCTGAAACCTAACCTGATGCTTAAAAGTAACTCTTAATGTACAGCATGTAGTGTCCTGGTAACCGGCCTTCTCCTCTCAGCATGTAGTGTCCTCTCCCCCGTCTCCCAGACATCGCGGTGACGTCACCTGGGACGCCGCGATCACTTTGCCCCTACTTGACAGGCACTCCTCTCCTCCACAGCTCCCCTCTGAGTGGACGGGCCGTCCATCTGGAACCAGACTTTTTAAAGCCACAGGCTTGTGCTTTTACTTCTCATTTGTTATGCACCATCCTTTAATAAAGGTACACCTCATAGTAAGGTGTTTATATCATTACACATTCCACAGCACATGGTTCTGTGTAGAACTCCCATATAAATTGTGCAACTTTACTGTACTGGAATTTTCTTCTTTTGTAATGGGTGAGCAGTATCTATAGTATCTGTCTTGTATCACTTTGTATTATAACTGTACTGTCTCCCTTTGTTTTGTGCTGTGCAAACTGTTGGCCCTACTTAAGTGCTGTGTAATAAATTCTCAGTGTGCAAATGAGCTCCCATGGCAAATCCAAGAACCTGGCTGGGGAGAAGGAAGGTAGTTACTTTACTTCCATAATTTCAGCATCTCTAGGATTTCTTTCTGTTAGTGGTGTGGTTCACATACTTTCTACATGCACAGCACCATCTGGTGGATGAATAGAGAAGATTACCATCTGCAATAAATTAGAAGGTGCCTTTTTTCATCTTTTTATGACCCTGAGCTGCCTGTATCAATGTGTAAAGGATGGGTGAAGTTGCACAGGCATGTTGGACTTTTGAACTTTTCTGCATCAAAGTGACTGTTAGAGCCATGTAGACCCCAAAAGCATAATGCTTTTTCGCACAAAGATGATTGTTTGTCAAAATGCAGTAGGAAGTAAATAGTGGGATGTTTTAGATGTACATACTCCTTAACCCAGCACATATTATCCATTGGCATAAGCTAACCCTCTTCTCTGGACCCCCAACTGTGATCTTTTTTCCCCTCTTAATACCATTAACACTACAGTAACCTCTGAAGACCTGCAGTTACCTTGTCAGGCAATGAAATTATCGGCACAAAAAGCCACATGTTCTTACTTTGAGAAACTGATTAGGTGCTTCGATTCAAGTGTGTAATAATTCTTAATCCATTTTTATGCTTATCGTAGTTAATCAAAAACAAAACAAACCATAATGAGAGCCCTATAAGCAATGGAGGGAAGAATTCAAGAATTTCATGTTTGCGCTTTGTTGTAACTTTTTTTTCATCCAAAAAATTGTCTATAGTTATACTTTAATGAGGTAAAATTAAGTATATCTAACAAATGTTGGATAACTTTTCCTTTCCTTTCTTTCTCCCACCTTCAGCTGTTCCTTGTACTCCTAGACTGTGTTTCTGTCATTTCCGATGTTTGATCAAGGGGCTGCACATCTGTCTGTGATCTTTGTGACAATGTTAGACTTCTGCAACTGAAATTGCATCCTTCATGCTAGATTATGACTTCCTGCTAGGAAGCTTCCGTGTCCAATTCCTTTGCAGCAAATCCAAGGCATGCTTCTCACAAGCAGACTGCTTAATCCCTATGAATCTGATTGAGCTATAATTGAGCTGGCATGAAACGTTGTTTCAGACATGCTATATTCTTCCTTACTAGGATATGCATATTAAAAAGAATGTGACTTTATATTACAAAGTTGCATTCTTCCAAACATTGACATGGGAAAGATGGGAGACAAAAAATTGGCACAGGATGCATTCCCAAGTCACACAAAACAAGAACTCTCAGAAAAATTGTCAGGTCAACTCACTAGTGCTTTTTCAGCATTTGTTTCTCTTTGCTAACCTTTGAATATCAATGCAGTAATTTAAAGTTGGCAAGTTTAGTAAATGTTAAAAATTACAATTACTTATTCAGTTCTGTACAAGAAACCCAACTGAGGGATGGCTGAGAATTAGAGAACATGGAGTTTTATTTCCAACAGAGGGACAATTGGGAGCTGTGCAGTTGTATATGAAAAGTCTTGAAAAAGAAACACTGGGGTTGATTCAATAAATGCTTTGCAATGCAGCTCTGGCTTTATGGCTGTGTGACACTCTTGCACCAAATTCATAAAAGGTGTGTGACAGTTTCATAGTTCCAAAACAAATTCATAAAGTTCCTTTCTAATATGCAGCTGTGGCCATGATAGATTCATTTAGGAATACTGCCATATTGGAGTTCCTAGGATGGACGTGAATAAGACCACTTCATGTAAATAGTGCTGACTCTGGCGCATATTCATGAACCTATTGCATGCACCAGCTTTTGTTGTACAGAGGTGAAACACACTTCTAATGAGTGTCTGCACCACCCTTCATGAATTGAGGAAATATGGCATTTTTTCCATAGAATATATAGTTCTATAAATATATGGGTTCAAATGGTGACTTGTTTAGAAGTAGTTGTGTTTGTCAGCTTCACCCAGTGTTTTCAGGTTACATAAAACAAATAGGTTCTTGTGTAATAAAACAAAGGGGATCCTTTTCCTGTAATACCACCCTGTTATTTTCTGCAAGTGTAGTTGGCACCAGGGATAAACTTGACTTTAGAGGAAACGTTGCAATTTGCATATACATATTTTTTTGTAGGCCCAGTATGAATTCCCTGCAATTTTTACAGATTTAAAGCGAACTCTAGGAATTCAGCTTCTTTGTATAAAGTGCAGGCATACTATGAATTAAGTCCGGTGAGGTGCATACCAGATCCTGGGCTTATTTCCTTAATTTACATCTGACAGGCTTATGGAACTCCTGGAAGAAACTCCAACACTGGACTATCTGGTCTCGGCTCCCCCTAGTTGCAGAGTCGATGCAGCTTCTATGCCCACCCCTCCCCTCCTCCTGCCCAATCATAGAAACCTAGTTTTCATAATAAAAGGCTTCTGTGAATGGGTAGCAGAGTCAGACCCCCAGCCCTTCTCACCAACTTGTGACCGAAGGACTAGCCAATCTAAAACCTCCCTGTCACTTGCGTAACAATGCCACGCTCAGCTGCAACCTGCACAAAGATTTTCCAGCTCACTGGACCACAATCTATGTGCCGCAGCCTGAGAGCGATTGTTACTGGGTCAGGTTAATTACGCAATTAACCCTTCACACTGCCACCAACGCCTTTTTGTACGGAGAAGGAGGAAACTCGCCAATCTTAGCAGTAACACTATGATGTTTGAATAAGCGTCTGTATACACACTGTCACCGCAGGCAGATGTATGCAGAAGTTTAAAACACACAGTAGCGCTCTTCAGAGACAGGGATTCTTAGTTTGCATTAAAGGGCTTTGGAAACAGTTCAACACTTTTCAGAAAATAGGATTTATTACTGAAAAGGTCATAAAAATATTTAAAGAAAAAGATGTAGCGCATATATATATATATATATATATATATATATATATATATATATATATATATAAAATATACAGAGAGCAATAACAGAACAGGGAGATAACAGAAGGAAGTTTAGAGAGGTAGAGTACTTGCCAAAGTCCTTGGTTAAGAAAATTCAAGTGTTCTGAACAAAAGCGTTCCGTTTCTCCCAAAGTTGGTTCCTGATGTTAAAAGGGAGATCTCTTCATCTTTTTCCCCAGGCATAACAGCCTTTTTCTAGGAACCCAGCAGGGTGTCTCCTTAAAGCAGAGAACCAATCTCCTCATTTGGGGAGGGGTGTGTAGGCGGGGAACTCAGGCTATGACCAAATCCCACGCAGTTTATATCATGGTCAATAACCTTCCATTGGTGCATGCAGCAGCCTAGCCACTGGCAGGATAATATGCAGAATATTCTGAACGTCCAGACACCAGATATGACATATCTGGCTGTGACTGTTAAAGAGATATTGCTTTCTGCTCCCGGGTAGACGTAATCTAGGGGTGTAAGGTATCAGGTGACTTGTATTAAAATGACCTCTCTGAATATATGCTTTGTATTCTTATACGTATTTCTTATGAGAAATTATGAAAGTGTATAAAAAAGTGGTCTCCAAATGAGATATATGTTTTACTGCTATCCCGGAATGCTTTTGAAGTCCAGTGACTGATGGGTTTATAGCTTTACGATCAGCTTCAGAGCAAGAGTGAGACAGACACCCTGGCATCAGCTAATTGGGCTTACAACCATCAAGGGTATCCAGCTGTGACCTGTGCTCTCCTGAACTGAGCCACACCGGACCTCCTGCCACACACCAGAAAGGGAGGGGGGCTGATTTTGGAGTGAGAATGACATAAGATGGAGGATCTTTAGCAACATGGTGGTCCGCGGCCATATCTGTGCGCACGATTGCTACACCAATCATTTCGTAGGTAAAACTGTTGCCCTTTAAGCAAAATTTTGTTAGAGTACCAGGAATGTGTAGCTCCTGCACAAGACTGGGGTCAGCTAAACTGACCTTTCCTTACAGGTGTCGGCACATGATGAATTACGTTTATTAAGATATATTCTAGAAAGCTAAATTGTGCTTTAGAAAATATCATTGTAAATATTTTCTTAAAAATACTTTCCACAGTAGGTAAACAATAAAGAAACAATTTCCTGTTTTACTTGGGTTTATCTTTCTTGGTCTGTTTACTTTGGACTGAATTCAGCCTGAAATGTGACCCTGTAAATGTACTCCCACATATACGCCTGTCAGTTTTGCACATTGCTTGCATGTTTATGTGGCAGTAGGGTAAAATGTAAATTGGATATTACTGTTATGTTAGTGTCACAGTAGTTGCATCTCTCTGTACTACAAGCATACTGGGCACATTTGTGAGGGAAAGGTCTCCTTTTCAATGTATTTTTCTTTCTCCGTGGACCACTAAACACAATTGACAGTGTAGCTTGCTCAACAGATTTTAAAGCTTGACTCCAGGATTCTAGCCATTTTGGATACATAAATCCTTCTCTCCTCACTCAATAAAAACTCTGTACAGTTTTTAGTTAATGCATTTTTGATAAATTCTTGAGTATTCCCTAGTTGGCTCCTTGAAAAAATGCTCTACTCCCAGGCACCAAAGGGAGGATGTATGCAATTAATTGCTTTGGAGATCATACCTGCCCACAGAAGGATGTGTGACATAAGCATCATGCTTCTCCTTCATTAATGTGAAACTAAACCCTACTATTCCTTACAGCCAAGGAAGCTGCCATACATATTAGCCTCTGTTTTATCTGCCGTTACCATGGTGCTGCATATGTGATTGGTTATGACACCAGACATTTGATAGCACAAGCAATTGTGACAATTATCATTCATGGTATGGCTTGGACGTAACTCTTTTGGGAAGCCATTAAAATCAATGAGTTTAATTATGCTTTAAGCTAAAACAAGGAGGCAACCTGACTGGGAGTAATTTCTTCATAAGGAACAAAAGGTGGTGCTCAACATGCACAACCCAGAAGCCTAAATAAACAGGAGGCAGAATGGACCATTTTGGGGGAGAAGTAGTAGTGGAAACCCTGACTATAAAAAGAATAGGAGAGCATTTTTGCACAATGAGTCAAGTACCTTGCTAATATTCTGTTGCTCCTGGGTGGAGTTTAGCTTTGATATCATTTGATATAATTTGTATACAATGTGTAAAACATGACTGCAGTCATGAAAGCAAGTTTCCATGACCATAGCTAAGGCTGGCCTAATATTTGCTAGTAGTGCAGGTGACAAACATGGAGAAAAGTAGGGATTGAAGTGTGCGTAACCCTAACAATGAAATTCTCTTATTTTGTTTCATATGTTATGGAGATGAGAGCAGGACGCGCTCCGTAGACCTAACACACTTAACATCCTAGGGTACACTTTAACTCTGGAGCAGGACCAAGTACTTGTCAATACATAGTGTTTTTTTTTTTTTTTTGTTTTTCTTTCAAAAATGTTGGGCAGTCTCTCTGACCAGGCATCCCACCTTGGTTCCTGAGTCAAAACAATATCAAATCTAAAAAGGAATTCATTTTTTTTTAAATTTCCTCCATAACCATGCAGGTGTCTCTTCCAGCTAACCAATGCATCCTCCTGGTCCAGCTCAGTGCCTAACTTGCCTCATTTTCAGTACCTTCCCTGCCTGCACCCCCATGTCTCCCAGCATGCTCCAGTTCTGCATTCTTGAATCTTGCCCCACAGCCCTGCTACCAACCACGTTAGTACATACTGTAAGACCTGCCAATAGTCCTGTGATGATCCTAGATTGTAAGCTCTAACGAGCCGGGCCCTCTGTTTCCTCTTGTACCAAATTGTATTGTAACTGTAATGTCTACCTTCATTTTGTAAAGCGCTGCGCAAACTGTTGGCACTATATAAATCCTATATAATAATAATGCAGTGTACTGCTTAACAGCATCCCTAGAATAGGAGATACATGAGAAGCTTGCCCTGTAGCTCTCCTAGCCCATCAGCAGGCATGTTTTCTGGACTGAACTTTCAGTTGTTATCCTTTAACTCTCCCCCACAGCAACCCCCCAAAATCTTTATACTTTCTCTCTTTGGTCCTCCAAAATCTTCACTGCGTAGCTGTAGCTGCAAGAGTCCCCTGGCTAGGTTCTTTTTCTGTGCGTACATGGAATTATCTACATTGATTTCTATGGATAGGACATCTATTATGTATGCTAGCAGTGGCCAAAAAGGAATAGAGATTCTTTTGCTTATGTATAGAGCGAGAAAAACTTGACGGGGATGCTTCTGCAATGGTAGTTCCCAGCGGGCATCTCAGCAAAGATCTCTGAGAAACAAGGAAAGGTAAGTATAGGCCTTTGGGAAGATGAAAGGGGGGGGGGTCATTTAACAAAATAGTCTTTTAACCTTTAACAAGTCATCAATAGTTTTTCTTGAGTCCTTCTTTATAAAAAGTGATTGCTTCAAAAAAAAAAAAATTCCATTCCTTATCTGTTGATTGAAATCACAATTTCAACATAAAATAACTTGGCTATGTAGCCTAGTGCATTAGTGATGAGCATACTCTACTCATACTGAACATGTACTGAACGTTTGCTTATGTAGCAATGGATGTGGATACATTTTTGAGTCATATGTTTGGCCAATAGAATCGCCGTGTTCCAGGTACTTTACATCATTGTAACTGCAAGCGTCTGACATCACTGATGTATTAATTACATCGAGTAACTTGCAGGCATCTGACATCACTGTTGTGTTTTCTGGACTGAACTTTCAGTTGTTATCCTTTAACTCTTCCCCACATCAACCCCCCAAAATCTTTATACTTTCTCTCTTTGGAAGACCTGTTGACAAACACCTGTTTGTCTATAATTTACCTTCGTGATATCACTCTGTACAGTAGGGAGAGGTCCTATCTGACACCATATTGTTTGCTTCAGTCATTGTATTCAACCAATCACAGCTGTCAGAATATGAAGTTACAGCAGCTGCAGTGCCAGAGGCTCCGAATCTTGCACAAAAGATAACAGGTTAAGCTATTACTTTACTTTCTAAGGGAATATGTTTTGTACTTTTATTAAAACCATGTCAATGCCTTTTAAAGAGAAGAAATATCTGTTTGTATACGTTGTGTTATGTGGAGATGTCATGGTGTGCTATATTTACATCACTGTGCAATTATAGATTCTAGGAAGTCCTGACATTTTGATCTTCTGCAGTTACTGTATATTCTTACTTGGGGTTCACCAGGACCTGCATCTCACAGAAGCTACTTGACTTTTCCTGACCTTCATAAGAAGGAAAGTAAACAAATATAATGCTTTTAAAAGCATATTTTAATATTTCTTCTTTGTCCTTGCACACTGATTCTCCCTTTGCTTATGCAATCCCCAAACAGCCCCTCAGGAAAGCTTTTCCTTGATACCCTTTCATAAAAACTCCAACCTCATCCAACTGCCTTTCACATTTGTTACTTCAAGTGTGTGCAGTTAAATGCACTAAAACACGTGTACATGCACTAATGCACATTTACATACACAAATGAAAATGTTTATAAGCCAGTGTAAATGCACATCAATGTAATTAAAACCTTTTGACAGTTGCTTTAATTTTCTGAAAAAGTGACTGATTGAAAATGTGTTATTTAAAATAGGGCAGCAACCTAACATCTAAAAAATATTGTGAAATTGTATTCAGTGTTGCCTTTAAAAGGAAAGTTCAGGTTTTGCTTGACTGTATAGGGAAAGTAAAACCACCCTTGGAACTCCTGTATCAAGTTTTTGAGGAACAGTTTGTAACTTTAGATAAATTGTTTTACAAACTTAATACAATATTCATAAATGTAACAATAATTACTTTTATACATACACACATTGTGGTGTTTAGCTGCATTAAAGTCCCATAGGAGAAACCTAATTTTTTGTTTGACAGCCTGTAATACCCTGTAGAAACCATCTATCTTTAGACCCGGGCATTGGAAAATGGCATTTGAAATTAGTTTGGTTGCCATGCACATGAAATTACTTTGATTTCTGTAAACCTGTGACAAGTTTGCGTTAAGCGCCTTTATAAAAATAGGAAGAAAGCCCTGCTTTACAATGTGAACATTCCAAGTTGTCTTTAGATTGTGAATGACTGACCCTTATTACAAAAGGTAATAAACATAAGGGATGCTCCAAATTTGAAATAACAAAATGTTTTTTCAAACCTTTCTAATCTGTCTTACAGTGTCTGCCATTTTTTGCTGGCTGACATTTAAAAAGAGTGGGAAATTTGAGTGGAGAGTGAAAAAGTTTTACTTTTGATTGCTGGTGCCTGTAGTTTTTATTTCTTCTTTGGGTCTTACTAAAAGCTTTAACTTTTTTAAATCACTTTCTGGCACTTCTTAAATAGCATTTTTTCTCTCTTCTTTTCCTTGTTTTCCTTCAGTCTGCTAATTAAGGGGAGGGGTTAATTGTTCACAGGTGATATAGGTACTATATAACTTGCTGTAGAGCTTTTTCTGAGCTTGCCTGTATTTTGCTTGCCGGACCTTTTGACAAAGTGGACATTTGATAAGGAGTTAAAAAAAAAAGAGTGAAAAACAGGAGATTATAACAGGAGTCTACTAATCTGTACGTGACATCTGATATTTCCTATTAATATTGTAACTGGGATAATGTGTGCTAGCAGGGTGAAAGGTTTTGTGCAGTGCACAGTATGCCGCATGTATGCAACAATGCAGCAACAGCTCCAGGATGGATACCGCTGTGACAGATGTGAGTGGGTTGCCCTTCTGGAAACTCGTGTTAGAGATCTGGAGGAGCAAGTTGCAACACTGGACTGAACCAAGAACCTTGAAAAGGGTCTTCTGCTGCTTGAGCAGGTAGCTAATGGGATTGATGTGGAGGGCGGAGGGGCTAATCAGGATTATCAGGTAGGAATATGGGTTACTGTAACGAGAAGGAATGGTAGGGGCTCACAGAAAAGGAAGGCCGGCCTTGGGTTTTTGCACCCAAACAGATTTGCCAAGTTGGGTGAAGATGTGGAGGTGGCAAGCTCAGGGGTGGCAGCCCTGGATGTCACTGCTATCCCTAACAGCCGGGAGGGCAGACCATCTGGGAGGGGTGGTGAGGGTAGTGCAGTAAGGCCTCGACAGCTGGTGGTAGTAGGGGATTCTATAATCAGAAGGACTGATAGAAAAAGTGATCGCCTCAACCGATTGGTTTGCTGTCTACCTTTTGCCAAGGTTCGGCATGTGGACCAGGTTGATAAATTACTGGTAGGGGCTGGGCATAACCCAGCTGTCTTGGTCCATGTTGGAACCAATGACAGAATACATGGAAGGTGGAGGCTCCCTAAGAATCAATTTAAATAGGCTGCAAGTTGAAGGGAAGGGCTTCCAAGGTGATATTCTCTGAAATATTACCTGTGCTATGCGCAACTCAGGAAGGGCAGGGGGAGATTTGAGAACTCAATGCATGGCTAAAGACCTGGTGTAAGAGGGAAGGATTTGGGTTTCTAGCACGCTGGGCTGACTTTTCGTTGGGGGGCAGCTTATATGCTAGAGATGGTTTGCGCCAAAATGGAAGGGGGTCTGCTGTGCTGGGGAAAAGGTTTATGGGGGAGGCTGGAGGAGTATTTAAACTAGGATCAAGGGGGGAAGGAGAATTTGATTATAATGGGGTAGACAGATCAGATAGGGGTCAGTACTTATTGGTGGGTGGAATGGGGAAAGATGGGGGGGAAGCCTATGGCAGATAAGGTTCCTATGTTACAAAGAACCAGTGGAATGGGTACCATTTGTATGAAAATAAAAAGGATGTAAAATACGTGTGAACAAGGTGTCAATGAATTAATGTGTTTGTTCACCAATGTCAGAAGTCTGCCAAGCAAAATAGGTGAGTTGGAAGCTTTGGTGCATGAAGAGAACTATGATTTAATTGGTATTGCTGAATCTTGGCTTTATTCCTCACATGACTGGGCCATTAATATTCCTGGCTATGCTCTTTCAGAGAGACCGGGTAAATAGGAAAGGTGGTGTTGTTTGTCTCTATGTGAGAAATGATCTCAGAGCGAGTGTGAAAGAGGGCCTAGTTGGAGAGTGTGATGAGGCTGAAGTATTATGGGTGGAACTGCACATGGGGGTGCGCACTACAAATGTAATCATTGAAGTTTGTTATAGGCCTCCCAGTGTTAATGTGGAGGTGGAAACTCTGCTCCTTGCACAGATCGAAAGGGCTGCAAGGGCTGGGACAGTGATAATAATGGGGGATTTTAATTATCTGGAAATTGACTGGAGTAACGGTACTGCAGGAACAGTTAAAGGGCAAACATTTTTAAACCTACTACAGGACACTTTTATGGTACAGTTCATAGAGGCCCCAACTAGGAATGATGCTCTGCTGGACCTGGTAATCTCAAACCATGCAGAGCTTATTACGAATGTCCATATAAAAGAACATCTGGGTAGCAGGGACCATAACATGATTTCATTTATTGTTAAATGTAAACAGAAAGCACATACGGGAAAAATAAAAATGCTAAATTTTAAGAGCTAATTTTCCAAGGCTGAGAGCTGCTCTCCAAGACTTAGGCTGGGAGGGAATATTGGCATCAATTAACACAACACAGAAATGGGAGTTCTTTAAAAAGACTGTATGTGAACAAGTTTAAAAGGCAAAAAATCAAACCTATGTGGCTTACAGCCAAAGTTAAAAAAAAGCTATAGATAATAAGAAAAGAGATTTTATTAAATAAAATAAAGGAACGCTATCATCGTTTAAACATTACAAAGAATATAACCGTATATGCAAAAAGGAAATAAAGGCCGCAAAAATTGAAAACGAATGACAGATTGCAAAAGATAGCAGGATCAACCCCTAAAATTCTTCAAATATATTAATAGTAAAAAGGTCCGGTCCGAGCATGTAGGCCCTTTACAAAATCTAGAGTGAGTGACTGGGGACAAAGAGAAGGCAAATTTATTAAATACCTTCTTCAGCTCTGTTTATACAAAGGAGCATGGAGGAGCTCTTGTCCATAATGGGCATGGTATTGACACAGCTCCAGATGATCCACATTGGATTACAATTGATATGATCCCAAAAATATTTAGACAGAATAAAGGTGAATAAAGCACCTGGACCGGATGGTATACACCCACGGGTCCTTAAAGAATTGAGCTCTGTCATTTCAAAGCCATTGTTTCTAATTTTTAGGGACTTTTTAATGACTGGCATAGTACAATTGGATTGGCATAAGGCCAATGTGCTGCCAATATTTAAAAAGGGGTCAAAATCTTTACCAAGTAATTATAGACCTGTTAGTTTAATTTCTATAGTTGGGAAGATACTGGAGAGTTTGATAAAAGGCCACATAGATGAGTTCTTGCTGGAAAAAAATATTTTAAGCAACAGACAGCATGGATTCATGAAAGACAGAAGTTGTCAAACAAATCTGATTTCTTTTTATGAGGAGGTGAGCAAGACCTTGGACAGAGGGGTGGTGGTGGACGTGGTATATTTGGATTTTGCAAAAGCATTTGACACAGTTCCCCACACACGGCTAATGTGTAAGGTGAAGTCTATGGGCTTGGAAAAATCCGTATGTAAATGGTTAGAAAACTGGCTAAGAGATCGTATTCAAAGAGTAGTGGTTAATGATTCATACTCTGAATGGTCTGGGGTTGTCAGTGGTGTACCCCAAGGTTCAGTATTCGGACCCTTATTTTTTAATATATTAATAAACAATATAGGGTCTGGGATTAAAAATAAAATTTCAGTCTTTGCAGATGACACCAAGCTGTGCAGTGGAATAACGTCCTTACAGGATGTCTCCAATTTACAAGCCGACCTCAATGCACTGTTTAATTGGGCAACTATGTGGCAAATGAGGTTTAATGTTGATAAATGTAAGGTTATGCACTTGGGGGCTAAGAATATGCATGCATCATACATACTAGGGGGGGGTACAACTGGGGGAATCAATGGTGAAGAAGGATCTGGGAGTTCTGGTAGATCACAAGCTTAATAATGACATGCAATGCCAAGCTGCGGTTTCTAAAGCGAGCAAAATCCTCTCTTGTATTAAAAGAGGTATAGACGCCAGAGAGAGAGATATCCTATTACCCCGGTACAAATCATTAGTAACACCTCATCTGGTATATGCAGTTAAGTTTTGGGCACCAATTCACAAAAAGAACATTGGGGAACTGGAGAAAGTACAGAGAAGGGCAACCAAACTGATAAGAGGCATGGAGGAGCTCAGCTATGAGGAAAGATTAGAGGAACTGAATCTTTTATAAGAGGAGATTAAGGGACGATATGATCAACATGTATAAATACATCAGTGGTCCATATAGTGAACTTGGTGCACTCTTTATGTCTGGAGGAAAAGAAATTGAATCTCCAAACACAGAAAGGTTTCTTCACAGTTAGAGCTGTGAAAATGTGGGATAGATTCCCTCAAGAGTTGTTTCTGGCCAGCTCAGTGGATTGCTTTAAAAAAATGGCTGGATTCTTTCTTGGATACACAGAATATAACTAGATACTAACATTTATAGGTAAAGTTGATCCAGGGAATATCCGATTGCCTCTCGGGGGATCAGGAAGGAATTTCTTCCCCTGCAGGAGCAAATTGGATCATGCTTTGCTGGGTTTTTTTTTTGCCTTCCTCTGGATCAACTGTGGGTATAGGATTATAACTTTTTTTTTTTTTTAATGGCTGAAGTGAAAGGACTTCTATCTTTTTTTCAGCCAGACTATGTAACATTTGTCTGCAAAGTAGAGTTATATTATGGTTTTTTCATGGAGTATTTTTTTTTTTTCTATAAATAGCCAAATGTGTGGTGAAAATGAAGGCATGGTAGTTAGATTAGGTACAAATCCTCCCCAGCAAGCTTTCTTGTTCGTTTTTGATGTACTGTCGAATCAGTAAGTGTTAATGCATTCTGACCATATTTGTATTTAGATCCCATTGAGCAGCTCTTGTGGTTGGGAATATTATGTTGAGCTGGCACATATTAAAACCACCAGAATGTTTCCAACACCACAAGCCTAAATTGGAATTCTGTGTGCATATGTAGGTTACTGTAAAATTTATTTTTTTTTTTCTTTTACGAATTACAGTGTCAGTAAATCAACAAAGTGCTCTGTATATGACCATAAACATTACCTTCATTGATCACGGTCACCGGAGGCACACGAAATGGACTGACTGTCGGCGCTGGGGCTTGCGGTGGCTGCCGGCTGTCCCTGGCCCTTGGGTATCCTGTGTCTCTTTGGATCTCATTGCCACCTGCTAGTCCAGGTGTATACTGTTGACTGTTTGGGATGTGCTGTGGTACCACCTGTACTAGAGGTGGTGACCCCTGGCTATCCCTCCTGGAGAAGACCCTCATGCACTGTTCTTCCAAAAGTGTTATTATGGCAGACTGGTTGTTGACCAAATCAACAAGGGAGGCATATTTTGTTTCCAGTTCCTTGTACCGTGTGGCTGCTCTAAGCATCTCAGCCGTTACATTAAGAATCCTGTTTTCTAGCTGAGCGATTTCTAGGGAATTATCTCTTTTACGTATAATCTCATGTAACAGCTGCATATAAAGCTGTGTCACGCGGGAGTTCATGTTACGGCTCTCTTTTCTCAGTAACTTCACCTCACTAACGATATTTCCATCAACATCCACTAGAACTTGTAGCATCTCCATCTCTCTCCTTTGCTTAGCTAGAGAGTCTTTAACATTTTCCAAGTCCATTCTAGTCACCTGGTCTTTATTTGACCCAGGTCCTTTGGTACTGACGCATATTGGCCCAGTGATTTTCTGCTGGGGTACCAAGAATGTGTAGCCACACCTTTTTCCATCATTATTTTCCACATTGTCGGTAGAACGAGCGAGTCTTATTGAAGTTCCACTCTGGCTTTGTGACTTGCCTTTTGCACAGTGTCCTGCAGTAAACAGAAATAGCAGTAACACCTTTAAAGTCCACAAGGTGGTGTCCATCTTAACCCAGAGGAGATTGTTGTCCAGACAACTAAAACAGAGAAGGTAGAGTTAGTCATTTTGACAGCTGTAATATGTTTGTTCTTCCAGAGAGCTTTCAGCAGAATTCTTATAGCCCTAATCTACTGCCCCTATCAGGTTGGCTGGGCTCTGTTTTTATAAGCACCCCCGGAACAGGTTGTAAGTACCTGTTGGTCATGCCAGTAGAATCATTGTATATGTATTTTGATGGGCTGACAAGGCTTTTCCTCCTGCGTAGATGCTGGCACCTTTAACGCTCCTATCAGTGGATAGCCATATCTATCTCTGCCCACAGCCCTTTTTAGCAGTTTCTCTCAACCTTTTTTTTTTTTTTTACCTTCGAGGAATCCCTGGCAAAATGTTTGAGATCTCGGGGAACCCCTGAAATGTTTTCATGTACTGCTCATGGAACATTAATATGATCAGAGAGCTGTTGATGTAACAACAACTATTTTTAGAAATAGCAGTAAATAAAATAATAAATATTAAAACATACCTATTTAACCACTTCCCATCCGGCCGTTGTATATAAACGGCCGGACGGTGGCAGTGCAGGGTCGGGTGGCCGTTTATAAACGGCCTCCCCGCACCCTGCTTGTGCGCGCTCCCTGGGAGCGCGCAGCACCGCGATCCGGTGCCCGCTGTGTCCTCCGGACACAGTGAAACACAGATCGTCGGACGGGACCTCTGTACGAGGTCCCGATCATGTGATCACTGATTGGCCAATCAGTGAGCACATGCAAAGTTGAAAGCAAGATGTCACTTGTGACATCATTGCTTACTACATGTGAATTCTGTGAATGATCACAGAGGTCACATGGTACAAGGCTATTCACAACAGCCTTGTACCATGTGACAAGCTGTGACCAATCACAGCTCACTCTGTATTTCTCAATGACTGCAAGAATGCACACAGAGAGAAGGAGAAATGATTGCTTTTACATCCTATATGGGTGTAAAAGCAATCAGTGTAAAAAAAAAAATTATCACCCCCCACAAGTAGTACAGTGTCACCATGCTGACACTGTACTGCTAGGGTGACAGTATGTAGGAAAAAAAATAAAAATAAAAAATAATATAAAAATGTAAAAAAAAAATATAATTTTTATAAAAATTATAATTAAAATTTTTGGTTATAAACTAATTTGGATTTTTTTTTTACTAAAAAGATAACGGAATAAATTTTGGCCAAGATTTATGATGAAATATTATTTATTTGCAAAATTTAAAAAAGAAACACTTTTTTTCAAAATTTTTGGACTTTATCATTTACATAGCAAAAAAAATAAAAATCCCAGCAGTGAATAAATACCACCAAAATAAAGCTTTATCTGTCTCAAAAAAATGGTAAAAAATTCATTTGGGTACAGTGTGGCATGACCGCGCAATTGTCATTCAAAATGTGATAGCGCTGAAAACTGAAAATTGCCCTGGTCAGGAAGGGGGTAAAAGTGTCCGGTCTGGAAGAGGTTATTATGAAACGTGTGTTTTTTTTTTTTTTTCTGCGGAAATGCACCATTCTGGATCCAACTTAAGATAAACAGTGGGGTGGGGGGGTGCAGCAGGGCAGAGTACAGAGGCTCAAGTGGGCACATTGCATGAGGGAGAAGCAGAGCACATGTGGAATCAGTGCACAGTTAGGTGGAAGCAGAGCACATCATGAGGCACACACAGCGCAGCACATCATGGGGCGCACACAGCGCAGCACATCACATTATGGGGCGCACATTGAGGCACCCAGCATGGCACATTATGCGGCACGGAGCATTACAGTTCTGGTTTCCATTTCATGTGTAGAGCATGGCAGAAAAGCTTCTGGGATCTTTACTCTTCCAGCGCATTATTCACCGCCAGCTCCTCCTCTCTTCCTGTCCATCCCAGGTGATGTCAAATATAAGCACATGGGATGGACAGGAGGGTCCAGCAGGGAACACTAAATAAACCCTTTAGTTTCTGGCACCGCTCTGCATGCAAGGGATGCGATCTCCCCGTCAACTGCTTATGAATGACCGGTAGATCGTGGCAGAATCCCTGGGGACCTCGGTTGAGAAACACTGCTTTAGAGCTTTGATAAATGGTGTAACAGTCCTGCCTAGTCCCTCCTACTCTCTCTAGCACTGTCTTGCAGAGTACAGGAGAAAGTGATCTTCCTAGATGTCTTTTAGTATTAAAATAAGAGCTACGTTTCAACTTTCCGTGAAAATGTCTTTATATTACTCTAAAATCTATAGCCTTTGGGTAGATTTTAATTAAAGCTGCTTTTTCTTATTGCTTCTTATATCAAGACAGAAGTACTTTGAGATTTTACTGTTCAGTAAGAAATTACCTTCACAAATGTCCTTTTTGTTAAATTGTTTAACAGATTGTAAAACCATTCCAAAGTGGTTGTAAGCCTCAGACATGAGATGTGAACAAAGCATATCCCTCTATTGCGCATACTTGTCTCAGTGAACAGCATTAAATGTCATTTGTCATCTGCTTCATTCCTTTGCTATCAGCATGAATTACTGCTGACAAGTTTTCCTGACACCAAGATAAAAATTATAACTGCATGGACCTCCAGCACATAGCCTGTGATTGACAGTCTCAACTCTGTTCCTGTGAGCTGTCTGAAGAGGGCATGTCCCTTCCCTCCAGTCAGCTTTGAGAGCTCTCCTCACTGATCTCTGCAGTGTGTAATTTCAGCTCTCTGTCCCCGGCTTTCCGAAAGCTCAGACAAGCTTTATAAATTCTGCACGTTGAACAGGTGTCGAGAAGAGAAGAATGCAGATAAGCAGGTACAACTTATATAGGAGGATTTCTTTCATCACTTTGTATCCAATGAGGCCAGTCCCTTCACAAGGTACTATATATGTAAGGGTTTACAACCAATTTAGGGCCTGTTCACGTCTGCATTGCTAGCCTGAATAGACCCTGTGAGCAAAGGCTTTACAAAGTGCTGGAACCACTGGTGCATTGGTGGCATTTTTAATAGAAGCAACTTTCTGATGTCATAGTATTAGGCTGGCATGTGCTACTATAGTAGGCTATGAGAATGTGCTATGGGGGGTGTCTATACTAGAGACCATGCAGGGCTAGCCTGGCCACCCTTATACAGAAATAGTATACAGTTACAATTAGTTACAATTTAAAAAAGAACTATAAGCAAAACTTTTTTTTCCATTTTGGATAGAGTAAGGGAGGATTATAACTTCTGTCAGTTTATTTTTTGCCATCTGTGTCTCACTAGGGACATTTACCTTCCCTTACTGTCCAATAGCCAAAACACAAAGTGAGAGAAAATCCCTGCAAATAAGAGGAATTCATTGGCACACCCAGGCCACCCTTGGAAAATTTCCCCTCTATTACTTTTGCGGCAGCAATCCAAAATTTGTTGTTCTTTTACTTTCACTTTCAATGATAATGGTAAACAGGACAAATAGAGGGTGAATCTTCTTAACCGGGACACATGGCAATAGAACCTCACAAGTGTTGTAATCCATCTACACTCTATCCAAAACTAAAAAAAAAAAAGTTTTGCCTTTAGTTATATTTAAATAACATTGAGTAGGATTCCCAGAAAATAAGTAGTTGCTAGCTACCTAATTGTATATACAGGCATGTATACCCTTTTTGTCTGCCTTTATTGTAGCTGATTGCGTCACTTAAATATGCAACACTTTATTTTTCTCTCTCACTAAAATGTGATAGGGTTGGCCGGTTTGATGATCTCCACATTATAGAGAAAATGACTGCATAGTGTATAGGGAAGCAACAGTGCAGTGATGCCAATGTATGGCTCATAACACTAATCTTCCTTCTACGTCCCTGAAAATATTTTGTTTCTTGGACTTATGGACTAAAAACCTCAGGGTGTCCGACAGCCAGAATGGATGAAAATATGCTGCAGAGAGATTAAATATTTGGATCTCTGTCCAGAAAGTCTTTTGGATAAACTCTTGGCAGTAGACAAGGGCTAGCCATTTTTATAGCTGTAAACATCTGTGAGACTCAGACCAGCACTGCCTCTTGATTGCTCCTGAATTCTGCAGCACACGTTGCTTGTATTGTTTGGCTGGAGCTCTGACTCAAGACATGGAAGAGCGGCCTGCTTCTGTGTGTGCCAACATGTTTCTCCTGAAGAAATTCTCCAGAGTATTAAGTCATCAATTCCAAGTTTATTATATAAACAAGTTTGTGTTATGCAGGTACAACATACTTGGAAATGAGGTCTGTTTCTGATACATTTTAGATTTTATTTTGCTGTGTGTATTTGGTACCAAACACATTTTTGCTTGTCCTGTTAAAGCCACGTTATACTAGGGGTTCTTCAGTTTGTGTTCCTGGAAGTGCCGGTGTTCAAATTTTATTTTCACATTATTTTTTTCTTATGGTGATGATAAATGCCTCAGTTGTTTTCCCACATAGCCAATTCCAAGTTCTATCCTATAAATGTGAATTATGAGACCTGTCATGTAACAAATATCTTCAAGATATCATAATCAAACAGGTGTCGTGATACCATTATACAGCAAATGCCTGCCAGCGCGAGACGGTGCAGGTGTATCGCTCAGCAGTTATATACTGTGCAGTGACATACAAATTCACACACATTCACACACATTTCTAGTCTAACTATACAATTTCTGTACAATCGCCTTTAGGTTTATTGCCAACTATGCAATATGAGCCTAACTAATGACTCCACTAATTTTGTGTTCAATTAGGTAGGCCCTTATACTACATTTTTAACCTAAATGATAGTGACAGTAAGATTGCAATGTGTGTGTGTCCAGCAATATGAATGTGACAATTAGGGATTGCAGCCACCAGTCGCTCTGCTGCAGATCACACAGCAGGCACATGTTGCTGTGTTTGCAGAGCAGGGAGTTGATGCATCAACACTCGTATCTTGCACATTTTCACATGACACCACCTTCCATTTCCTACTGTAGCCAGTGCAGTTGATGTAATTTGCAATAAGCAGTGTATTTTGAGATAACTGTGGGGATTAGGCTAGCAAGACTATTTCATAACTGCAGAAAAATCTGTGCAAAGTGAGAATTTACTGTAGTTTTCATGAACCGTTTGTTACCCCAGCAAAACAAGACCTGTAGTCCCTTGTAAAAGCAGATTTTATTCACCCAGAAGGCCAGTAAGGAGCAGTTACTTTATGCAATGTTACTTACAACTGAGGGCTAAGAGTGTTGAGAAAGTCCCCAGTCACCTTCTATCCTAGCCTTTCTTGCTTGGGCCCATAAGGATGCCGGAAAAAAGCTAAGATACTGTTGAGTGAGGTGCAAGGTTTGTCTCATGCCTCCCTCAGAAGGATACTACCACTGACAGAGATCACTTTGCCCCATGGTAGGAACTGCCCTGACATTGAGCTATAGATTGGTCATAAGGGGCTCTCAGTGCATCATCTGCTTTGTATGTTCGTAAATCCAGCAGAAGAACTGAAGAGAAACTGGTTGCTCAATACAGTAACATTATGTGCAGTACAGTTAATAGGCAGCCACCCTGAGTAGGCTGTTGACTGGTGGAGTGAGCCATGTCATAGCTAATTTGCATGTAATGAAAACATCATGCAGCAAAACACTCAGGCACATAAAATGGCTTTTTGACTCAAAGCTGGTGAGCCTGTAGGAAAGGGTTGTCATGATCCGCATGTGCCTACTAGAGTATCATGATCTCCTATCCAGTCCTGTTCTAAGGGGTCCTGATATATATAGATAGATAGATAGATAGATATAGATATATTATATGTATGTATGTTTTTTCAATTACTTTTTTATGTTTTAAAGGGTTAACCTGATTGCTTGCTTTGCATTTCAGCACTCTTTTATTTTTTTTCCTCCAAACTATTTCATGTACTTTATGTAAACTCCCGAGTTTCTACTATTAACAGTGACTTTTTTTTTTTATAGGACCTAGAAGCGCAACCATTTCAGGGAGTTTTACAAGCTACAAAAGCTTTTAGTTACAGCTGAATAACAAACCATTGAACACCAGCTTCAAATGTTTTTTTGGTTTTTTTTATGCACTTGGAAAGTCCTTTACCCAATGAAGGGTTTTAGAACCTTTGGTTAGCATAGCAGTGCATACATCTGTGATTTTATACTTACCCCAGAATTTTCCCCCTTTCTTTATTTTTTCTGTACATTTTTCTCCTACAATATGTGAAAATGTACGATATACATTTTTCAGCATTCACGTAATTTCCTGCCTCTTTTTGCATTACAAGCACATACTAAAACTGATTTATATGCATCTCTCTGTTAGGTGACCATTATTGCAGAGGTGGATTATGGGTTTGTTTCTTTGATGTGAACCCAGCTCTGCATCTGTTTCCATTGTATGCTCTCTTGGCTGTCCTGCTGTCATGCTGACAGTGTCTCCTCCCCTCTGTTATAGTAACTTAACCTAGATCCATTCTCATAGATACAGAAATTGCTGCATATGCACAAAAAACAAGAGAACACCCCCTTTATTCTTACTGTGTGTCAGCACTGCAATTGATTCCATATGGCACAAATAGATTACTTAATCTTGTTACAGTTTGATGCTGTAGCTGCAAATTGGGTAGACTTGAAGATTTAGAAAAAAAATTAAAGCGCTGAAATTCGTTTTTTTTTTTTCTTGCTTTTTCTTAATGTTACAGCCTATGCTTTTGTCTTTGCTGGTATTCCTGAAGTGTGTTTAATTTTAAAATAAAATATTTTTGATCTTCTGTTACTTTGCTCATTGTGTCAGCATTTGGTATAACAGAAGATTGAAAATTGCAAATCGCTTAGAACTGCATATAGGGAGCACAGCCTGCCTGTTGTAGTTCTGCATATGTGGTCCTTGTACCCCCAGGGGTACTTCAGTAGGTATAAGGGGTAGCACTGCTTGACAAGATAAAATCTCTATCTTTCCTAAACGTTTAGGAAATACTACATCTTATACATAATCTGTATTCATTATTTTTTAGCTCTTTAAAAAGCAAAGGTAATAGTTTGGAAAGCACTGGTATATACAGTTGCAAGAAAAAGTATGTGAACCCCTTGGGATTCCGTGGAGTTTTGCATGAATTGGGCATAAAATGTGCTCTGAACGTCATCTAAGTCACAGCAATAGAAGAATACAGTCTGCTGAACATAATACTACACAAACATTAGATGTCGCCATGGTTTAATTGCACATAACATGTAAACATTCACAGTGCAGGGAGGAAAAAGTATGTGAACCTTTGGACTTAATAACTGGTTGACCCTCCTTTGGCAGCAATAACCTCAACCAAACGTTTCCTGTAGTTGCAGATCAGACCTGCACAACGATCTGGAGTCATTTTGGACCACTCCTCTTCACAAAACTGTTTCAGTGTAGCAATATTCTTGGGATGTCTGGTGTGAATCGCTCTCTTAAGGTCATGCCACAGCATTTCAATGGGGTTGAGGTCAGGACTCTGACTGGGCCACTCCAGAAGGCGTATTCTGTGCTGTTGCAGCCATTGTTTTGTTGAATGACTTGTATGCTTTGGGTCATTGTCCTGTTGCATCACCCATCCTCTGCGGAGCTTCAGTTGGTGGACAGATGGTCGTACGTTTTCCTGCAAAATGTCTTGATAAACTCTGGAATTCATTTTCCCATCAATGACAACAATCCGTCCAGGCCCTGAGGCAGCAAAGCAGCCCCAAACCATGATGCTCCCTCTGCCATGTTTCACAGTGGGGATGAGGTTTTGATGGTGTGCTGTGCCTTTTTTTCTCCACACATAGTGTTGTGTGTTCTTCCCAAACAACTCAATCTTGGTGTCATCTGTCCACAGTATATTTTGCCAGTAGTGCTGTGGAACATCCAGGTGCTCTTTTGCAAACTTCAAACGTGCTGCAATATTCTTTTTGGCCAGCAATGGCTTCCTCCGTGGTGTCCTCCCATGTACTCCATTCTTGTTTCATGTTTTCCTTATTGTAGATGTGTCAACAAAAATGTTAGCATGTGCCAGAGATTTCTGTAGGTCTTTAGCTGACACTCTGGGATTCTTCTTTACCTCATGCAGCATTCTGCGCTGTGCTCTTGCAGTCATTTTTACAGGACGACCACGCCTAGGGAGAGTAGCAACAGTGCTAAACTTTCTCCATTTGTAGACAGTCTGTCTTACCGTGGACACATGAACATCTGGGCTCAAGGAGATACTTTTGTAACCCTTTCCAGCTTCATCCAAGTCAACAATTCTTGATGGTAGGTCTTCTGAGAGCTCTGTTCTGCGAGGCATGGTTCACATCAGACAGTGCTTCTTGAAACCAGTAAACCCAAAACAGGTGTCAGCAACACATCCAATATCATCACACTGATTGGAGTCAAGGTTGGCTCACTCCTGGCTTCAATTAGCTCTGGGAGAAGTCATTAAGCTAGGGCCTCACATACTTTTTCCTCCCTGCACTGTGAATGTTTACATGTTATGTGCAATTAAACCATGGCGACATCTAATGTTTGTGTAGTATTATGTTCAGCAGACTGTGTTCTTCTATTGTTGTGACTTAGATGACGTTCAGAGCACATTTTATGCCCAATTCATGCAAAACTCCACGGAATCCCAAGGGGTTCACATACTTTTTCTTGCAACTGTATTTATGATTTATAGCCTATAAATATTCACACTGGAGGGGTACTTGAGATAAACTGACACATTAGGGAGTATTCAGTAAATATTTGTTGTAATAAAGAGCCATAAAATATTACAAAGTTGAGAATCACTGTTTCAGTGCATCATGCCACACATTTCCTTTTGTCAGTAATCTGATCACGTGAGAACCCTTTTTTCTTTCCTGATGCAAAGCCAGACAGAAATGGATTGAATTTTTCGATCCCTCTATGGGCAAGCTGGTTGTACAGAAGTCAGTCACTCAATAGACTTCTGTACAACCAGCGTGTTGGAATATTTTTGATCGATCAGTGCTGCTGACTATAGCGAGTGGTGCTGATGGGTGTATTCTGATGGCGGGGAAGCCTCCCCACTGTCTGATTGCAATAGCTCAGTGGGAGGGATTCCGACATCCACATTGAATGAGCAGATTACGGAATTTATTCATTTTCATTTGTTCATGTATGGGCTGCCTTATTCTCAAACACTCCCACTGCAGGCTGCCTCTCTCCTACAGAAAGTCTAATATAACAAAGTGTCACCAACGTGTTGTCTGGAAATTATTTTTAACCAATCTTCTGCTGCTGTAGTAAACAAGAAAAGTTGCTGCGCCCCAGAGTGTGGTGATTTTTCTTTTTTTTTTAACCATATATATATTAATGCTTGTGTTTGTTTCATGTGCAGTAACGTATAGGTTTATGTAATTATGTACATGGTACTACAGTTACTTTATCAATGCAAGAACACTATAAAACAGCGTTCTTCCTGATCTATCCAATGAGTGGAGCCCTATGTGTTTGCCTGTTATTATTAAAGCATACCTGAACCCCAAAACTACATAAAGTAAGCTGCAGTTTACAAATCCTTAGATGTGGTGACTACAAGAGTTTTTTTTTTTTTTTAGGCCTTTTCTCCTTTTTATTTTTACCTAGTGATCCAATCAGTATCATGCCTCCTGCCTAAGACTAGGTTCAAAATATTGCAGGTGCGGGAATGAGTGTTAATCGCACGCATTTCCGCACCCGCCAAACAATGCTGCTTTTAATTCTCAATGGCACTCCCACACTTTGGAAAAGGGGTGCATTTTCCCATGCACTGAAATCTGTGGTGCTTTGGCACCATGCGGTTTCCATGTAGCTGCAGTTTCAGGAGACCGTTTACTGCAGGTACAACATTCATTTCAAATGAATGAGCTGCTGTACCTGCATAAGCGTGCCCTGCAGGAAATGCACAGTTGTCAACCGAGACTTATGGTGGGTACACTCACTTCTCCACTCTAGAGTATTTACAGCTAACCCTTTTTAAGCAGTTTTAGAAACTTTGGGGATAAAGATTTTAAAGTAACAAAACATTTGACCATTGTAAGTACCGCTGTTGGTGTTAAATGATTTTTTTCTCATCCTTCTAATAAAAACTTTTGCTGGACAGCTTGGTCTGTTAATGAAAGTTGAAAAGTAACAGACCTAATGGCTGGATCAACAGGTAATCAAACTGTTACAGGAGGGACTCAGAAAAACCTAGACTGCTATGTTAATGCTGTTGGAGGACTGCATCATATCCTTTTTTATTATTTTTCCCATCATTCTACTTTAGGGTACTTTTTTTTTTTTTTTTCCCAACAGTACTTTTTTTACCCGGCTGTATTTGCCTTTAAAGCTTCCTGGCATTTAGTTCCAATTTTTTTTTTTTTAAATCTTGCTACATAATATGCTTGATCTGTTAAATAAACCAATGTGGGTTTCTGTCAGTGATGACAGCTCCACTTTTAAATGTTATGTTTAAGTAGGCTATGAAAAATGTCACTTGGACGTGACAAGCATAAAGAGAGCATGTAGTCTAAGCAGTGACTGACAGGTGGCACAGCAGAGGCGGCTCTTTGTGACCACCATAGCAGTAACAGAAGCTCTCTGTCTGTGTAGATCTACAGGGAATCAAATCAGTTCTAATACACATGCCAGGGAATTCCTAAATAAACAGATCTCACTATAGTATTTTTGTACTCTAGACTGTGACATATGACTGTATTTTGCCAGCTAGCAAGCATATTTTATCATTGTAATTCATTAACACTTGGCAACCAATCAAAATTCACTTTTAACTTGTCTAAGTTCCATAACTGTTGTGCAGGGTGCACCTCACCTTTATCCTTTGCAGTGTTTTCCTGAATAAAACCATAAATATTTCTTAATTTCATTTTGGCTTGACTCACTCAACTAGTTGTTTATTACACATTATAAGTTGCTCCTAATCGTTGATTTAACCTTGTGCCTTTTAATTTTCCCCTTTTTGTTTCTTTTACACTTCATACTTGATTACATTTTTGTAATATTTATCTGTAGTTTATCACGGTTTCATTCCAGTCTCTTGATAAATAAAATTACGTTTATTGATGTTGAATTCCTTGCAACCTTTGTAAAGTCTATTCTGTAGTACATATGTTTCCTTTATTGCTGTTAACTGTGCAAGCCAAGAAGGGTTCAGGAAGATACTTAGGAGGTTTATGAATGGTGCTGGCTCTTAACTTGTAGAGTTCTAAAATCCCATTTAGCTAGTAGTGCATAGGGGAACAATGCTGTGTATAAGAAGTTAGCTTGATTATCAAGCTGCTATAGAACTGCAAGCTGCTCTAGAACTACCAGTATTCAAGCAGCACTGCTTGCTATATAACTTTTCTATTTCTGCAACAGCAAAACTGCAATCCTTTGCCTTATCTTTGTGTTCAACAAAGACAGGTAATTTATTACAATACAGGCAATATGAGCAAGGCCTTTGGAGCAGCTTAGTTTATGCAGGCTGCCATGATCTATACTTAAGCCTAAAAATAAGAGAAACATGTACCATTGTAGATATGTAAAATAAATATAAAAGTCTAACTGATCAGGCAGACTGTAATACTAGATATTCATACAGTCTCATTAATCATTTGCCCATCCCTATTTACTAATAACTTATACTTGGTGATATTCAAGTTCACATGACTAATGTACAGCTTATTCTGTGATTTCTATTTCATTCTCCTTCCCAGTTCTTCTATTCTTATGCTGTGCTCTGGCCGATCTAGGTTCTTGCTGTCAGAGAACGGGTTAACAGCTTCCAGATGTGCATGTGTGTTAAATATCCAAGGTTTTTTTTCAGCAGATTTTCTTCTCTTTTTCTAAACATTTAGTGTTAGAAAGACATAGAACGATTGCATGCGACAAACCTTTTCCAAGACAGCCAGGGTCTGCTTTGCCTCCGTGTTCTGTAGAGTAGTAGTAGAAATGAGGGGAACGATTGAGCCAGGTTTGGATCAGAATTCTTCAGCTCTCGGCTGCATCCTGCTTCATCTGTAAGCACAAGATTGACTTTTTAAACACAAGATTGCGTTTGAATGCAGAGTATTTCAGTGATGACTCCCCTGCAGAGTCCTGGGAGAAAATGTAAAGCAGTTCATTGCAGCTGGAGTGTTGGTGCTGGAAGAGAAGGGAATGCCTTTGCTGTCATAAGCTCTGGTAACTCAGCCAGCTGGCATTCTTCAAGTACAGTGCACTTGCAGACAAGTAAAAACAAATTTAATTTTACTCTTCTAAGTCTTTTTTGTTCATCATTGGATTGTGAACTTAGATCTCCAGGTTGCATTGAAGTATTGAGAACCAAGGGCCCTTTGAGCTCCTCCTTGATAGGGAGTTTTGGTTCATGCCTGGGATGTTGAGTGGCACATCAGCGTTTTGTTAAGAGGGCTTATCTTCTGTTAACTATTACCACCCCACAGAGAAAAGATCCTTTGTTTTAAGCACCAGCCTTTCATCCTTATTTACAGCATTTTCAATTCCAGTATCTGAAAGGTATATACTGGATTTCATTAGCCTTGATGGGCACTTTTTGTTTCCAACTTGTGGGGCCATTTAGCAGGCATTAGTACAAACACAAGGTTTCATTCCAGAGCACACGCCATGGGTCTTGGATATTATTGTACACTTGGCAAACGGAAGGCAAATCTCCCAAATCAAAATCAAATCTTTTTTTTTAATCTTGCAGCAGGTATTTGTTGGCACTTTCACTCAATTGAGTGATGCATAATCCTTCTGAATGCTTCCACAATATCGCATGGTCCTGCCGGCTCTCAGTACCAGGAGCTCAGCACATGTGGCTGTAGTTAGGTCTGTGGTGTCTGAACTTAAACCTACTAGTGTTTGTTTATTATGCTCTTTCATGTACCCCCACAGATTTCCTGTGGGTGAGATAAAATGTGCCCATTTAATAAGGAACAATTGACTTACCTCAGTGCCGCTTTCTCTTTTGCCGAGACTGTGTGTTGAGCCGAGTATGCTCTGTGTTATATCCTTGTTTAGATAGGGAGGGATACAAGTCTTATGTAATGTGCCTCCTCATTGAAGTCTATGTAATCTGAGATTCGGAGCATGGTGGGATCTCTCTGGCATTTTTCTTACGTCTTTTCTTTATGGAGGTTGAAAGAACAAGTTAGTAAATGTCCAAACCCTTTATTTAAATTGCTGTGTATGTATGTGTGTGTGTGTGTGTGTGTGTGTGTGTGTGTGTGTGTATATATAGGTATAGGTAGATAGTTGGGTGTTAAATTAAGGTAGAGATAAGGGAAAGTCAGAGTGCTTGCTCAAACCATCCAGTCGTCTTTTTGCTTTAAATTTAAACCCAATCTACCTGCATCTGTACCTGCATCCTTATTACATACCCTTGTCAGCTACTGTCTGTTTTGGGTAAAAACTGTGTGTGTGACCTTAATTATAACATTAGTGGTTGATGCTACAGTTTGTTGGCTGTAAAAGTTTCCAGCAGAGTTATTTTTGGGTCATCATGTATTCTTGGTATTCACAGAGCTAATTTTGCCATTTTTATTTCTATTATGAATGACAGGACTGTCAGATGACTATGATGCACTTTCTATTGCTGTGTGTTAAAAAAAAAATCATGTGCACTGAGTATATCAGTAAACTAGCAAAATAACTATATATATATATAATATATATATATATATTTTTTTTCTCATTACTAACCTACTAAGTGACATATCGGCATGGATGTCACTCCACTTCCTCAAACTCAATCTTTCCAAAACTGAGCTCTTAGTATTACCTCCAGCCCGTGCCCCCTCCCCTAACTTCTCATCGAGATCAATAACACAATCATCAGTCCCTCCCCTCATGCCAGGGTACTAGGTGTAATCCTAGACTCCCATCTGTCCTTTCAGCCCCAAATCCAATCACTGTCCAAATCGTGTAGACTTCACCTCCGCAACATCTCCAAGATACGCCCGTTCCTAACCTTGGAAACCACTAAGCAACTTATTCACTCCCTTATTATATCTCACCTTGACTATTGTAACTCCCTCCTCATTGGCCGACCTCATCGCAGGTCAATCATGAATGCTGCGGCCAGACTCATCCACCTTTACTAACCGTTCTGTATCAGTCACCCCTCTCTGCCAATCCCTCCACTGGCTTCCCATTGCCCAACGGATAAAATTCAAACCATTAACAATAACGTATAAAGCCATTTATAACTCTGCCCCAAATTACATCACCGATCTTGTCTCTAAATATCACCCAAACCGTACTCTCCGCTCCTTGCAAGACCTACTCTCTAGCTCCCTTGTCTCCTCCTCCCATGCTTGTCTCCAGGACTTCTCCAGAGCTTCCCCCATCCTCTGGAACTCTCTACCCCAATTTATCAGACTATCGCCTACTCTGCTCACTGTTAGGCGATCTCTGAAAACCTATCTCTTCAGGAAAGCCTATCCTGCCCTAAGCTAATAATGGAATCTTCTACTTCTCCTACCAGTCCATCCCCCACAGTTACTACCTTTTGTACCACTAGCCCCTCCCTCTTAGATTTTAAGCTCCAAGGAGCAGGGCCCTCCTATCCCTCTTGTATTGTTGCTGTATTGTCTCCCGTTATATTGTAAAGCATTGAGCAAACTGTTGGCGTTATATAAATCCTTTTATAATAATAATATATATATATATACGCACACACTATATTGCCAAAAGTATTGGGACGCCTGCCTTTACATGCACTTGAGCTTTAATGACATCCCAGTCTCAGTCCGTAGGGTTCAATATTGAGTTGGCCCACCCTTTGTAGCTATAACAGCTTCAACTCTTCTGGGAAGGCTGTCCACAAGGTTTAAGAGTGTGTCTATGGGAATGTTTGACCATTCTTCCAGAGGTGCATTTGTGAGGTCAGGCACTGATGTTGGACGAGAAGGCCTGGCTCACAGTCTCCGCTCGAATTCATCCCAAAGATTTCTATTGGGTGGAGGTCAGGACTCTGTGCAGGACAGTCAAGTTCCTCCACCCCAAACTCTCTCATCCATGTCTTTATGGACCTTGTTTTGTGCACTGGTGCGCAGTCATGTTGGAACAGGAAGGGGTCATCCCCAAACTGTTCCCACAAAGTTGGGAGCATGAAATTGTCCAAAATCTCTTGATATGCGGATGCCCTAAGAGTTCCCTTTACTGGAACTAAGGGGCCAAGCCCAACCCGTGAAAAACAACCGCATAATCCCCCCTCCATCAAACGTTACACTTGGCACAATTCAGTCAGACAAGTACCGTTCTCCTGGCAACTGCCAAATCCAGACATGTCCATCGGATTGCCAGACAGAGAAGCGTAAATAGTCACTCCAGAGAACACAGCTCCACTGCTCTAGAGTCCAGTGGCGGCGTACTTTACACGACTGCATCCAATGCTTTTCATTGCACTTGGTGATGTAAGGCTTGGATGCAGCTGCTTGGCCATGGAAACCCATTCCACTAAGCTCTCTATGCACTGTTGTTGTGCTAATCTGAATGCCACATGAAGTTTGGAGATCTTTAGCTATTGACTTTGCAGACAGTTGGTGACTTGTGTGCACTATGTTTTTCAGCATGTGCTGAACCCGCTCTGTCATTTTACGTGGCCTTCAACTTCATGGCTGAGTTTCTGTTGTTCCCAGTTGCTTCCACTTTGTTATAATACCACTAACAGTTGATCGTGGATTATTTAGTAGTAAGGAAATTTCACGATGGCAACCTATCACGGTACCACGCTTGAATTCACTGAGCCCCTGAGAGCGACCCATTCTTTCACAAATGTTTCTATAAACAGTCTGCATGCCTAGGTGTTCAATTTTATACACCTGTGGCCATGGAGGTGATTGAAGCACCTGAATCCAATAGTTTGGAGGGGTGTCCCAATACTTTTGGCAATTTTTTGGATTGTGGGAGAAAACCTAGCACAAACAGTTGGAAGTAATAAACTTCTTCATACAGATGGGACCCAGGACCTCAGCAGTTCTTGATTACTAAGCTGCTGTCTTTTTCAGTTATATACTCTACTATGGGGTTAAACATTGGTTCCCAGAGAAATAAATCTGAACTCTAGGCAGATATAAAAGACACATATTAATGCAGTTCTGTAATCATGAATACATCATTAGTGTTACTAAATCCACAACAGTAAAATCAGTCTGTATATGCAGTAAAGCATGCTTGTTATACTCGCTGTGGGACTTGCGGGGTTAATCCTCTGCATTGTGGAAAAAGGATGTTTGATCCTGTCTTCTCTGATCCTCCCCTTCTACAATCCCCATTTCATCTCCTGATAGAACACAGCCTCGGGAACACTCTGCATATGCTCAGTTTGGTGTGTACTGCTAGAGTTTTTTTTTTTTTTTTTTTTTAATAAGAAGAGTGCATGTGATCAGCACAGGGCCAGTCAGCACTGTCCAGATAGAGGATCAGGTTTTATGCAATGTGATAGGGTAATGGGAGGAGAATGAACCTCCTCCTACAAGCTTTAACCAGTGCTGGACACTGATAGAAGTCACAAGACTGCTCTAACTGCTGATTTAGAAAATGTATTTTGCAGTTTATATTTACTAAAATCATTCCATTTCCATGTTGTGTGTACTGTGTGACACCAGATAAAGTGAATGCAGGGTCCTGGGTTTAGTAACACTTTAAGAGCGAAGTCCATTTTCTACCATGTTTCACCACAGGACCCTACTCCCAAATAACCTCTCACCCTTACTGAATGGCGGAGTTCTTTTCTTTGCAGTATCCTGTCATTTTCTGAATTTGGCTCTGCTTATTCAGCTATGTCATCCATTCACAGTGATCTTGTGACTTTTCTACACTTGTAGTCCAATGATACTTCCAGGCTGAGAACCGGAGGTCTGTTACAATTTCAGTCTCCATTGCAAACAATGCATTTTTCTAAAAAATCATTGTGGGTGCATTTATTAATGCTTTGCAAAAGGTGAAATATTTATTTCAAATGTAAATTCTATGCAAGCAGTGTAAATTGAATTTAACCTAGCATCAGCTTCAAGCAGTCCCATTGCAATAGCAGTAAAGACAGTCCATTTATATGCGACAAGTAGTATGCTGAAAGGACGAGAAAAGCAGAGTGGCAGAAGTGGCAGAGATGAATCACGTGACAAGGTGACAACCTAGGGTAGCAGTTAGAAGACAGGGATCTTGGCAGCATCAGCAGGTCTTAATTTAAAGAAAGTTGTAGATTTGAAGGTTAAAATTTACTTATAAAACTTCATTATGTTAAAAGTGAGATTTTTTGTGATTTGGTTTTACTTCTACATAAATATCACAATGTTGTACTATGCTACAAGTTCCATGAAGTCTTATGAATTGAATTGTAATGGTTACTCTTTTCTTGAAAGGAGTGCACAGCTACTTTACTTTCTCACAGTATATTATGAGGTTCCATGCCCACTGGCTTAGAAATAAGCCCCTAGCAGCTGCTTATGAGCGTCTTTTTAAATTCCCCTAGAAACAAATGGTGCTGTCCTATGTGTCCATGCACGCTATTGTAGTCTAGAAGCATTCTTGAAGCTTCAGTGTTTAGAAGAAGTAAAAGCTTTTTTATGCATTTTGTTTATTTTATTAATTTTTTTTAGTTTGAATTGCCAGCAATTCTTTTGTTTACATTCAGCTGTCAGTGGGGAACTCCAGTGACTTCTGAGGAGTCGTCCGTTAAGGATTCTGGCAGCCGCTCGCCTTCTTACCAAAATGCTAGTGCTCCTAAACAACAATGCAAATGCTCCTAAACACTGCAAAAAAACATTGCTAAACACTCAAAAAAGTTAAACAAGCTTTTTTTCATCCAGCATTTTTAGGTTTTTAAGCTGCTAGTGTGCATGAAGCCTGAAGCTTTTCGTTCTTGAGCAGTTTCGGTTAAATGTGAGACCGCTGCCAGATATTCTTCTCTGATAAACAGTGTTGTGTTTTTACAGGCTGCCCATACATAATTTGTCTGTAAAGGGTATGGGGTCTGCTGAAAATTCCTAAGGTTAGTAACAATAGGATAGTGCATAAACATATTCTCAGAGTAATTTTACAGGCTACATGACAAAGCTGCCAAAAACCACATCAAACCCCTCATTTCAATAAAACTAATCTTTTCTGTTACCGGATGCTTACTGCTTCTCTAACTACGAAACAGATAATGCTTGGACTTCATATTTATATACTTGGGTTTGGGAACTCATTACTAAAATCTCATATATGTTTTAAAGTTTGCCTCCATGTTTTCCCTCAGCAAGCCCCGCCCTCTTCCTACAGCTACAAGTTCACATTCTGCATAGCTTAAGCTGGCCATAGACAGATTGAAACTGCTGGTTCAGCAGTGTCCGGCTGAATTGAATTCCATCTATTGCCCTTACTTCTTGACAGAAGTCAATCTAACAATCAAATTCTGTCAAATGGGAAAAGTTCTCTTGAATAGCAGGCTGCACCCGCTGATCAGTGTGTTCATACAGCGCACATTCGTCCCTGCTGTCCGAATACAATAGCATGGCAGGGAGAATTCTTCCATCTACCTTGTTTGTTTGGATTGGGGAATCCATTCATTTTTTTGATCAGCCCGCTGTCTCCCTTTAGATTGTAAAGCACTGCACAAACTGTTGGCGCTATGTAAATCCCATATAATACTATGATAATGTATGGCCAGCCTTAGTTCCAGGAGACTTCCATCTGTTTTATGTCTCATGTCTTTCAACTTTTTGTCAATGGAATGTAAGCACCATTCTGAAGTAGTACACTGAGCCCAGGCTGGCTTAATGAGGCACCCAAAGAGGATGTGTCTATAATGACCTGGGCTCACAGAAAGTGAGTTGAATGCACTCTGCATCAGTCAATGCAGAAGAGTGACATCTAGTGAACAAATCATGTCTTTTCAGGGTGAGGAAATGCTCAAAATTCAGTGCTTTTAAAAATATAATTTTATAAAAAAAATTATTTAAAACCTGAAGTTGCACTTTATCATAATAATGTAATTTCAAACGTAATTTTTAATATTTTAAAATCTTTGGTTTTCATTAAAATTATACCTGGTGCTACTGCTATAAAGATTCTTGTTTAGGGAGTGACATCTTCCCAGTTGCTCCCAAGCTTTGTCACCCTATCACATGCTCCTCTGGTGGAGGCTATAGCTGGCATGGTCCACTGTCGGGAAGTTGGTCATGACCAATGATGTGTGAAGGGTAGGTAGAAAGGAAGTGGCTTACAGATGTCTGAGGAGATCAGCAGCATTAAAATGCAAAAAAATAAAGCAGTATCTTATGAAAAAGACGTAACAATTGTTTTATATTAAGTGATTTAGCAGATAAATGTCATCCAATTAAGGTTTATATCTTTTTTGAAGTGGGTATGCAGGCAAAAAAAAAATCAAACCTGTGATTTGCAAGGTTACCATAATATGCATGCACTGGCAGAGTTAGAAGTGGCAGAACCAGAAAAAGGAAAATAAGAGGTGCAAGTGTCACTTCACCCTCCCCCCCTCGTGTTTCATTCCTCAACAATGGAGATGGGTGGCAGTCACGTGAAAATAACGTCCATTAAAGGTATTTAGAAGGTTGGAAGGATCATTTTTGAAAAATTCAAAAAAAGGAAAGCACAAGGCACAGAGCGCAGTAGATACACGTAAGCTACAAATACACTATTTTAACATCATTATAAACCTTCCTATTTCCCACAATCCCTGGGCCTTGCAGTTTAGTGCTTTGCAGGTTAGAGCTAAACAGTAATTAGATCTGAAACAGGCACAAAAACTGACAGAGCAGCAAAAGGAAGAGATGTTTCATCAGATTAGCACTCCCACATTTGTAATGTAACTGAGAAAATGGTAAGGCATTCGCTTAGCACTGTATGACCTTGAACAAGAAATTCTCTAGGGACACGGGAATCGATCAGTCATGACACTAAAATCTGCAGCCCCAACATGTTAGCCCACCATTACAATGTTAAGCAAACAAACAGTACTGAGGATTTAACTACAGTAATACCAAGTTAAAATGGTGAAAACATTTGAAAGTGTACAATGCCTTTAATCACTTCCCATCCATAGGATGTCCCTGTACATCTTCGCGTTTCAGTGGTTATACCAGGGCCATGGCTGCATTTTCAGCCATGACCCCGATCTCAGTCTTTTCAGCCGCCAATGCTAAATATTGTAAAAGGAATCTGAGCGGCTAAATTGCTGATGGATTGCTTTTACATTCGGAGGAAGAGGGTACCCTCCCCTCCCTTCTTAGGCTCTCTAGTCCAGTGGCTTACCATAGAGATGACCAAAGACTGAAACATTCCCGTTCATCTCTAAGAAATTGCAACTACTGCCTTTTGAAAGCATCTGATTAAAACGATCTCGGTTTGATCAGATGCATTTAGGGCAGAGGAGAGATCTGGGGTCTAATAGACCTCAAATGTCTCCGTAAAGAGAACCTGTCACTGCCCATGTTATAACAAGCGATGTTGTTCATCCCTTGTGATAACAATTAAGTGATTAAAAAAGAAATTTAAAAGACAATGTAAAAATTAAAAGGTAAACCATAATAATGAAATAGTGCCCCCCCCCTTGCCTGTGCATAAAGGTGAACACATATATAGGTCTGGCACTCATGTAACTAGTGTTCGCACCACACGTGAGGTATCGCCGCAAAAGTTATAGTGAGAGCAGTGATTCTAGCACCAGTCCTCTTGTGTAACTCTAAACTGGTAACCTGTAAAGGCTATTAAAATGTCATCTATGGAGATTTGTAAGTAATGTAGTTTGTCGCCATTCCACAGGCGTACACAATTTTAAAGTATGACATGTTAGGTATCTATTTACACGACATGACATCTTTATATTTTACCAAACAATTAGATATTTGTTTTTGTGCATTAAAATTCATTAACCGCTTCCCGACTGCCATAAAGCAGATATACTGCTACAGGGCAGCTTGGGTGCGCACAATCACGTATATATTTCGGGTAGGGCGTACGTGCGCACCATACCCGCACCTCCATTCATGGCGCTCAGTCATTGGGTCCCGGCCGTTGATTACTCGCTGGTGCCCGGTGATTGCCAAGCAACTCCGGGGAGGAGAACTGTTTGTAAACAACACAGTTCTCCTCCGTCAGCTCATGCACACTGCTTTGGATGGCTGTGCACAGCACACCCATACAAAGCAGTGTGATTACAGTGAAGCACAAACACACAGCCCCATAGTAAAACACACCTAGCACACGCTCAACCTATTGATCGCCCCTCAAGTTAACCCCTTCCTATCCAGTGCCATTAGTACAGATTGGCAAAGGTTGTGACACCAGCCCGCCTCTCTGACTTAGCCAATCCGAGCAAGCTTTGTATTCATTAATAGAATACATTGCTCGCCGTGATTGGCTCAGTGCGTTATACTGTATGTAGCTGAAGCTACCGTACATACAGTATTACCGCACATCCAGCGGGTTGACAGATTAGTGGGTGTACTCAAACGAAATGGCTGGTAGACAAGACCCCATCATGGCTCCAGCAAGAAGGAAATATGAAGCCAGTTTCAAACTGAAAGTTGTAAACTTTGCCAAGAAACATAATAACTGTGCCACTGATGTCAGAGGATGAACATGATGAGGATTGTGAAGGATTTTAAGTACCGATAAGTCATAACCATTTTAATTAACATTATTTAAATCAAATCTGATGTTTTTAAATGGTGTTGCCTCAGAAAGGGGGTAGTCTTATACGGCGAGTATAGCCCAAAACCTTTGTTTTAACTGGAAAATTAGGGGGTCGTCTTATATACCCAGTCACCTTATACGCCGTGAAATATGGTACATGTTAATTGAAGTAGAAATTACATTACATTTTCTATACATTTCATTGTAAATTTCCACAGTGTAGATATATATATTCCCCTGCAATTCTGATGTGATTTGGGGTCTCTTGTCATCTGTTTAATTCATCTTATATCTACAGAAAAGGATGTATTGATTGAGAAGCTAGCCAGAAAATTGCTCGGAGGAAACAGGGCTCTGCGTATATTTCCGCTGTTGATTAACCACATTTTAATGGACAGTGTGACTTGTGGTCAGCTTTTGCTGGGCCCCTGCCATGAAAACATGACATCTTGTGGCTCCTGAGTTTACTGTGAAAATATAGAGAAACTTAACGCTTTGTTCTTCATACCTTTTTAATTCCAAAGTGTTCTTTCTGACCTTAATGGTAAGAATTGTAGCTTTTTACGTGGTCGTAACCGGCATGCTTCTGAAAACTCACATAGAAAAGTTTGGAGTATTCGTGGATAAAAAGAATTTTGAGTGACAGTGTTAAAATAATAATCATATATTTTTCTGATCTAGAATTTTTCCTAAGCTAGTTACTGCCTTGATGGGCTGTATTTGCACCAAGGATCTGTGCAATTGAAGCTTATAACAATGAAGGATCTTGTAGTTTCAACTTCATGATCAACGGTTGCTGGACACAGTACCTAGTTTTCTGTTTGTTAATGGTAGCAACACCCCCACCCCCTGAAATCCCATCAAATACATGTTTGCTCCCAACACAGCCATATTGTGACCTATTTTGACTGTTGTCCATATTGGATTTTGGTATCTGATACTGATAATCATTTTCAAGATCAGGCAGTGATGCAGTGCCTTTAACCTAGCTGCTAACAATGTGTCCAAGGCTCATCTGTTGGATAGGTTCGAAAACACTGATCATTTTCTCCTAGGTAAGTGGACACTGGAGATGTTTGCACCATACCTCTTTCCCTGCCTACACCATACCTTTTTCACTGCCTGGTTCTACCTAAACATTAACAGTTGCATGATAGGGTTGATGCACAGATTCATGAGGACAGATGCATCATGCTCCGATATCGAATTGTCCCCTAGTGTCTATTGCCAGCTTTATACACTGGTTGGTTGTCATTACAACATGGTGAAGCTGCCTTTGCTTAAAGGATTAGTGTTAGAGTAGTTATAGCTACTTGTTCATCTTGTGGCGTATGCTACCATCAATAGAACATGTACTTGAGTTGAGACGAGTTACTCATAAATGACCTGACCTGTACTAGCTGCAGTTTATAGTTTTGACACCTTTAACTGCAAAATAATCTTACCTTTTTTAGTTACTGTAGCTCTTTTATACTTTTTTCATTATACTAAGGTCTTTACCCAAATATTTATGCAGCTGAATACTAAAATGCAGCCAAGGGTTTATACAAGCAGAGGGCCTGTTAAAAAGAAACCACAAGCATGTTTAACAGTTATATCAAGACCATTAAATATAAGCCATACAGTACTGGCATTTGCCATAACTGTGAGTTGACATCTGGATTGTAGTGTAGTACCCCTGAAAATTACATTTTTAGTAACTGGTTAGAAATGTATATTACAAATGTATTTGTTGGCTCCCAAATCGCTGGCTACTTCTCCTTTAATGTTCCATAAATAGATGCAAAACTAATAGAAAGGTAAACTTAGATTTTCTAATTAACAAAAGGGTAAGTAGGGCCAAAGCTCTTTTGGCCCTACATCTCTTGGGGATCACAGGGGTGAACTTCGTTCTGCAGTTCTTTGACCTGTATTCACACAACAGCGGACTAAAGTCCGCTGTCAACTGACATCACTGTTGGTCCAGATTCTGGAGACATCCCAACTTTAAATTTTGGATCCACCCGGATGCCTTGACTGGCAGCTGGCTCAGTGAGCTACTGCACAGCCCAGTATTCCAGTGAGTGCTGGAGGGGCATAGCAGAGAGCCAGAGACTGACAGTCACAACTCTCTGCTCAATGAAGACCAAGGACCAAGTGATTAGCTGCCTTTGATCACTCAGTTCTTGGTCTTCGAGGTGGCAGGGGACAGGTGAAACATCAAAAAAATTACAGTCAGCAGCTACAAAAACTGTAGCTGCTGACTTTTATTAAACAGCCACTCACCTGTTTTTACCTCCCGTCTTCTGTCCTCAGCGCTGGCATCTAACTGTGGGTAACTGTCTGTGACAGCTTGCGGTACCCACTGTGCATGTGCGAGCCACATTGCTCATTATGAATGGTCCTGCAGTCTTCTGGGACCTGTTGTGTGTTCCAACCAAAAAGGGGAAGTTTTGCTTTAAAACCTTTTCCCCCACTACTGTTTTCAAAATGGCACTTTTGTGGAAGGGGGGGCGAGGGAGTGGGTACCTGATTTTGACAGGTGAGTTCTCCTCCCCCCCCCTTCCGCAAAAGTGCCATTTTGAAAACAGTAGTGGGGGAAAAGTTTTTAAAGCAAAACTTCACCTTTTTGGGTGGAGCTCCACCAAACTAGGTCCCCCAGCTACAACCCCTCATGTTGCCATTATTATCTCTTTCAGAGTTGAGCTGAGAGGTATTTGACAGCCTTCTGCTGGATTCTCCCTTTTCCCTAACTAAAGCAGAGTGTAAATGTGGCCCAAATCTAAGATGTACAGTAATTCTAATTTAGTCAGGTACAATTATGCACTACTTTTTGTACTCCAAACCTGTCAGTAATTTACCTGAGGTCACTTTAACATTTAAAAAAAAAAGAAAGAAATTTTTCGCTTTTGGTTATAAAAAAAATCCAATAAACGCAGTCATAAATTTGGGACAAAATGTATTCTACTACATGTCTTTATATTGGTTTGTGTGAAAGTTATAGAATTTACAAACTATGGTATATATATTGGAATTTACACAGATTTTACTTTCTGACTGCCTATCACATTTCTTGAGGTGCTAAAACAAACCACAAAGCAGTTGACTGGATTCTAAGGAGGACCTGTACTAGGACCGGTTAAAGATAAATTCCATTATAAAATAAATGCTACCACATTTGTACCCACTACAGAAGCCCCTTAAAAATGAATTATGCCACATTTGAAATTTCTCTCAAGATTCATATTAAAAAGGCCAGAGGATACAAATACATAAAAAGTGATAGCGAAGAAAAAAGTGTGAAATAAATAAACCAAGCAATTTTAACTACTAGAAGCCTGTCTAAAGAATGTGTTTTCCTTTACTTGCATGAATAAGCACCTAAGTAAGAAAAAGCATAGACTACTGTCTGTAGGGGTCTCAAGGGCCACACAAGTGCCACAGCTCTGCATGTGGCCCCTAGGGTGCAGGTTGGGCACCAGATCCTCACATAATTCTTTAGAGCAGTGGTTCTCAACCTGTGGGTCGCGACCCCTTTGGGGGTCGAACGACCCTTTCACAGGGTCGCCTAAGACCATTGGAAAACGCATATTTCTGATGTGTAAAGCGCAGCTACTGTGTAGAAAGCGGCTGCTGTGCTGAAAGCGGCTGCTGTGCTGAAAGCGGCTACTGTGCTGAAAGCAGCAGTATTGGAGGTAAAACGACACTTCATGAATTATAATTACTGGGTAAATAATTTTATGGTTGGGGGTCACCACAACATGAGGAACTGTATGAAAGGGTCACAGCATTAGGAAGGTTGAGAACCACTGCTTTAGAGGATGGCTAACTAAAGTTATATATTAACTAATGTTTATATAAAAATGTTATTTCATTGACTGCTATAGAAATCACATCTCATCTTTATAAATGAGCCTCTCTTGTTTGGAGAATCTTAATTTGCAAGATAATTACATATCTCCCTGTATAATACTAAGAATTGGTTCAAGAGATATTAATGCATGAATGAAGACTTGTGTTCCTATCTCAAGTTACTCCCGTGAGCATATTCTGTCCCCCGTCTGCTCTTGCGGCGTGCATCACACTCAAAATTCTGTTTTCATTATCTGAATGACGTTTTTGTATAAACTTATCCGCATGTGTGAAAGCCTTTCCAGCCAGTGCAGAGTACAGTTACGCACATCAAAAGGCTCAAATGAATCCCCATAGGATGGGATTAAACTGTGTTGCAATAATAATGTATGACTTGCATATGTTGCAAAGAGAGCCTGTCTTTTAATGTTTTTTTTATATCCTGTGTTTCCTTTCAGGTATTTACCTCTCTGACCTCACTTATATAGATTCTGCATATCCATCAACTGGCAGCATCCTGGAAAATGAGCAGAGATCTAATCTAATGAACAATATCCTGAGGATAATCTCTGACTTGCAGCAGTCCTGTGAATATGGTGAGTATTTTCCCCTGAAAGGATTCTTTGGTGGATTTGTATGGGCATTGCTAGTCATAGACAAACTTGATCATTTAGAAAGAACCTGTTACCTGTCCTCATCACAGTCTAAGGCGATAATGGAAATTACTGCATTGGCAGCACCAGGGTTTACCTGATCATGAACATTCACACAGTAGCCTCATTTGATGTGTATTCAGTTGGTTTTATTGTCTCACAACCTTGAAGATTGGCCACATTACTAGAGGAAAGGAGATCTAGCATGGCCCCCTTTGCTTGGATAACAGATCTCAATGGTATGAGTCTGATGTATGTCATTTACACATTAGATGCACTTTTCTATGAAATGTGTAGATCTTATAATTTTCTTTCATATTTTGCCCTCATATCTTTTGTCATCCCTTTTTAAGATTTATGCAATATATCTGTTTCTTTCTAAGTATATACTTTATATACTAGTTGTTTGTTATTCCAGACATCTTTAAATTAAGTAATATAGCACAATTGATTACTGTGTACTTTTTTTTTTTGTTAAAAAAAATGGGGATAGATCAGCTATTAATCTCGGTAAACACGCACCGGATGTTGGCTGGTTCAGTAGGAACATTTGGTTTCTTGTGTTTGTTTGATTGTTTATTTGTTTATGTAATTTTCTCCTGGGACTTGTAATGTGGGCCATACCAATCTAGGGGGAAGGTTTTTGTGTATAAATGCTGTGCTGTTTGTTAATAAAAAAACAGTCTTTGTTTGGCTTCAACATTGGTTCTGTCTGATGCTTGGGGTAAATTCACTATATTCAGGTTCCAGAGTGGAGGAAGCTGTAGTTTAGCAGAGATACGCAGTCGGGAGGTCAAGGAGTCTGTCACATTAAACTTTTGTTGTTTGGTGACACTCTGATTTTTTTTTTTTTTTTAATGGCAGGGAGAAGGGACTTAAAGTGGAGCTCCAGTCAAACCTACAAAAAATAAGTCAGCAGCTACAAAAACTGGTTGCTGACTTAAAAAAAAAAAAAAAAAAAAAAAAAAAAGCCACTCATCTGTCCCATGAACCAGCTGTATACTCACTGCAGTCCCTGTCACCGGCCGTCCTCACTCCACCGCCCTGGCATCCTAAGTGTGGGCACCCAGCTGTGACAGCTTGAGGCTTCATAGCCAGGTACTACCCCCCCCCCCCCAAAGGTGCCAATTCCTCACGAGGAGCAGAGGACGAGGCCTTCTAGTGGAACTTCACTCTCTCAATAAACATTGACTATTTTTAATCCTTAAAAATGCTGCTAGCATTAGTAAACAGGAAAGTATATCATATTTACTTATTATAAGCTTTTTTTATTTATTTTTTTTAACATTTCTTTAGTTCCTGGTTTTTGTGCCTAGTCAAATGATGTCACACATACCAGGAGCCTTCAGGAGGTGAGGGAGGTTTCCCAGCTCAGCCAATGCCTGAGCTAAGGACAGATGGATTTCAGGAAGTACAGTAAATGCTACATGAATCATCTGCCCTTACTCAAGATGATCACTGCCAGAAATACCAGGGGGAGTTTTTCAAAATTAATTTTCAGCAATATAAAGCATAAAGACATGGATGGATGGGTGAGCTTGCTTTCAATAATAAAGAATTAAATAGCATTTTTGGTTTGCGGTATTCAGATGCAGTGCAGTTCCACTTTAAAGCAGAACTTCCCCTTTTGGGTGGAGCCTTAATCAGGGTATACACTAGAGCAGTGGTGGGCAACCTTTTTTTTCAACTGAGCCAAATCTCGCCAAAACCACGATTGAAATTTATTTTGAGAGCCACATTTTTAAAACTGAAAATACATAGGATGGTACACTGTTTTTAGTTTCAATAAGTTTTTATAGTAATTCATCCCCCATATAGTAATTCATCCCCCATAGTAATTCATCCCCCATATAGTAATTAATCCCCCATATAGTAATTCATCCCCCATATAGTAATTCATCCCCCATATAGTAATTCATCCCCCATATAGTAATTCATCCCCCATAGTGTAATTCATCCCCCATATAGTAATTCATCCCCCATATAGTAATTCATCCCCCATATAGTAATTCATCCCCCCTATAGTAATTCATCCCCCCTATAGTAATTCATCCCCCCTATAGTAATTCATCCCCCCTATAGTAATTCATCCCCCCTATAGTAATGCATCCCCCCTATAGTAATTTATCCCCCATATTAATTCATCCCTCATATAGTAGTAGTAAGTAAGTAGCAAGTAGTAAGCCAAGTCCCCCCTGTGTCAATTCACTTACCTTTGCTCCGCGCGTTCCTCTCGCTGTGTTCCCGCGCCGTTCCGGACTTCAGGGCGGACTGTGAGAGGAGCCTAGCTCCTCTCACGTTCGTCACGCTGCCCCGCCTACACACATCCTGACAGCCAATCACTGGCTATCAGGATGTGAGTGGCAGCGAGACTGGCCAATCATTGCATTTGAGCGCGCTGCCCTGGCTGTTTTTTTTTGGATCACGCTGCAGAGTCCCTGCCGCTCGAGAGGAGGGAGGGGAGCGGGCGCCCGGCACACAAGAGCCGCATTAAAGCGTGTAAAGAGCCGCGGCTTGCCGACCACTGCACTAGAGGGTTGAATGGAAAAAAAAAAAATAGGACAGATCCCTGCTTCCACACAAGTGGACAGCCGGGGCTTCCCTCTCATCCACCGTCAGCAGCCATTGACTGCTGGTTTTCCAGCAGGACCCCTCGACAGAAGCTGGTCATTAGATTGGCTTCTGTTGAACAGACAGTGGTATGCACATACTGAAATTTATTTCAGTATGTGTATAGCCAGCTTTAGCATATTGAAAAAAAAAAACACTGCATCGGTGGAGTGCAATAGTTTATGGCCTACTTGAGTGTGCCACCGCTATTTAGAAGGTCTACAACAGAGGTCTCCAAACTATGGCCCTCCATGTGTTGAGGAACTGCAAGTCCCACAAGGCCATGCAATACTCTGACAGCCACAGGCAAGACTCGCAGAGGCAGGATGGGACTTGTAGTACTTCAACAGCTGGAGGGCCATAATTTGGAGACCCCTGGTCTACAAGATTTAATGTCTTCGCCTCATCCATAATACAGCTGTCAAATTCATTTTAAATGAGGAATTGAAAAAAATTGCCAAGAGAAATATGGGGGCAGCCATTGCTGACCAGCTTACAAAAATACATGTTGTCTAGCTGTCCCTGGCTGCAATATGCTGCATCACCGACCCAGATAAAAATATGCAGAAAGTGAAGTCCGCTTAGAGTCAACACACCTGATCTGCATACTTGTTTTGGGTCAGTGATTCAGAAAGCTATCAAGCCACAGAAGCCACATGATGGGAAGGAGGCATTTTGAGAAGGAAATGTGAGCAGTGTCAGCCTTCATACTTCTCCCAGCACAGGTTTACTTAGGTAGACATTGGAAGCATTGCAGTTGTACTTTAGATTTTTCCTTTTTGTTTTTCACAGATATTCCCATATTGCCTCATGTACAGAAATACCTGAACTCTGTGCGATACATTGAGGAGCTTCAAAAATTTGTGGAGGATGATAATTATAAGTAAGTTTACAGTTTCAGATGTTTTTAAATAACTACTGGAAACCTCATTTCCATTTATTTTCTGAATTGCCATTTTCTATCATTTTCCAGATTCTCTCCTAGTACTGGGTTGCTGGTGTAACACATTAGTAAGTGTAACCCACTACTCAAGAATGGGGATAGCAGTTATGGTTTGTTTTACATCAGGTGCAGTGTTACCTGACTAGCATTAGTAGTTCAGTTGGTTTTTCTGGTAGCATGCTATACCAACGCAGTGAAGGTGATTTTTTGCACTTTTGGTCTTTGTGACCAATTCATATTCAGAATTCATAAAATTTGGTTGCTTGACCGCTTTTTGGCGTAGACGTGGTTCTCATACAAATGTTTTTCACCATATCCAGTTGGACATCCAAGGTCTAGGTACGAGCTGCTTGACCTTATATCTGCATAAATTAAAGTATATGCAAATTAAATGGAAAACAGCCCAACCTGACTAGAATGGCCTATGGATGTATCTTTTTGGCCGTTTCCTTTTTTTCCTAGCAAATGTTTTCCTTTCGTAGACTTGCAGTAGTTTTCATGTCTGTTTTTTGGAATTCATGTTCAGTCATTAATAATGATTCATTTGAGCAGACTGAAGAATGTTGTCATGATGTATGAATTCACTCGATTTCTGCTTTGGTTTCTTGGCAGTTGTACATTGCAGTCAAAATGACGTCACTTTCAAGCTTTGTTTCAATAATTTTTTCTGCAGTTAAATACAGACATTCCGTCTGCTTCAAGACAGGCTGATATACATCATTGTGTTCACTCGGTTTTAAAGTATATTATGGCTAACTTTTTGGTTATGCTAATTAGACTTAGAGGTAATAGCTTCAGATGAAAATTAGAATCCCCCATGGGATCGATTTGATCAAAGTCAGAATTGGGTTTAATTAATGAATAGCATACTTTGTTTTGCATGCATCATGTTTCATCAGATTTTAATAGACATAGTTGAACAGACATGAGCAATTATAACTGTTGAACCTTCTTAACACAAGCCACAAATAGATGTTTGAAATCTGCTGGAGACTTAGTATGGATGACAGAGGTCCACATGGGCCAGTAGAAACATTTTGTAGTACTTGTTCTTCAATATGTACCTAAAAGAGAACTCCAGGCACCACTGAAAATGTGGTGCTTTTCATTGTAGCTATTTTCTATGCTAACTTTGACAAATATTTCATTCTTTATTCTTTCCAGATTTATTTAAACTAGGGCATAGACAAAACAGAAGTGTAGGAATTGTAATATGAATAGTATGCCTCTATAAATGAAATAATACTTTTAATCCTGTTTACCATAATTCCCCCACCTACGCTTTCACTGTAAGGTTCTTTTCATTTGCCATCTGTCTTTTCATCATACCCTTTTTCTTTTTTTCACAAGCCATGATGCCTCTGACTTTGGATGTAAAATGGAATGTATGATATTTTCCTATCCAAGTACTAACTAGGCCTGACCCTGCTTAGCTTCGCATTGCAGTACATGTATCCCTGGCTATTCTAGCTGGGAAAAGTGACAGTCATGACCCAGAAATGATGTCATACACGTTACCTTCCGAGTCACAGACAGAAGGAGAGTAGAGCGGACTAGTGCACAAGTGGGGGGGTTTGGTGTTTGGGGCACTGGTACCAAAGGCTGTGGAAGTGATCGGGCAGCTGCACCGCCTTACTGCTTCCACTTGACAGGCAGGAATCTGCCTGTCAGTTTTATACACAATCCCAGTGGCTGCAGCCACCAGATTTTGTATAAAACCCTTTGCTGTCAGGTCCGTACAAAATTTGGACCTGGCGACAAAAGGGTTAAACAGTAAACATGGTGCATCTTAACTGTATTTTGCATGGAACAGGCAAGGTTTGGGTATGTTACAAATAATGCAATGTTGAAGTGTTTTATACACAGAAGTTCCAACAAGAAGTAGAAACAAGGTGAACAGTGTTGTGCTTAAGGAAATAAAAGTGGAACTAAATCCATTGATTAAACGGATTACAAAAACAGTTGCATTCAAGGCATACTGTAAAGAACTGTCACATTTGCTTCTGCTGTCAAACAGTCAAGCCATCAAAACTGATCACATGTATAGCACCGTGGCTACTGCAGATCAAACAGAGGTTAGGATGGCAGGTTCATTGGCTGTAAGGATAAGAGGGTTTATTTCTGCTTTAATGTGTTCTGGCTGATGAGGTTTGTTCTTATTTTAGAGTGCAGTGCAATGTTTAAGGGGTTTTTACTATTTTAACATTTCTTGCTCCTTCCACTGCCTCACTGTGCTGTGTTGACCAATATAGTGCTGGGAAGCTTTAAGTCTACTATTGATGAACATCTTTTCAGTATAGAGGGATGCTTCTGCTTAAGGCAGGAACCATTTGTAGAAGTTTCTGATAATGTAAAAGATCTTGATACTATAACCCTCCTTATTTGACATAGTGATTATTATTATTATGAGAATGAAAATAAAACTTAGCACAATCAAACAAAATATCAATATATATCATCCAAATTGGACATTCCTGGCCATCGCCTTCTGAAGCAGTCATGATTGGATGATGAAATGCATCAAGGGTGTGGCTGGACGACGTCATTACGCTAAGTGGAACCGGAATTCAGCCATCTTGGATAGGAATCGGAAGCCAAAGTTTTACCTTAAGGGGGAAATGCTTGTTTAACCAGTTCCTGCCCAGCCTATAGTAAAATGATGGGTGAGCAGGACTTTTGTTGTTCCGGGTTGACATCATATGACTTCCTCGCGGATCGCCACCTTGTGCAGAGCCCACGCTGTGTCCATTTGACATAGCCGATGACTGATCTGTGTAACGGCCCGTTGCCGATACCATGTGAAGTCTGTGACCAATCACAGCAGGTCACATGACAATTGTAAACAGTGGATGGCTTTGTCTCATGCCACTTATTGTATACAATTGTGTTGCTAGCTTTGATTGGTCACAGTGATCACATGGTACAAACTGGGCCAATCACAGCCCATCTGTGTCATGTGTTTAGCTGTGGTCACCACAAAACAAACTGAATCAATGTCATTTAGTGAAATGCTTGCTTATAGCAATTAAATCAGTGCTATAAGCAATCATAATCCGTAAAAAAAAAAATACTGATCACTTCCCCAGAGTAGCACAATGTTACTGTGGTAACATTATAGTACTCTGGCCACAGTGTGTTATAAAAAAAATCGTAAACAAATCTTATTTTTTGTACTGTCACCAATCAGTTTCCCTGATCACCCCCACACCAGTTATATGATGACGCTGTACTGCACTGTTGTCAGTATGTGGGGAAAAAAAATTGTGAGGGGAAAAAAAAAACCCTTTAAATTTCTTCATTTTCCAAAAAATTATGACAAATTATAACGTCAAAAAACTCACCATGCCTCTTACTGAATACCTCAGACTTTCTACTTTCCAAAAAGGGGTAATTTGGGGGATATCTGTACTGTCCTTGCATTTTAGGCTCCATGCACACGGAGCGTTTCTAATAACACTGGTAGGGTTAGCTGTGTAAAGTCTTGTTACAAACGTGAGTTTTTCAGCGTTTTTGCATTAGCGTTTAGCCGCGTTTTTCCATGTTTGCAGTTTTTAGCATTTATTTAGTGTTTTTTTTTTTTTTTTTTTACACAGAAAAAAAATATTTTTGCTCAACAAAAGCCCCTAACGCCATTTTGCTGCATTTTCTGGCGCTTTTCAGTGTTAGAGCTTTTTTACTGCTAAAAAAACACTTTTACAAACCCACTATTTCTGGGGGGTTTTTCCAGCCAAAAAATGCTCATGCTATACTCTGATTAAAAAGTGTTGCTTTTGTGTGTGTGTGTGTATATATATATATATATATATATTTATAAAAAAAATTCTGTATGTTTCTATATTTACATTATTTTACATTTTCTGTGGTAGCATGGGAGATTCCATTTTTTGAACGATTTATTATGCTTAAAAATGAGAGCTGAGAAAAGACCTCATCGCTAAAGACAATAATGGTTATTGTAGGTAATGCATAGCACCCAACTGTCCTCATTTGGAGGGACTGTCCCTTGTGTAGCCTCAGTTGTCCTTTTTTGTTCTGATGGGTACATTTCCATACAAAATGTACTATTTTACTACCAAAAGTGTTATGCTTTACTAATGTTTTTATCTTCTATATTACATGTGTTATTTTGAAAGGCTCATATAACGGAAAAATAGTAATCCAAAAAACATTTGCATGGGTTTAGCCAATCATTTTGTGCATAATAGACCTTTGTGGTCTGTACAACTGGGGCCATGGCAGGGACATGCCCTTTGCCTACATTCTGTTTGCTAAAAGGTGTCCCTCTTTATCATTTCAAAACGTTGGGTGCTATGGATAAAGCATGTTCTGTAGAAATCAATTTGCTTTTTAACTGAATTTAGCGAAGGACTAATCTCACTTCCACAGTAATTCAGACTTTCATATGTATGCTTAAAGTGATACTTAAGCTTCATTTATACTTACCTACTTTGTGCAGCAATTTTGCACACAGCTGCCTCGATCCTCTTATTTTTGGGTCCTCCCGCTGGTACTCTGGCTCAAGCAGTGCCCCCCCAAAAAAGCTGCTTGCCCTGGGGGCACTACTAAATGCTTGCTCCCGAGCCAATGCTCTATGCATCCATAAGACACACAGAGCCATGGCTCAGCCCCTCCCCCCTCTTTCTCCTCATTGGCTCACTGGCTGTAATTGACAGCAGCAGGAGCTAATGGGCTGCTGCTGCTGTCTCCTCAGTCAATGAAGCGGTAGAGTCCCCATACAGCTGAGGCTATTGTGACCATTGCTGGATTGGAGGGGGCTCAGGTTAGGCTTGGGGGGGGGGGTGATGGACACAAAAGGGTTTTCACTTTCATGCATAGAATACATGAAGGTAAAAAAACCTTGAGCCTTTAGAACCACTATAACTGTGTTTTGTGTAAAGTGTAGGTCAAGCCACTTTTTTTTTTTTTTTTTTTTTGTTTTGGTTAGGGTGGGGAAGGATTAATATTTCTGCCAAGAATATTTTTCACTGTCCTAACGTCATGTCTTGCTGACAGCGGATTCAACAGGAAGTGAGGGAAAATCTTCAGCAGGGATACAGAAAAGGTTCCCCCTCACTTCCTGTCTGGTAAAACACCATCAGTAGGGAAATAAGTGAGGTATATCGGTCTAATTGTGTCCCTGATAGTAAAAAGCTGACAGGGGTTTTAGCTGGACATACATTTTTATATTTCATACACTGATGAACTTCATGGTGCTCACTTTGCTACCATTCAACTTCATTCCACTTGATCTTTCTTGACAAAAAAATACCATACGGAAAGTGTCTGACTGCTTATGTTGTGCGTCAGGAATCAATTGTGTATATGCATTGCAAAATGTCTATTTTGCATGAAAGAAAGTAGGAAAGATTTGTCATATTTGTACAATTGTAAACGGATGCCTGGAAATGAAAAAATGCATATAGGCTTTATAAAACTAAAATGGGAAGAAGTAATGGACATAGGAGGCACAAGGGGGGGGCATTTGCTTCCTATTTAGGCGCACATATAACAAACAATTACACTTCCATGTGGTGAACAGACTGAACTGATCAGACTAGCAAGATAGGTGGTTCTCACTATTTGTAAAAGTAAATAACATAAATGTAATTTGCATTTGTGGTGATGTCCTTGCCCTTTAACTATAAATGGTTCTGTAGCACTGCTATTAAAATTAAGCTGTCAAACGTGGACATTTCAAAGTAAATATATGATGAAAATGTATGAACAGATTTCACCTGTGTAAAGTACATCAGTATGTGGAGAAACATCTACACTACCACTCCATCTCTTTCTAATAGTAGATACCTGGAAGTCTCTGTCTTTAATACTTTTGGTCAACAAACAATGCAGTAGGTGACATCAGAACTCCCAATCTTGATGTTTTTTAAAAAAAAAACAGAGCTCAAAAAGTATTAAAGTTATTGAATTGGCAAATAATCCATGCAATTAGCACTTTTCTGGAGTGGTCAGCAATGGTGGATTTCCTATAAATTTAGCATGGATTGCCCAGGTTTGTGACAGGTTTACCTTCAGGGCCTGGCCTGTTAACACTTGGTTGTGGTGTAGCACACACGCCAATGCACTTGATTTCAGGTAGGCCACAATAATCATGTGCTAAATTTGTTCACCACATATTTTTTTCATAGTTACTTTGGAATGCCAGAAAAAACAAATGGTGCTGCAAGTCATTGTGCTATGTTTGATGCCTTAGCATGCATTGCTGCATGTTGCTGAAACATGATGGTGTAAACAGACCCTCAGGCTTTAACAGTACATGTGTGTGGTTCAATGACTGCTGTAGTCCAGAAAATGTAGTAAATATGTTTTTATATATAATTTTGTTTTTTGTAGGTTTTCTGTAAAAGCTACTACAGCCAAAAGGTTACATAACCAGCATGGCTAATTGCACAGAACTAAATTATACTAAGCTCCTTTACCAGTTGTCTTAAGTTGTAATTTTTCTAACAAACATTTTAGCCATGTGCTGCATGTAATCATGTCATTTATAATTTTCATTGGAGTCTATTTAGGGCTGCAACTAACGATTATTTTCAAAATTGACTAGTTGGCCCATTTGTTTCAATTAATCCAATAAAAACGTCAAAAGTTTGGTGTATAGTTAATACAGCATGTAAAGTAATGTATTCTTGAATATCTATATGCAGTGGTAACTATAAATAACCTCCTATGTAGTTGGGTAACAAAATATCTAATCTACTCTGAGATTTACAGACAGAAGAGATATACTGTATATACTATTAGAGGTTGAATGTGGCACATATCCTCATACTCAGAGATCAAAGTTTGTATGTAACCACCTCAGTACAGGGCACTTTCACCCCCTTCCTCCCCAGACCAGATTTCAGCTTTCAGTGCTTTCACGCTTTGAATGCTATTTAGTCATGCAACACTGTACCCAAATGAAACTTTTTCCCTTTTTTCACACAAATAGATCTTTCTTTTAGTGGTATTTAATTAGCACTGGGTTTTTCATTTTTTTGCGTTCTTAAAAATTTGGGGAAAAAACGCATTTTCATGGTTTTATAAAATTTTGCAAATAAGTTTTTTTCTTCATAAATTTTGAAAAAGAAACCTTTCCGTGTTTGGAGATTACATTTCTTTTCCTCCAGACGTAAAGAGTGCCGCCTTGTCCTCTGTGATGACCTCAGGGTGAATAACTCTACACCGAGTTCACTATATGAACCACTGATGTATTTATACATGTTGATCATATCCCCCCTTAATCTCATCTTCTCAAGAGAGAATAAATTCAGTTCCTCTAATCTTTTCTCATAGCTGAGCTCCTCCATGCCTCTTATCAGTTTGGTTGCCCTTCTCTGTACTTTCTCCAGTTCCCCAATGTTCATTTTGTGAATTGGAGCCCAAAACTGAACTGCATATTCCAGATGAGGTCTTACTAATGATTTGTACAAGGGTGAAATGATCTCTCTTTCTCGGGAGTCTATACCTCTTAATACAAGAGAAAATTTTGCTTGCTTTATAAACTGCAGCTTGGCATTGCATACCATTATTAAGATTGTGATCTACCCGAACCCCCAGATCCTTCTCCACCATTGATTCCCCCAGTTGTACCCCCCTAGTATGTATGATGCATGCATATTCTTAGTCCCCAAGTGCATAACCTTACATTTATCAACATTAAACTTCATTTGCCACATAGTTGCCCAGTTAAACAGTGCATTAAGGTCGGCTTGTAAGTTGAAGACATCCTGTAAGGACGTTATTCCACTGCACAGCTTGGTGTCATCTGCAAAGACTGAAACAGTATTTTTAATCCCAGACCCTATATCGTTTATAAATATATTAAAGAGTAAGGGTCCAAACAACTTGGGGTACACCACTGACAACCCTAGACCATTCAGAGTATGAATCATTAACCACTACTCTGAATACGATCTCTTAGCCAGTTTTCTATCCATTTACATACGGATTTTTCCAAGCCTATAGACTTTACGTTACACATTAGCCGTGTGTGGGGAACTGTGTCAAACGCTTTTGCAAAATCCAAGTATACCACGTCCACCGCCACCCCTCTGTCCAAGGTTTTGCTCACCTCATAAAAAGAAATCAGATTTGTTTGACAACTTCTATCTCTCATGAATCCATGCTGTCTGTTGCTTAAAATATTTTTTTTCCAGCAAGAACTCATCCATGTGGTCTTTTATTAAACTCTCCAGTATCTTCCCAATTATAGAAGTTAAACTAACAGGACTATAATTACTTGGTAAAGGTTTTTACCTTTTTAAATATTGGCACCACATTGGCCTTACGCCAATCCAGTGGTACTATGCCAGTCATTAAAGAGTCCCTTAAACATTAGAAACAATGGCTTTGAAATGACAGAGCTCAATTCTTTAAGGACCCGTTGATGTATGCCAGGGGTGGGCAACTGTGGCCCTCCAGCTGTTGTAGAACTACAAGTCCCATGAGGCATTGCAAAACTGACAGTTACAAGCATGACTCCCAAAGGCAGAGGTATGATGGGTCTTGTAGTTCACCAACAGCTGGAGGGCCACAGTTGCCCACCCCTGGTGTATGCCATCTGGTGCAGGTGCTTTATTCACCTTTTATTTACTCTAAATATTTTTGGATCATATCAATTGTGAGCCAGTGTGTATCATTTGGAGCTGTGCCAATACCATGCCTATTATGGACAAGAGCTCCCCCATGCCCCTTTGTATACACAGAGCTGAAGAAGGTATTTCACAAATTTGCCTTCTTTTTGTCCCCAGTCACCCACTCTAGATTATTTTGTAAAGGGCCTACATGCTCGGACTGGACCTTTTTACTATTAATATATTTGAAGAATTTTTAGGGGTTGGTCCTCCTATCTTTTGCAATCGTTTTCAATTTTTGCGGCCTTTATTTCCTTTTTGTATATTCTGTTATATTCTTTGTAATGTTTAAACAATGATAGCATTCCTTCATTTTTTATATTTAATAAAAGCTCTTTATTATCTATAGCTTTTTTAAATTTGGCCGTAAACCACATAGGTTTGATTTTTAGCCTTTTAAACTTGTTGCCCATGGGAATATATTTTGCAGTGTGTTCACATGCAGTCTTTTTGAAGAATTCCCATTTCTGTGTTGTGTTAATTGATGCCAATATTCCCTCCCAATCTAAATCTTGGAGAGCATCTCTCAGCCTTGGAAAATTAGCTCTTTTAAAATTGAGCATTTTTATTTTTCCCATATGTGCTCGCTGTTTACAGCTAACAATAAATGAAATCATGTTCTGGTCATGGCTACCCAGATGTTCTTATATGGACATTCGTAATACGCTCTGCATGGTTTGAGATAACCAGGTCCAGCAGAGCATCATTCCTAGTTGGGGCCTCTATGAACTGTACCATAAAATTGTCCTGTATTAGGTGTAAAAAAAATTTCTGTGAGCCCCTACCACTCCCTTTCGATACAGTAACCCATCTTCCTGCCTGATAATCCTGATTAGTCCCTCTGCCCTCTACATCAATCCCATTAGCTACCTGCTCAAGAAGTAGAAGACCCCTTTTAAGGTTGTCGATTATGACCAGTGTTGCAACTTACTCCTCCAGATCTGTAACGTGAGTTTCCAGAAGGGCAACCCGCTTACATCTGTCGCAGCGGTTTCCATCCTGGAGCTGTTGCTCCATTGCTGCATACATGCGGCACACTGTGCACTGCACAAAACCTTCCACACTGCTAGCACACATTATCCCAGTTACCATATTAATAGGAAATATCAGTTGTCACTTAAAGATTAGTAGACTCCTGTTATAATCTCTTGTTTTCCACTCCGGTTTTTTAATTCCACTTTTCAAATGTCCACTTGGTCAAAGGTCCGGCAAGCAAAATACAGGCAAGCTCAGAGTGAGCTCTACAGCAAGGTATATAGGACCTGTATCACCTTTGACCCATTAACCCCTCCCCTTAATTATCAGACTGAAGGAAGTCAAGGAAAGGAAGAGAAAAAAAATGCTATTTAAAAAGTGATGCTAAAAGCTTTTACTTTTTTAAATTACTTTTTCTAAGACCCAAAGAAGAAAATAAAACTACAAGCACCATTAATCAAAAGTAAAACTTTATCACTCTCCACTAAAATTTCCCACTCTTTTTAGAGATCAGCCAGCAAAAAATGCCAGATGGCATTGGTATACTGACAGATGTAGATGATCACTCTGACGTGTGGGGGACACAATCTGGGTGATCAGTGTGTGTGCTCTGCATCTCCCCGCTGGCGGGCTCTTTGTGAGGAGAAGCAGAGCTGATCAGCTGACTGGTGGCCATGTTTTCATTACATGATGGCTGTGATTGGACACAGCCATCATGATCAGAAGGGCCAATCACAGAGCCCTTCTGCCAAGTGGTGTTGTGCTGTGTCCCAGGGACACAGGCACACCGAGAGCGCGCAGCTATGCGGCCACGCATGCTACCACATTCTGAGGGACGTACGGGAACGTCCACTCAGAACAGCAAAGCTCCCACCTGGCCGTTTAAGTGCAGTGGCCAGGTGGGAAGCTGTTAAAAAATATTTTTTTTTTCAAAATGACCTTAAACACTGTTTTTCAGATTTTTAGACAGGATTGTACTATAATACTCCCTTGTCATAGACAGGTAACTGGATACAAGCTGCTTGCACCTGCTGTCACTTATGCCATACACAAACAAATTTTTTGTTTAAAATTTTTGTTTTAAAAACGTTCATTTGAATATCTAATTGTTAGTGGGATCAGATCGACATTCGTGTTTGACCACAGTGAAAGGAAAATTTGAAAGAGCAGAATAGAAAACTTTAAAGAACTATGGGCAAACTTTTTTTTTTCCCATGCTGTGCCCACACTACCTAATCCGCCTACCCTCCGAATGCAGGCCTGACAACATCAGGGCATGCTCTTAATGACCCAACAGATGGTGTCCTGGGGTATTTCCTCCCAGATCTGGACCAGGGCATCACTGAGCTCCTAGACAGTCTGAGGTGCAACCTGGCGGCGTCGAAGGACCAAAACATGATATTCCAGAGGTGTTCTATTAGATTTAGTTCAGGCGAGTGTGGGGGCCATTCAGTGGTATCAATTTATTTATCCTCCAGGAACTGCCTGCATACGCGCACCACATGAGGCCAGGCATTGCGTGCACCAGGAGGAAACCAGGACCCACTGCACCAGCATAGGGTCTAACAATCAGTCTAAGGATTTCATTCCAATACCTAATGGCAGTCAGGGTGCCATTGTCTAACCTGTAGTGGTTGTGCGTCCCTCCATGGATATGCCTCCCCAGACCATCACTGACCCACCACCAAAACGGTCATGCTGAATGATGTTACAGGTAGCATAACGTTCTCCACAGCTTCTCCAGACCCTTTCATGTCTGTCACATGTGCTCAGGGTGAACCTACTCTCATCTGTGAAAAGCACAGGGCGCCAGTGGCGGAGCTGCCAATTCTGGTGTTTAATGGCAAATGCCAATGGAGTTCTATGGTGCCGGACAGTGAGCACAGGGCGCACTAGAGGACATTGGGCCCTCAGACCACCCTCGTGAAGTCTGTTTCTGATTGTTTGATCAGAGACATTCCCACCAATGGCCTGCTGGAGGTCATTTTGTAGGGCTCTGGCAGTGCTCATCCTGTTCCTCCTTGCACAAAGGAGCAGATACCGGTCTTGCTGATGGGTTAAGGACCTTCTACGGCCCTGTCCAGCTCTCCTAGAGTAACTGCCTGTCTCCTGGAATCTTCTCCATGCTCTTAAGAATGTGCTGGGAGACGCAGCAAACCTTCTGGCAATGGCACACATTCATGTTCCACCCTGGAGGAGTTGGATTGCCTGTGCAACCTCTGTAGTGTCCAGGTAATTTTCCCACTCACAAAGAAATGATCAGTCTAAAAATCGATTGGTAGGTGTATTGTAACACTGAGAGACAGAATAGCAACAGAAATTTTAAAAGAAATGCATGTCTAAGAAATGATGCACTAATTTGCATGTTCATAAGGGAAATATTTGATCCCCCTATCATTCAGCAGGATTTCTGGCTACCAGGTGTCTTTCATGCAGGTAACAAACTGAGATTAGAAGCAGTCTCTTAAAGGGAGTGCTGTTAATCTCATTTTGTTACCTGTATAAGAGACACCTGTCCACAGGAGCAATGAAACAATCATATTCCATACTCTCCATGGCAAAGACCAAAGAGCTGTCCAAGGATGTAAGGGACAAGATTGTAGACTTACACAAGGCTGGACTGGGTTACCAAACTATGCACCATGCAAGATCTCACCTCGTAGAGTGTTAATGATCATCAGAACAGTGAGGAATCATCCCAGAACTACACGTGAGGATCTTATCAATGATCTCCAGGCAGCTGGGACCACAGTCACCAAGAAAACAATTGATAACACACTACGCCGACAAGGATTGAAATCCTGCAGGGCCCGCAAGGTCCCTCTGCTCAAGAAAGCACATGTCCAGGCCCATCTGAAGTTTGCCACTGAACATCTGAATGATGCAGAGGACGACTGGTTGAAAGTGTTGTGGTCAGATGAGACCAAAATCGAGCTCTTTGGCATCAACTCAACTTGCCGTGTTTGGAGGAGGAGGAATGCTGCCTATGACCCCAAGAACACCATCCCAACTGTCAAACATGGTGGTGGAAACATTCTGCTTTGGGGGTGTTTTTCTACTAAGGGGACAGGTCAACTGCACCACCTCAAAGGGACGATGGACGGGGCAATGTACCATCAAATCTTGGGTGAGAACCTTCTTCCCTCAGCCAGGGCATTTAAAATGGGTTGTGGATGGGTGTTCCAGCATGACAATGACCAAAAACACACGGCCAAGGCAACAAAGGAGTGGCTCAAGAAGAAGCACATTAAGCTCCTGGAGTGGCCTAGCCACTCTCCAGACCTTAATCCGATTGAAAGATCTGTGGAGGGAGCTGAAAGTTCGAGTTGCCAAACGTCAGCCACCAAACCTTAATGACTTGGAGAGGATCTGCCAAGAGGAGTGGGCCAAAATCCCTCCTGAGATGTGTGCAAACCTGGTGGCCAACTACAGGAAACGTCTGACCTCTGTGATTGCCAACAAGGGATTGGCCACCAAGTACTAAGTCATGTTTTGTGAAGGGGATCAAATACTTATTTCCCACATGAACATGCAAATCAGTGCATCATTTGTTAGACATGCATTGCTTTAGAATTTTTAGCTGCTTTTCTGTCTCTCAGTGTTACAATACACCTACCATTCGATTTTTAGACTGATCATTCCTTTGTGAGTGGGCAAACATTCAAAATCAGCAGGGGATCAAATACTTATTTCCTTCACTGTATGTGTGTGTATGTATATGTATATATGTATGTATGTGTGTATATATATATATATATATATATATGCAGTTTGCAACAGAGGCACAGCTTCCTTCCCTGCAATTTCCTATGAGCATTGCTGTCCTTGTGATTGCTGCATGATGGAAAAAAGAAAAAATGTCTATGGCACGCTCTCCCTTTCCAGAATGATGGGGGTTAAATGTGGGATATCAGTGAGCCTAATGAGCCAGGTGTAATTGCTAACTGGCAAGTGAGCCAGGAAACTGGTGAGGTCAGATAGCAAATAAACGAAATTGTTTGGAAAGTAAAAGAAAACATTGAATAACAATAAAATAACTGTAAATGTAACAATAAGAAGATAGTGAAAGTTACAGTAATCCTGAAGGTTTAGCTGCTAGACACAGCAAAGCTAAAACTGGGTGACGCTAGGCTGCCTTTTCCTAAATTGGCATGGGGAACCAATCAGATGAAAGACAATAGAACACACGAAAGAGGTGCCAAAGGAGCCTTATAGTGTAGTAAGAGCAGGTTATTTAAGGTAGATTAAAAAGCAATAAATATGCACTCACAAATATGGGGCTAGGCATGGCTCCATAATAAAAATTCCAGGGCTGAGATGGATGGATGGGGCGACTGTATGAACACAGAATACAGAGCCGCTTGGGCAATGTAACCACTTATGCTGTAGAGCTGCTGGGACCGGGATCAATGACTGGAAACCACCATCAGAGCGGCTTCCCCACCTTGGATGCACCACCAAGAGGCTTGATAAAACTAGGAACACATTTTTGAAGAGCAATCTACTTCCTTCATCAACTTTGGCAGTTTCCAGCCATTGTTGATCTCTGTCCCAGCTGCCCTACAGCATCAATTGCGCCAGCGGTTGCAGTCGTACAGCCACCCCATCCATCCACCCACCCTGGTCCTGGACTTTCCATTATGGAGATATGCCTAGCCTAGCTCCACATCTGTGAGTGCATATTTATTGCTTCTATCTCAATAAATTGCACTTACTACACTATAGGTCTCCTTGGCACCTCTTGCTGCAGGATGGCCCTAGTTTTTTCTCTGCTAGGAGCCTCTCATGGGGCCCCCAGGCAGTGCCTGAATGGTCAATCTGCCCTTGACACCAGGGGGTTTATTTACTAAAGCTGGAGAGTCCAAAATCAGACTCCCTTCTGAATAGAAACCAATCAGCTTCCAGGTTTCATTGCCAAAGCTTCATTGAACAAGCTGAGGTTAGAAGCTGATTGGTTTCTATGCAGAAGGGAGTCTGATTTTGGACTCTCCAGCTTTAGTAAATAAACCCCCAGGTGTCTGATTCTCAGATTTGCAAGGCTGCCACCTGGTCCTCTTTTCATATGTTTGACCAGACAGTTTTCATATGTCTTACCAGATAGTGTTAACCTCTTAAATTATCAAGCGGGCCTTTTCTCTTATGAAAGTTTATTTGTAAACCTGAGAGCTTTGTCCTCACAATCTCCTTCAATCTCAGCAGTTCCAGTGATGTAAGTGCAACACAGGAGACCATCATAGCACTAAACTGTAATCAATTAAAATATATGTACAAAACATCACAGATTAAAAACTCCTATTCAGCAAGTGCTCACCTAGTGTTAAGGATCACAGAGTAGGTATGTAGAGTTTCTTAAACCCCAAGCTACACTTTCATGTTTGCATGCATGCCCCTTCTTGTGTAATGATGCCACTGTACTGTAATCTCATTCGATGCTTTTCATCATACACTGATGTTTTCAACAGCGATCTTGAAAACATCAGTCACTTTGCGCTTTATTGGATAATATGCACTTTATATGTGAAGAAATAACGGTTTAATTATATTTGATTACATAATGAATTCATATTTGCACCTTCTTGGGAGATGATGAAATAGGGGGATTACAACACTGCACTTTAAAGAGGTATAATTATCATATAGGTGTGCACATTGATTTTTCTAGGGATTTTAATTAGGAGGAGGGGTAGCGTTGTAGTAACACGTGCAACCCAGATAATTTCTAGAGGCATCAAATTAATTTCCTTTAAAACAAATAGTACTAAAATCTGTTTTAGATGGTATGCATTTAAAGTAGTTGCTTAAAAGTCCATTAACGCAATGATTAATACACTAAGAAAAGCTTTTTGTGCCAATGTTATATTCCTACCAGATGATAGTGATGCTCTTTCTTATCCTCATTCATCTAGTCTCATTTACTCCCAGTTTAAATATTTATTAAAACAATGATTTAGATGATATGGGAACAGTTTACAGAATTATGTTTGGAAAATGTAAATAGAAGCCAGTTTACTACAGCATACTATCTGCCCACAATGCTGCAGAGATAGGCTGTGCCTTGGTACAGTCATAGCAAACATATCTAGATGAGGAAGATTTTAATTAGACACCTTTTGTAGCTGAAAATCACCCATGTAGTTTGTCCTTTTCTTCATCCCCCATCAAGCGCTTGTGAGCAGATGTCCCTGTTGTTTGTCAGTTTTTTTTAAATTGAAAATGTGTTTTTTTTTTTTTTTTTAACCTAATAAAGAATTTATGTCAAGTTATTCCCTCCAATGGATATTCTTTACAGTCTAGTCTGGGTTTGTCTACTTCTTTCAAAGCTATTTAATGATTCCCAGATTTTCTGGGAGAATGTTTATCGGTGTTCTAGTCAAATCTAAAAGTTTTGCTCCAGAACTTTCTCAGTGGACACTTCTTAACTTTTCTTAACTGTTGAATTTTTCAAAATGTTATCAGTAAGTCTGTACCTGGCTTTCCACATTCTTAAAGTGGACCTTCCTAGATAATCAAATAATAAAATAAAACCCACTTTTAAAACATTTTCAAGTGGCAGCTAAACACATTTTTACTCATAAATGCAGGCTTTTGTTGTGACCGATACCTTTTGCTGTTTTAAAGTGTTCTTCAGGGCAGGGGATTCTCTCTCCAGTCACTCCCATACCTCCCGCACCTGTGCCTTCATTGCTTTACTCAGAAGCCTTTTTGTTTTTTAAAAAATTATTTGTCTCTGAAATCTCCTGGGGATCTTGCAGTTTGCAAACTAGGTCTGTCTGTAATATACTGGTGACATCGCATTCCACGGGGGTAGATGTGAGGCCCTGGCTACATCACCAGTGCCACTAAAGACCAGGAAGTGCAATACAATAAATTACAAACGTACAAATGGTTTGGAATAAACGTAAACAGGTGCATGCACCATGTATTTTTAATGGAGTAACTGTGAAATAGTCTTTAGTTATTCCCCTTTCTCCACCGATATCTACACTGAATGAATACAAAGGCCTTGCATATAAATGTCAACAGGTTTGTGTTTGCTCAGGTTCCAGTTTCAGCACAGAGCCATGACTGGGGAGTGGAGATGTGTACAGGAAAAAACATGGCTTGGCTGCTCAGGTAAAGGCAGCTAACTGGTGCCTGCACTGCAGCTTTTTCTTAGTGAATCATGTAATACAAGACAGTCCTAGTCAGAGGCATTGTGAAAGATTTTCCTTATCCATGTGCAATAAATTGCAAAAAAACCTAAACTAAATATAAAATGGGCTTTATTAGACTGTATTATGTACACAGCAAGCCATTGTTCATGAAAAATAGCAAAACACTGTGTGCAAGTGAGTATTTAGACCAAATCATCATTTTCTTTAAGAATATTGTCCAACTCCAAGCTGTAGAAACTTGAATGCTTCTCAGATCATGTGTATTTGTGTAAAGAGGGAGGGTGTGACCTAAGGAGGCCAACACCTTATAGCAAGGTGTGCCTAATTTATTAGGCAGTTGCTTTTCCTCAGGCATTATAGGCCAAAAAAAGAGATTTAACTGACTCTAAAAAGTAGAAAAAAAAAAAAAAGTCTTTCAGAGGGATTTAGCACTCTTGAAATTGCTAAGATATCGGGACGTGATCACAGTACCATCAAACGTTTTGTTGCAAATATTTAACTAAGTCGCAAGAAACGTGTTGAGCTAAAGATTTGTGAAGAATCAAACGTGAAGCTACCAGGAACCCATTATCCTCCACTGCTGTCATATTCCAGAACTGCAACCTACCTGGAGTGTCCAGAAGTACAAGATATCCAGTGCTCAGAGACATGGCCAAGGTAAGGTAGGCTGAAACCCAACCACTGAACAGGACACAAGTTGAAACATCAAGACTAATTATTCAACGGTTTTATGGACTGATGAGATGCGTGTGAATCTTGATGGACCAGATGGATGGTCACATGGCTGGATCAGTAAAACGGGCACAGAGCTTCACTTCGACTCGGGCACCAGCAAAGTGTAATGGGGGTTCTGGTATGGGCTGGTATTATTAACCTCCCTGGCGGTATTCCCGAGTGTAGCTCGGGGTAACATTTCAGTACCAAAAGCGGTAACCCCGAGCTACACTCGGGAATACCATGCGGCGCTGCTCCGGCATGTGTTCTTCACTTACCTTACCCTGCAGCGTCCCCGGCCATCTCCTCCGGCCGATGCCGGCATCCGGCTTCTGTGTCCTGTCCCTGTGACGTCGGGACGTACGGGCGCCGCCGGCGGCAGGAAATTTAAAAATTTTAAAAAATGTCATTTTTTTTTTTTTCATTTTACACAGTAAAACATTGCTGTTTTAACCTATTTCACATACATATTGTCCCTAGTGCTTTGTCCTGCGCCCTGCCTGGATTTTGTCTGTTCTTTCTGCCTGGAAACTGAGAAATGTCCATGGCGTCCAAAAAGTGTCCCTTTAGGTCAAAAGCGGTTTAGATCAGCTAGAGAACAGCGATAGTAAATCAGAACCACTTACAGAATTGAGTGATAATGATTCGTGGGGGAAATTCGTCATCAGAAACTGAAAACGATTTTGCGACTGAGCTCAGCAATGTGCGAACTTGGCGCTCTATTTCACATTTCAGTGTTTTTGGTTTGATTATATTATTGAATTAAATTTTTTATTATTTTTATATTATTTTTATGATTATTTATTAAATTATAATTTATGATTTTGTGTTTCAAATTTCATCCTACCCGGGATGTTTACTAGACTCTTGTTCGGACAGATTTCAGTGAGTTTTTCCTAAATATTACAGCCTACAATAAAAAAAATACATATTTCCATGCAAAAAAATGGTACCGCTTTCAGCACCAAAAATCTGAAATAATCATACCGCCAGGGAGGTTAAAGATGAACTAGTTGGACCTTTTCAGGTTGAAGGACTCAAAATTAACTCCCAAAACTACTGCCAGTTTTTAGAAGACGCTTTCTTCAAGTAGTGGTACAGGAAAAAGTCTGCATCTTTCAAGAAGACAATGATATTTATGCAGTTCAGTGCTCCATTGCATGCACTGTGTGGCTAGACGGTAAAGGCCTTAAAGAAGAATGACATGGCCCCTTTCCTCATCTGACTTAAATCCTATTGAGAACTTGTGGGCCCTTCTTAAATGGGAGATTTACAGTGAAGTAAAACACCTCTCTGAACAGTGTCTGGGAGGCTGTAGTTGCTGCTGCACAAAAAGTTGACCGTCAACAGATCAAGAAACTGACAAACTCCATGAATAGAAGGCTTATGACTGTTATTGAAAAGGATGGCAATATTGGTCACTTGATTTTTTTTTTTTTTTTTTAAATGTCAGAAATGTTTATTTGTAAATTTTTTGCTGTTTTATTATTCCCACTTTAAAAGATGGAAATAAACAAGTGAGATGGGTAATCTTTTGTGTTTCATTTAGTTGCATAATAATTCTGCACACTAATATTTGCCCAATAATTGTGCACACAGATTTTCAGTGACTTTCTTAAATATTCAGGTTTGAGGTTTATTAACCTTTTTGGTTTGAACAAGAGTACTGTAGTTCAATAATGAAATTAACCCTCAAAAATACAACTTGCCTAATAATTGTGCACAGAGTGTATGTTGTCTTTGTTAGGCTTCATTTGCACATTGCTTTACATCATGGGGGGCACAAACATTATCTGCGCTTTGGCATTCAATGGCCAGTACCACCTGCCGGACTCAACCCAGTTAACTAAATGGTTGCAGCGTGCTAGTGCAGGGTTTAAGGGGGCTAAAGCTTCCTCGCTACCTTTCAAATGATCTGTGAAGAGCACTCCAATTGTGGTTTACTCCTCAAAGAAAAACGATAGTGTAAACCAGCCCTTATTCAGTTTCCATGTACCGTGATTATTTACTGAGCTTTGATGTAATGTCATTTTTGTCTTTTGGAAATAAAGAATTTAAAAATAAAATTGTCTCTATTCTAGGCCAGTGTAGTTAGTTTGTTATGTTAAACCTGGTACAAGGAGCAGACAGTATTCTTGTACCTTAGGTGGCATATTTGTGTATGCGTACATTAGTGTACAGAAAGTAACTTCACATTACGCATAATGTGTTACATGTGTTTCAACCATACATTTTCACATTTGCTGCTTCTCTGGAAACTGTCTGTTTTCTCTCAACATAGAACAAAAGCTGTGTTTTTGTCCTTTATAAACAGTTCTGCAACCAGGTTTTTAGAAATATTAAATTTAATGGAATCCAGACCATTGCTTCCCTTTTCTCTGGATCCTTAACTGTCTCAGTCATTTAGCGTGATGATAAATGTGATTTGGTCACATTGACTCAGTTTACATTTCCAGAGTTTTCCAGGGCTGGAAACAAGTCATTTTCAGAAGTGCTGGGCTACATTATGTGCTGATGAATGTGATCTTTCTCTCAAGACAGTATGTGTTGTGTTCTTACTTCTTTAGGTTATCCTTGAAAATTGAGCCTGGCAGCAGCACTCCGCGCACTACAGCGTCTCGTGAGGATCTAGCTGGTAATACAAGATATTCCTAGTTAATATAAATATATATTGCCATCATTTTGCTGTAATTCTCCCCTTTGTTTTATAATACCCATTTAAAATTGTGGTCAGCATAGAATGCTAATAACATGCCCCTTGCCAACAGAAGAAGCTTTTTTTTTTGTGGGGCAGGCCAATTTATAATGCAGCCAGATATCAATGTGGCATGAGACATAAAGAATTCTATTGTATAATTCTTGTAGCAAATGTGGTACTGCAGAATATTATGGTATGGTTTCCTCACCAGTGTCCTAGAATAATCCAATTTGTCCCTTATTCTCATCAACAAATCTTGGACTCCACACAACATTCCTCCTTGAATAATCACACCAAAAGCCAACGGTCACCCATGTATCCCTAACTTTGTAAAATGCTGCTATTCAGAGGATTTGTAGGTGTCTGTACTCAGCCCAGTTCTAGTAAATATGTTCCTAGTATTTACAAATTGATGTGTATGCAAAAAGACAGATCTATCACGAATGCAGAAATATTAAGCAGGTACATCTCCTTGACTTCTGCCACACAGAAATGCATAAAGTGTGTGATAATCTGGGGTCCCAAGTTCAATACTCACTAGATAAACTATCTGTAAAAAGTTTGTATGTTCACCATGATTAAAAGAAACAAAATGTACTGGCAGGTGGACTGACTTCTATGTGTCTCTGTATGGCTGTTGTGTTTGGGTATTAAGGTAGACATACACCTGCATTTGCTGCATCTGGTCACTGTTCAGCCGATCATTATCCACCCAGCTCAGTCCTCATTCTTATTCCTCAATTCTTTTTATTAACGTTCGTTGAGCTGAGTGATACTTGCAAGATCACCCATGGCTCAAATTCTGGCAGATTTAGCTGGAATTGACCAAAGTTTAAGCAGTCTTTTGCCAGCCTTAGATTGACAGCTACTCGAGGTAGGGGAGAGGGGCTGGTGTGATTGGTTCATAGTTATCTGTAAACCTTTGTAGCAATATGTTGTAGCTGTGTAGTGGAGCAGAATTAATATATTGCGTAGGCTTGTTTTTTGCATACAAAACGGTATCCTATGTTAATATGTTAAACTATATTAAAAATGTCTTTCTAAAGTTTTACTACGCTGATGCTAAATGTTACCTAATGACTTGCAGGTTCTGAAACAGGAGCTTCACCTCAGAATTCTCGCAAAAGTATTGCAGTAGAAGGTGTGTTATTACCACCAACACCACCATCACCTCGTAATCTCATCCCTCATGGGCACCGCAAATGCCACAGTTTGGGATACAAGTAAGCTGCTTTTCTTCTTGGAGTTTAGTTCATGTACATAATGGTGGTATTTATGCCTTCATGCATTCTGATCACTTATTGGTTACATTGGAAATTAATATTTGACATTTGCCTTGTACTAATGCCAGAAAGATGAGCACAGTTGTTGTTTCCCTGTAAGCATTTGCCAAATGCAGATAACATTAAGAATATGGCTAGATCAACATATATACTGTGACTGTTTTTTCTTTTTTTTTTCTCCTTACAGCTTCATCCATAAAATGAATACAGCAGAGTTTAAAAGTGCAACGTTTCCAAATGCAGGACCACGGCACTTATTAGATGACAGTGTAATGGAGCCCCATACACCTTCCCGAGGGCAAGCAGAAAGCTCTACTCTTTCCAGTGGTATATCCATAGGTAAGACTGGAATTCTGCAATTGACTGGTCACCCTCCATTCTCCATGTGGATGCATGTGTTTCAAAAAGTACAACTTAGAATACCTTTACTCTACATTTATATTTCTTTGAAAGTTATTAAATCTGTTTGCATTTAGCTAGCTTGTTGCACTTGATATGAAAAAAGACCAGGAGGTAGTATTATTTTATTTTTATTTATTTTTTTCATTAAGAACTGAATTTTCAGTATTGATTAACCAGTTATTTCTATTTGACTTCCATTAATATGAACGATCTTGTAGTTTGTAAACTTTCATTGTGAAGATCCCCACACTTTTACTTCCTTAAACCCTTTGACACATATTCACTATGCTCTGTGACTAGGCACTGCTGTGTCACAGAATTTACAGAGCCTGCCCTATGAACTACAGAAGTGCTGAAAAGAGGAGTTTCAGGAGGGATATATAGTTCCTAAAAATTAAAAAGTATACGGCAGAGAAGAAGCTGCAAATCCAGGAAGTTGTGGGAAAAGGTAGCCAGCAGACAGGCAGAACTCACAACATGAAAGGAGATTTTGCAAGTAAGATTTTATTGGATTATCAAAATCGCTGTGACCATAGAACTCCTTTAAGACAATTGTTTCTTTATGCACAGAACTTGCCTTACTAAAGAAAGATCTTGTGCAAAGCTCAGTTGTCCTTTTTTCATCATAGTTTGATCACTTTTAACCATTTCTGGACACTGGACATACTACACTAGCTAGCAATTAACTGTAAAAATGAGGGCCAGGAGTTGCTGTATAAATACAGCAGCTGTAATAGCTGCTGCTGTCAAGCAACAGAACATCTGATGCAGTATTTATCACTGTTCAAATGTGAGACAGAGAGATACTGTACAAAGTAACATTGTTACTTTTGCATTATCTCTGTCTCATTCATCTGCCTATCAAAAGGATGTACTTCAATCTGTACAAGTCAGTTAAATGAACCTGACAAAAAGAAAAAAATTAATTGGAGAGCATACATAGTTTCCAGCACAGCTGGAGAACTGACCACAATATGTTCTCCTGCCCAGTATGGTCCGTTTTAATAGGAAAGCAGACGGACTGGCAGGAATACCAGGGATTTCACACAAAGAAACCAATACAAAGAGAACAAGATACTTTTCATTCAAGTGCATGGTACAGCAGGCACTTATCAGGAATATGAAATGTTGAGTTTTCATATTTTTTTTAACTCCCTTCCCTCCCTTCACCATTAACGATTATGCCTTGTTCACACATGTGTAGTTAAAGCGGAACTAAACCCATTGATTTTAACGGTTTCTAAAAACAGTACATTCCAGGCATGCTGGGAATGCTAACTGTCACATTTGCTTGTGTTCTCAACCAAACTGTCAAACCATTAAATGGCAGGTAAAAAAAACACACAGGATGGCGCAATCTCCTTGTGCATTATTGTAAACAAATTTATTAAATCAACCAAGTCAAATGGATACTCACAAGCATGTAAAAACATCAGGCATGTAACACACATGATTCAGCCGTTGGTGGTGTGAACCATCCTTGGACCATGTGGTTGGAAGGCTGACACATTTTCTGGGACTGGCCCCCTTCCTCAGAGCTAAACCAACCTCGTACCAAGTCACGATTTAAAAGGTTCCAGATCTAAGGAAGTCCTCCCTCCTCCAAGACGAGTCAGTGGGCAGGGCCTGGAACACTATAAATCAGCTATTAGGTCAGCTGTCAAAAAGTAGTCCTTTGTATGACCAATAGCCATGATCAAAACAACATAAAAAATAATGTGAAAAATGAATCTAAAACAACACAGCTTCCCATTAAGTACACGTAATGAATGGCACCTCCACTGTACAGAAAAAATAAATACACACGGTAAAATAAGTATTGAACATGTCACCATTTTCTCAGTAAATATATTTCTAAAGGTGCGACTGACATGAAATTTTCACCACTTGTCAGTAACTACCTATGCAATCCATACATACAAAGAAACCAAAACAAATACGTTCGAAAATTAAGTTTTGTGTAATAAAATGGAATGACAGGGAAAAAGTAGTGAACATGCTAAATTAAATTTATTTAATACTTCGTACAAAATCTTTTGTTGATCATAACCGTTTCAAGATGCCTCCTGTATGGAGAAACTAGTCGCGCGCATTGCTCAGGTGTGATTTTTGCCCATTCTTCAACACATACAGTCTTCAAATCTTGAAGGTTCCTTGGGCCTCTTCTATGAACTCTGATCTTTAGTTTTTTTCCATAGATTTTCTATTGGATTCCAATCTGGGCCATTCTAGCAGCTTTATTTTCTTTCTTTGAAACTTTCTTTGAGAGTTTACTTGGCTTTGTGTTTGGGATCGTTTTGCTGAAATGTCCATCCTCGTTTCATCTTCATCATCCTGGTAGATGGCAGCAGATTTTTATCAAGAATGTCTTGGTACATTTTTCCATTCATCCTTCCTTCAATGACATGAAGTTTCCCAGTACTGTAGGCTGCAAAGCAGCCCCCCACCATGATGTTCTCACCGCCAAACGTCACTGTTGGTATGGTGTTTTTGGGGTGATGTGTAGTGCCATTTGACCTCCAAGCATGGTGTGTATTATGGCATCCAAAAAGTTCAATTTTGGTCTCATCTGACTGGACTATATTCTTCCAGTATTTCAAAGGCTTGTCTAAATGTTGTGCAGCAAACTTTAAACAAGCTTCAACATGCTTTTTCTTCAGCAATGGAGTCTTGCGTGGCGGTGTGTGCATACAGGCTATGGCGGTTGAATGCAGTCTGATAATTCTTTTCACTTCTCTGTCAGAAATATTGCAAGGAGCACCTGGTCATGTTCAGTTTGTGGTGAAATGATTTTCTTTCCACTTCTGGATTATGGCCCCAAGAGTGCTCACTGGAACATTGAGAAGTTTAGAAATCCTTCTGTAACCAATGCCATCAGTTTGTTTTGCAACAATAAGGTTGCGAACGTCTTGAGAGAGCTTTTTGCTTTTACCCACCTTGGCAATGAGACACCTTTGTATAGGCTATCAGAGCCTATAAAGAGACTGAACCAGCTGATATTAATTTGCACTGACAAGGGGCAGGATTGCTTTCTAATTACTGATAGATTTCAGCTGGTGTCTTAGCTTTCCATGGTTTTTTTGCACCTCCCTTTCTTCGTTTGTTCAATACTTTTTCCCTGTCATTCCATTTACTACACGTAACTTAATTTCTGAACCTATTTGTTTAGGTTTCTTTGTATGTATGGATTGCATTGGTTACCTCATGTCAATAGCACCTTCAGAAATATATTTACTGAGAAAAATTGTGACGTTCAATACGTTTTACCTGCTCAGCCATGGAAACCCATTCCATGAAGCTCTCTACGCACTGCTGTTGTGCTAATCTGAAGGACACATGAAGTTTGGAGGTGTTTAGCTATTGACTCTGCAGACAGTTGGTGGCTTCTGCGCTCTGTGTGCTTCAGCATGTGCTGACCTCGTTCTGTCATTTTATGTGGCTTACCACTTCTTGGCTGAGTTGTTGTTCCCAGTTGCTTCCACTTTATTATAGTACCACTAACAGTTGACCGTGGAATATTTAGTAGCCAGGAAATTTCACAGATGGACTTATTGCACAGGTGGCAACCTATCATGGTACCACACTTGAATTCACTGAGCTCCTGAGAGCGACCCATTCTTTCACAAATGTTTTTAGAAGCATTCTGCATGTCTAGGTGCTTGATTTTATACACCTGAATCCAATGATATGGAGGGGTGTCCCAATACTTTTGGCAATATAATGTGTGTGATGATTTAAATATATATATATATTCATATACACACACGGTTCGAGACATAAGGATGTGATACATCCCTCCTGGGGTCTGCAAATTCCATGCTTCGTGCTATCTATCACACCAGATATTATCACTATGCATGTATAAAATGTACTGATCCCCCGGCTTCCACGACCCAGGCATGAGCCGCTGGAATGCACAATCAATGCCTGCAGTGCAAAGGGATCTGGGCGGACCAGAAGTGCATCACTCAAAAAGGTGGGACTCAGTAGCTGTCACTATGCACAGCCGCTGCTCCTGATTTGACATCAGTGCGGGTCCCCAAACGCACATAGTCTGCAATTGAGGATACAGACAGTGTGCAAATAAAAAAAAATTATATATCAGGAATGTTGTACAATCAATGTTAAAGCAAGCTTCCTCATTGCTGACTCATCAGACTGCGTTTCCGAGAGTGTACAACCTTCTTTCTCCTGTCCTGTTCAGCAGATTGCACACGCTGCCTATGTGCAGACTCCAAAATGCCTTCCTTACTAATAGCTGCAGTTCCAGACAAGTCTGTTCTATTAGCACCCATTCACAGTGATTGTTGATAAGAATGCTGACTTGCTACTTATTGTATATGGGTCATCAATAACAGTTATTTCCAAATCAACTAGACCCAGAGCAGAAGTGTAAACATTGCTCTGATCCATAGATGGATGCAGGTAGAAGTGGTTAAACATTTGTTACTGGGTGTTCCCTGATCCATAGATGGATGCAGGTAGAAGTGGTTAAACATTTGTTACTGGGTGTTCCCTGATCCATAGATGGATGCAGGTAGAAGTGGTTAAACATTTGTTACTGGATTTTGAGGGATGAAGTCAATCCAATATTGGTTATGGTACACATTTGTCCTCATTTCACCATGGCATTGACGAGTGATATGTTTCTCTGTTTATGCTCTGCACATGTTTGGCATCTCAAGGGAGTAATAAATAATCACATCCTGAAGATGTCTGCAATTATTCCTTAGATGCCAAATATAATGGCTGACGTGTTTTTAATCACTAAATATCTCAGTTCTTCCTCAGTCTGAGTGCTGTACTGCAGCATTACAGTATAGTATTGAAGTGCATCTAAAACCAGATTTTTTTTTTTTGGTTGGAGTAAGGAAGGGTTATAACCCATGTCAGGCTTTAATTACTTTTTTTAAATTATTTTTTGTGTCTCTGCTAGGGGTATAGGCCCTCTTTAACTGTACTGATGACTGTTGTCCAAATTCTAAACTGTTACAATTGTCATGCAATAAGGGATTGAAGGAAATCTCCAGTGAGAACAAAAGGTTCTGGATTTACATGTAGTTAACCCTTTAATGACCAGTGATGGTTTTTGTGCCTCTGTTTATTATTATTATTACATGAAGCTACAAAAGTACTTGTATGGAGTGTAGTAGACCAGCTCCGACAGTAAGGGGCATAGCAAAGAGGTACTTTCAAAACATCTTTGACAGTTCTGCTGTCAAATTATGAAGGTCAAGGTGTTCAGCTCCTGGAACCTTCACAGTTAGGCCCAGTTAACACCTGTGTAATGCATTTTAGATGTGTTTTATGTGCATTTTAAATACATTACCATTAAACGCCATAACTTGCATTTCTAAGAAATTGGGGATTAATTAGCAACATGTTACTTGTCAAACCCTAAATATGAATGTAACATGTTGCTAAAGCTGGAGTTAGCTTTTAACTTGTAGCTAAAAGGAAGCAGCTATTATCTTTATTAATCTTTTTGCTGTTTTAGTGATAAGCCTGTCCCTAGTGACTGTACAGAAGTTTTTTTTTTTTCCTGGTTAGAAATAATATCTGCCAGATCAATGAGCCATATCCAAAGGCAAAAGTTTATATTTCAGTTTTAGATGTGTGGGGTAGAATCCCTGTCAGATTTTACTGCAGTTTGTGTTTTTGCTAGAGAGATTTATGGTCACAGGGTTTGAAAGTGAAAAACAATCCAAAATTTTGAGTTGTCACCACGGGGAAATCTTCTAATGGGGATGCTTGTTCCAGTGACAAGTGCCTTAGGGGATTACCCAGACTTTGAAGAGATTTCCTTTCACTTCCTGTTGTGTCTGTAGGATAGGCCTGACAAGAAATATCCTTCATGTGACACAGATGGCAAATAACTGTACATGATACAAAATAACAAAACTTTTGGATTTAGATAATACAGTAAAAAAAAAAGCCATCATATAAAATATGGAAGCTGCCATTACTGACCTCTGCTGTTGGCTTCCAAGCTTTTGTACTGACTCTCTTGTTTCAGTAGGTTATGTTACTGACTTGGAACAAGTATGCAGATAAGGAATGTTGACTATTCTTTGACTTTCCTAAATTTTATACTCATTCTGAGTAGGGGAGTCCAGATACACAAAAGCTGGAGTTTCTGCATACCATCCAGAAAACTAGCATTTTCAGAAGGGGGTCAGCAATGGCAACTCGTACAAATAACATGACATTTTCCTGAATCAAACAAACGAGATATACCTGTGCTCAAATCCCAATAGCTTGTACATACATTTATCTATCAGGTGCTAAAGGGTTATAACTGCATGTTAACACTGGAAATGCTGAAATAACCCTCTACACACTGCTAATTACCCTTTCCAGCAAACTTTGCATTGCAAAATAGGGATTTCTAGTTCACCCATATTGCAGTACATGTTTAGGCTGAATTAAGCACTACCATGGACTAGGTTTTGGGAGGAACTTCATTCGGGTAGGCTAGAAAACCATGCCCGATTGTACTGCTATCCTCTGAAACCCTCACTCCTCCCCTCCTGCATTTTTTTTGTGTCCAAAGTTGCATAGGTGTCAACAGTGCCTTACTGAGGTTTATTTACTAATTTACAGTTTTTCTTTTCATTTTTTTCATGTCTATATTTGGGAATGCAAAGTTAAAACAACTTTATTTACCAATCTCAGGAAGTGTTCATTTTGCTCAGTGTCTCTAGGTATTTAGTAAATCAACCCCTCTGTGCTGTGCAAAATTTCTGTAATGCCCATTTAAACAGATTTAGAATTAATTCAGTGTATTATAACAAATTCCAGTGTTCTGTTTGTTGGTGAAAATCTGAATTTCAAGTGAGTCTAAAGGTTAATTTTTTTGTTTGTTTTTGGAAAATAACATGTCTATACTTACCTGCTGTATGCAGTGGTTTTGCACAGAGCAGCCTGGATCCTCCTCTTCTTGGTTCCCCCGCAGACTCTCCTGGCCCCTCCCTCCTGTCGAGTGCTCCCACAGCAAGCAGCTTGCTGTGGGGGCACCCATTCACACACGGAGCTGCGGTTTGGCCCTTCCCCCTCTCCTTATTGGTTGACTGGCTGTGATTGATAGCAGCAGGAGCCATTGGCTCCCGTTTGCTGTTTCCGCCAGTTTGCTGTTTCCGCCAATGAAGAGCTAGAGACCCGGGACAGCCGAGACTGTCGTGCACATCGTTGGATCATGAAGGGGCTCAGATAATTATTGAGGGGGCTGGGGTCACTGCTTCACACAGAAGGTTTTTTACCTTCATGCATAGAATGCATTAAGGTAAAAAAAAACCTTGAGCCTTGACAGCCACTTTCCCTGTTCTCCAGGTAGACATGTCAGACTGTTTTTATTTGAATGGATTTGCAAGACCATATCTGTGAATAGTATTCTGTGGTCATATTTTCCAATGTATTTAGAATCTTTGAATTTTTTTAATGGTTAATATAGAACAAAAAGTATAGAATGCACTGTGAGATCTTGTATTGTGTTGAATGAATATGCTTATGACCTCCATTATGGCTGTCAAAGAATCAGTTTTCTTTTAGTACACAACACCTTGTTCAAATTTTCTACAACAATAAACTTCTACAAGAGAAACATACTCCATCACAAACCAGAGCAGTATAACCTCTGTTTGCAATCAGCCTGTCTGCAGTCTTAAATGTACAATATAGAGAGCAGCTTTCCTGCAGACCAATACAAGGACTACATCAGGGGTTCCTTTTTGTCCAACTTGCTTTCCAGAGTTGGCTTTCTGGAGTCTCAAGGGATGGGAGGAGATAGGCAGGTCTTTGCTAAACTCATGAAGGGAATACCTTTTTTCAGCAATGAGAGATCTATTTTTTGGGTGATCTATTTGTTGGGTGCAAGTTAATGTCATAATGTGCTAGTATGCATCAGATACTAACACGATATGAGAGACTTACCTCACCACTGACAGGGCTTCCATCTTCACCTGCTCTTCCTTCCGGGTTTGCGGGTTCCGGCTGTTTGAAGGGCCAAACCGCAATGGTGTCACTCGCAGACATGGGCACAAGAGCCACGACCACAGCACAGCACTCTGAAGGAACAGCTTACTGTCCCTTCAGAGTGCAGTGTGCATGCTCCGATGACGTCAAAGGCTGCAGCAGTAGTAAACAGTGCAGGTTTAGGAGATATTCCTTTTACATACAGGTAAGCTTTCGTTATAAGTTTACCTGTAGGTATAAGTGAACAAGCGGTGTTTACTATCACTTTAAATCACTTGAGTCCATTTCAATATTATAATCACCATTTGTGACCACTTGCACTGAAAACGGTCAGCCAAATTTGTGTATGGAGCAATGACATCTTTGTTTTTAGTTTTGGTCTGCAGATACAGTGCAGACACAAACATGCTTAATTGTAAATTAAATTCCCCTTACCACTATTTTTTGGTAAACAGATGTGTCAGCATGAAGTAACAGATGTTTTTAATTCAAAGGCTGCCTCACAGTGCCTGGATTACCCAGTTCCCCAACTTCACATTATTGCGAAATATAGAAGTTGTGAAGACCTGAGCAAAGTCCTTTTATAGGTACATTAAATGAAAGCATTATAAAACCCCTACCCAAAAATGTACTATATTACAGCTTACCAATCATTAGATGTGGTGGTTGCATTAGTTTTCTTTTTTTTTAGGCTTTTCCCCTCGGTTTTCACCTGGTGATCTGGCCAGTAACACACATCCTGTATTAGAGTGCTCCCACTGTGGATGAAGGAGCACTGGGGGGCACCTGTGGACAGCAGCATTGTCAGTCTAGGGGGAGGGGACTGTTAGATGGACTATCAGATTAAAAAAAAAAAAAAAAATTAAAAATGAAGCCACACTCCAGTTAATGCTTTCTAAGCAGTTACAGAAAACAGTTTCTTTCCTTTTGGGATAAAGGTTTTACATAAAAAACTGATCATTGTTGGCACCCCTGTCAGTGGTAAATGATTTGCCTCATCCCTGTAACTGATATATCTGCAAGAGAGCTTGTTCTTTTGAAAAACAGACTTACTGGCCAGGTCACCTGGTGAAAATTAAACGAAGGAAAGCTTAAAATGAAAACTAATGCAGCCACTACATCCAAGAATTTGTAAGCTGCAATATAATGTTTGCTTTTCATTTTAATATCACTTTAACCACTTGCCTGCCAACCTGTAGTAGAACTACTGCTGCAGGGCTGCACAGAATCACATATATATATGTGATTTGCATTTCCAGGTAGGGGGGGCACACACACCGCCCTACCCACGCTGCCATTGGCAGCTAGGGTTGTCAACCACCGGTTCCCGGTCGGAGATTCCATGCCGGTGAACGCTGCATAAAACTGATAGGGTTTGCATACAGGTCTCTCTCCTGCCAGCAAGGACATGCTGCTGTGTATTTTTCTGCACAGCAGAGAAATACACAGCAGCATGTTTCCCTAGTAAAAAACACACAGCACATGATGTAACACAGCACGCAGTTAACCCTTTGATTGCCCCAGATGTTAACCCCTTCCTGTCCAGTGTCAGTACAGTGTCATTGCTTTTTATTAGCACTGATCAATGTATTAGTGTCATTGGGATGTCAGTGGCAGTTCTCACCCAGTGTCAGAATGCCCGCCGCAGTCCCACTATAAGTCGCTGATCGCCACCATTGCTAGTATAATTAAAATTCCAGCATTTATACTGCCATTTGTAGACGCAGTAACTTTCAGGTAAACCAATTAATTTACATGTATTGAGATTTTTTTTAGCAAAGATTATTATTATTATTATACAGGATTTATCTAGCACCAACGGTTTGCTCAGCGCCTTACATTATAGTGAGAGACAATAAAGTCTGTGTACAGTAGTACAGTAGGTAGTCACTGTGGGGGATGTGACGGGCGTGGCGTCAGACCCCAGCCCTTCTCACCAAACTCGTGACCAAAGGACTAGCCAATCCAAAACCGCAATGTCACGTGCGTAACAATGCTGCACCCTGCACACCGATTTTCCAGCTAATTGGACCACAATCGACGTACAGGCAGCCTGAGCGATTGTTACTGGGTCAAGTTAATTACACAATTAACCCTTCACACTGCCACCACCTCCTTTTTATACAGAGAAAGAGGAAACTCAGCAATACACTAGAATGATTGGTTAATCATCAGTATCCCGCTATCTCTACAGACAGGTTATACAAAGGGTTAAACACTCGTAGTAGCGCCCTTCAGTGGCAGGGATTCGTAAGTTACATTCAAGAGCTATAGAAACAGTTCAACACTTTCAGAAAGTAAGATTTATTACCAAAAGGTTAAAAGGGTGCAGTAAAAATATTTACAGAAAGAAGATGTAACCAATATATATATATATATATATATATATATATATATATATATATAAATAGGCCAGAAGGCATCAAAGCACTTGGGCAGTTTATCAAGAGTAGGGTAAACTCTGGAAGAAATATAATGAAAGAGAGTGCGGCAGCCAAAAATTTTATTTAGTAAGAAATAGATTAAAAACACTCACAAGCATGTGCTGAAATAGGAGCCCATCAGCAGGATAAAACCGCTAGGAGTGTGCCCTCCAACTGTGGCAGGAGCAGCAATGGTATCCCAAATCCTCTTAGCTGACCAGCAGCTTTGGATCCATGAGCCGGCAAGATGGCTGCTTGGCAACTGCCGGGACCAGCGTGGAGCACAAACCGGAAGTGAAGTCACAATGGAATGGCCAGTTACGCGTTTCAAAGCATACCCTGTTTGCTCCTTTGTCAAATTGATGACCACACACCTAGCGGTTTTATCCTGCTGATAGGCTCTATTAAAGCACATGCTTGTGAGTGTTTTTGATCTGTTTCTTGTTCGATAAAACTTTTGGCTGCTACACTTAGAGGCACTTTTCCTTCATTATATGAAGCATTTTTTTTGTCTTCTGTTGTGCAGTCCATCACAATTCACAGCATGAGACACTAGTCTGAGACACTTTCATACTGCTTGCTGTAAGTGAATAATGAAGCACACATGGTCCCCTAATGTAAAATACTGCATTCATACATAAGCAGCACAACATAAAGTACAAGGTCAGCTACAGAGGAATGTGTATGTCTGGCACTTGTGTATACAGGTAGGAGGAGGAGGCTATCTGCAGATAACTCGCTCTCATCCAGATGAAACAAGATGCTGTTTCATATGCATGCAGTCTAGAGCACACTACAAAGACTAGTCTGAGAACATACCAGCTGTAGCAGAGGAATTTGAGTCCTGGGATTCAATGTGCACAGTGAGATGTTCAGGCCTTCAGCTAACCTTTAGGGTTTGTTTGCACCTTTGGCCAGGGGTGGGGGGGGGTAAAATAGGTGGATGAGCCATGGTTTTATTTCCTCAACGTTACACAGTGTCCAGAAGAGGTTGTACACATGCCACAGCAACAATTATACATTCCGTTGCATTCGGCAAGCAATAGCACTGGTGAAAACAACCCATTCAAGTTTAAGGGCCATTCCACAACTGCGTGTAATTCAGTGCAATGGTGTAGATTTTGTTCAGGGTTAAACTAGACTGTGATGAGATTACATTTCTCCTCCAAACTGCCCTGTCAACCATCCTCTAAAAAGGGATCCACCCCAGGGGCAGCAAGGGCTGCTGCATGTGTAGACAAACCCTTACTGATACAGATAAGCTGGCTTTTTGGAAGTTGTGTGTGTTCCAAACAGCAGCTGTGATTGACTCCCCCTGTAGTCCAGGGGACATTTCTGATGGTCCGTGGGGTTTGTGGGAGGCACTTAGAAGGTGTGTGTGCTACAATGCCCTTCAATGACAATTCAGATTCACACAGTGGGGAGAAGGGAGGAAGGTAAAAATCAGCAGTTTTGTATCGAGCATCAGGAGGAGATCAGAAGGTCAGAAACAGGTGAGGCTGGAGTTCCACATCACAGCAGCAATTACATGATCATTGTGACTGAAAGCAAACTCCTTATGCATTTTTCTCTCATATATTCAATCTCAGTCGGCCAGGTTTACTTTGTTTTGCTAATCCATCCAATGCTATATAAAATGGGACTTTAACGTTGAAGAAAGCTAAATTTTGTTCCATTGCATTTTGTTCTGTTTTTCTGTTATGCCCTTGGAATGTTTTTGAAAAGTAGGAAACATATTTACATAATTGACTTTACCTTTTAATCTGTTCCACTCATTGTGATTTTGTTTTAATTCTGTTCTTCATCACTGACTTGCATTCCATTTTGATTGTTCCCTCTATTTCTTTTGATCTGCAGGGAGCAGCGATGGCTCTGAGCTCAGTGAGGATATGTCATGGCCAGCATTTGAAAGGTAAGCAAGTATGCTCTTTTTTACCCCACAGAGAGCACCAGACTGGAGGATTTTGTATTTGTACGGTTACTGCCCCGTGTCTCAATATCTTTCTGTTTAATCATGGTAAAAGAGAAGTCAAGGTTGTTGGTTTTTTTTTTGTTTTTTTTTCTTCTGTATCAATCCCCCACCCACCCAAACAGTAGGTTTTGCTTTTTACAACTTTTGCTTTCCTTTCAGCATTCTTGTGATGCCAGAAACTATATCTTAGGCCCAATATGAGTTATAGTTCTGTAAGCTGTTTTAGTGGCATGGTAACATTTGTACTTTTACACCTCTGCCTATAGAGGTAGATTGACAACACAACACCTCTATGCATAGTGTTTTGCAGAGCAGATCTTCAGGTGTCTACATCACACGCTACCAAGAGCCTCTGTAACAATCCACAACGCTAGACTGCATCTTCTGAAAAAGGAAGCAGGACAGTGTGACCTGATTTTAGAAATCAATTTTATAATATTCCTGCAGACGTCATAAACAACTCAGCAGTGCTGCTGAGTGGGTAATATCGGGCACTTTTCTGTTAAATATTCTTTTTAATATTGCCCAATAATGCCTAATTATGTGTTTACATTTAACAATATGACTCACAAAAGGAGAACAGTACAGACTCAAGAAAGAGGCCAGCAAGTCAAATGATGATAAAAACATTTGCAAACCATATTCTAGTCTATAAGGCCTCATGCACACTGCACATTTTTGCAGCTTCCTCTAGGGACTTTTTTTTTCCTGCCTCTAAACTCTTCTGCATGTTAGCCTCTTTCTAAGCCTATCCTAGGCTTTTAGTAGCGGGGGCTTTTAAAGATAGAAAAAAATCCCGCTGACAGTGCGCCCAAGAGAAGCAGCGTTTTGGCAGAAACAACTCTAGTAAACACGCCTAAATGTGTGTTAACACTAGGCACGTTTAGCGCTTGTGTTAATTCATTTCATTGGCCATAACTTATTATTCTGGGCAATAAAATTAACATACAAACACTTTACGCCTGTAAATGTTCTTAAATGCATTACACTCTTTTACAAGCGTCAGGTTTTTTTTTTTACCAAAACACTATTGCCATGAGGAAAGGCTTCTAGGAGAGTTTGCAAAACGTCCTGTGTGCATGAGGCCTAAAGCATTTTTCAAATGGTTAGATATTTGATGTTTTGAGGAAACAGCCAGGCATTAGCAACCTTTAATTGTTTGGACGCAACTTTGTTTTGGTTCAAAGGAAAATGCATACAGAAGCAGCATGACTAAATCTGGCCATAGATGGATCGAAATTCAGCTTGTTCAGCTGGGACGTCCAAATTTCAATCCACTTCTAATGAAGGGGAATGTTGGAAAAATTTTCCTAGATCAGTGTATTCTGACCACAGAGGAGTCCCTGCTGTCAGAATACAATAGTGCAGTGCGGAGGATTCCGCCATCCACCATGAATGTGTTGTTCTCAAGACAAATATTCCTTGTACACAGGCCCTTCAGCTTTTATAAGAAATATGTGTACAGCAAGTCTCTAGTGTTTGCAAATCTTTTCACAAACTTCCATCAGTTTTTATGAAATCCTTAAACATTTACTTAAAAATCATTGCTGAATTCCGGAGGGGGCAAAGTGCATCTAACACTTGTTTGTGTTCTGATCCATAGCCAGACTTTTTTTTTTTTTTGCTGGCTGTCATTTTCCCCCAAGCTAAAGCCCAATTTATGGGTGTTCCTATGCGGAAGTTACAGCTTGGCATTAACCACTGCCCCCTCTCTTCTCTTCAGTGTACTAGCTGTAAGGAAGAATATTTGTTTAATTTTTCACAGTCAGCAATTGGGTCAACAGAGGGAGCGCTTCTGACAGTGAGTGTAAGAAATATGTGCTAATAGCTTATGCTTTCAGCTAATTCACCTTTTTTTAATTTAGACCCTCTTACCATATATCAAGTCTGTCCATCAAGTGACCACAGGCACTTCAATAAAATAACAAACAAAAGTTTCTGCCAAATGATCAGTAAATAGATCAGTTCAACCAGGAATCACTCTTGTGTTCCTGTGCGATTTGAGTGCAGTGGTTTTCAGGCCATTCATTTGAATTGCGCAGCTGAATTCAGATCGTAAATACCAAACGATTGTAACTGTTTTTTACAGATATGTGAGTTAGGTCTAGTTGTGATTTTCTACAGCCCGAGAAACTTGTATAACATATCCTGAATCCACCAGATCATCTCTTATTCGTTTAGCAGAGTTCCTGGATTGAAAACATGATGGGCCAACACCCCCCCCCCTGCTGTTGTGAATGACTGCAACCCCAGTACAGACCAAAATGAGACCAAGTGCCACATGGCCCTGGTCCCATGGCGGATTTAGCAAAGGTTTTTAAGTTGTGATGCTTTCCGCTAATCTCAACAAACTGCTAGCATGTCAAGTAGTGCTAGAAGGTGAAAAAGTGCCTCATCTTTTTTTTTTTTTTTTTTTCTTATGCACTCATTATGTTATATTTGTGCAACTGTATATGAAGCCTGTATTTTCAGTGATAAATACATTGAGCTTAATTTTAGTGCACGCAAAGTACAATCCCAATTTTGTTTGTTAAATGTAAAATATGTAATTGTGTCAAGTAAATAGATTTCCAAAAATGTCAGGCCTGAAAATTGAACACACTGTCAAAACAGCAACAGACTACTATAATTAAAATTTTACTGAGACGATGGTTACGATAGCCTATCAGATTAGAGTTAAGAGGAAGTGATGGTCCTAGAATAATTCCTCTCACTCTGACCTGTGCGGTGGTAACAAATATATGTTGTGCAATATGAGTTCACATATGTGAGTGCACCTTAAGTGTGCATTTTAAATTTTACAAACGCTTATTTTATTCAGTTTTTCTTTTTTCTGTAAAATGTTTACATTTTTACATGTCCCCATGTGATAGCATTTTGAAGGCGACAGGTTCTGTTTATAGAGATTTCTGGGTTCTGTCACCTCTGCCTGTGGAAGTAGTCAAGCACCTCTCCAGCCACCCCAATCACTTATTCCATACAGATCAGATCCCAGGGGTACATTTTTGTTTTAAAAAATGCTCACAGCTACAATAAAGCATGAGTTTGTTTCTGTTCACATCATTGGCATTAGAAATTTGAAGGCATTAGAAATTTTATAACTGAAGGGTGTTTTAAAAATTTCACGAAAACTGCTTGAAAGTTGTTTGAAAGCTTTGCAAATCCTTTCTCAAAAAAAAAAAAAAAAAACCTGTTGTACACACTGCTCATATTACCCAGGCTTAGGTCCATGTATACAAGGCCTTGAACAAGTCATTATGTTTAGTATCCATATGCCAATTACCAACACATTTACTGAAGATGCATATCCTGTGACTAAAGGCCATACTTGCAATATACAAAATTGTGCAGTGCGGGTTGTTTTCTTGTTCATAAGTATTTACTGTAACCACATTCTAAAGAATCTACAGTTGGCCAAATAAGGGCATTCATGCTGAATACAGGTCCATTTTGCTCTTCTCCAGATGTGTGTCATGTTTTTCAATATCCATAGGCCCTAGTGAAGCTTAGTTTTAGGAAACAGAGTGTGTCAAACGATTGTCTTGAGAATCCAAAAAGTCCTTTATTTTTCACAAACCACAGGAAAGCAAAAGCAGCCAACGTGTTTCAGGGGCTTGAAGACCCCCCCCCCCTACCAATCATCAGGACGTGACATTTATTTATGACAAGAATAAGAGATTTGTGGACTCTCAAGACAATTGCATGGTGCTCATTTTGGTTTACTTTTATATGCAGATTTCTGGTTTTTGACTGCCAATCTCAAACCATCAGGTTGTCTTTTTGATGAGTTATACATTTGAGTCCAGCTCTTTGTTCTGAGGCACACTGCCAGGTACAATTTCTAAAATGTCTAGCCCACTTTTTATACTGTAGGCCTGTTCAGTTATACTACTCTACCTAAGTCCCACCACCAGGTGAATGTTGTCAAATGCAATTGCATGTATGATCACGATAGGTAAAGTAACCTTTCTCTTTCTCTCATGGATACTTATCACAGAAAATAAGATTGTCATAGGGATGGCTCTTGATGGTCCCCAAAAACACTTTATAATGAAAAGTAACTACGCTTGTGGCCATGAAAAGTGCAGCTACCTAGAGGCCTTGTTATCTTAGCACTGTGGAAGAGTGAATACATTCTTTGTGTCTGTCACACAGGAAATTCCAGCCATACATTTCTGTATAACCAAGAAAAGAAAAGGAAATCTGTGTGCCTCAGGCATGACGATATCTAAAGGAAGAATGCTCTTGTTGTCTATAGCAACAAATTCATTCTTTTTTTTTTCTCTTGACCAGTTTAGTTAGTTATGAGAAAGTCAGAAGTCCCACTTGCCTTTGCACTTTGCCATCTCTGCTGCTTATAGAGGGACAGAGCAAATTTAATGGTATGCATCAGATATGCTACTAGTATTCATGGAGGATTATTTTGTATATAATTAAATTAGTTACAGACTTAACATTTTTGTTTTCTGAAGGGGGTTAAATTGAGCATTTTGGTGGTAATAGACCAGCTTGTGCTCTGCCTGTTCTTTATATCCTGTTGTGGTATCAATCTGTATGTAACACTGCCAATCTGTAATGGAATCCAACAGGAACAGATTGTACCATTCTCTGGGGCCGATGACACGAGGGGCGTGGAATGGCTACCGAGGCCCATTGAATGCCAGCAGGTATTATGCCAGCACAATGGTGATGGTGGAGTTATGGCACCGGCTATATTAATTTATTCTGTCTTGGTTGCTGGGCACTCTTCTTCTGCTTTTTGGGGATGTTCTTTTTTTTTTGGTGTGTGCTGATTCTTTCAGATTTCCACCTACTTAAATCTTCTGTTTGTTCATAAGCTTTTAGAGATGATGATTTTTCCTTTGCACAATATAATTGCACCTTATATTTGTTTTGCACAGCAAATGAACAGCTGTGCATAGAATAAGAAAAACAAAATTAAGTGCATGGCCTAAATTCTTTTGTATTAATTTTCCTAAGTTATTTGACAAAAGGGTATTTTTACACTTATTGCAACATCTGTTACAAAGTTGTATGATTTTATAATATATCTGAAGCTCTAAGCTCCTAGTCAGTAAGCAGAAGGCAAGCGAATCCTTTGGTATATGAAATACTATGCTAAATTGGAGGGTGTTATTCTTGCCACCCAGTCCTGATATTTTGCTATATTTACCCAGTATAGGTTCTATTTTAAAACAAAATCATATTGGTTGTAGAAGTAGTGTTTTCACTCTATCCCTGCTTTACAAATTCAGCCTCAAGTATTTAAGTCTGTTCATTCTCTCTGGACTGCCATCTTGTGATCAATTAATCCATAACATGTTGTTGCTCAGAATAAGTGGTCCAGAAACATAGACTTCAGTTTAAGTTAAATTTTGGACAGGGTGGGGAATGGTTAGAATCTGTCAGGCCGTGGGTGGGGACCCATGAAGACTGAGATTGAGCTTTGCAGTCACTTTTGCAGCGGTTTTCCTATTCCGGGTCACAATCTTGAGCAGTGTTTTTGTCTTTTGGTCAGTTGACCATGTCGACCACGCTTATGCTTATCAGACGACGGTTTCCTGGAAACTGTAGATGCTGTTATAGGCGTTGATACTGTACCTCGCGACACTGCATATGCATTGCTAACTACAGTCACAGAGGCACCAGCTAAGCGGGCACAACAATTTGCCCTCTTTGAAGTTCAATAAGCTGTGACATGACTCTGTATTACCAGCAGCGCACACAGTGACTGATGAAAATGAGTCTTCTCTCCTGTTAGCTAGGTGTCTCATCGCACAACGGCAGCAGAGTGTTACATCACTTTGCATTTAACGCAAAACATTGTCACTTTCATACCTGCAAATCATGTAGTTTTTCCATTTTTATTTTGTTCTATTATTCATTCTATGCATGAAGGTGAAAAAAACTTCTCTGTGCAGCAGCACCCCCTAATACTCACCTAAGCCCCCTCTCGATCCAGCGATGTGCACTGAAGTCTCGGTTATCCCTGGACTCCCTCTCCTCATTGGCTCCCACTGCTGTCAATCACAGCCAATGAGAAGAGAGGGGGGGCAGGGCCGAGCCTCTGCTCCCTGCATGAATGGACACACGGAGCAGTGGGTGCCTCCACAGCAAGCTGCTTGCTTTGGGGATACCCGACGGGAGGGAGGGGCCAAGAGCGCCGATGGGGGACCCGAGAAGAGGAGGATCTGGGCTGCTCTGTGCAAAACCACTGCATTCAGCAGGTAAGTATAAACATGTTTTGTTCTTTAAAACAAACATAAGCTTTTAGAATCACTTTAATGTGACGTATAATATGTGCAATTCAATTAAAAACAAACTGAAACCTTTAGTTAAAAGTGGGAATAAATAAATATAAAAAAACTAACAATAACATGGTTGTATACCATGCATATGCATACCTTCAAACTAATATTTTGTTGATGAACCAGTTCTTGTCTTGGGAATCTCTGCCCATCCTTCCTCACAAAAGTGCTCCAAATCTGTCAGATGGCGAGAGCATCTCCCGTGCACAGACCTCTTCAGGTCACACCACAGATTTTAAATTGGATTCAGCTCCAGGCTCTGGCTGGGCCATTACAAAACTCTGTTTTCCTTCTGGTGAATGCATTATTTTGTTGATTTGGAGGTATGCTTTGGGTCGTTGTTGTGCTAAAAGGTAAATTCCTCTTCATCTTCAGCTTTTTAGCTAAGGCCTGAAGGCTTTGTGTCAGAATTGACTGATATTTGGAACGGTTCATAAGTCCCTCCACCTTGAGTAAATCTCCAGCTCCAGCTGAAGAAAAATAGCCCCAAAGTATAATGCTGTCAGCACCATGGTTCACTGTGGGTATGGTGTGGTTTTTTTTTTGGGGGGGGGGGGGGGGTTGTTGATGTGCAGTATTGGTTTTGTGCCAAACATAATTTTTGGAATTATGGCCAAATAGTTCAATCTTGGTCATCATACCATAACATTTGCCCACATGCTTTTGTCAGACATGATGTAGGTTTTTGCAAATTGTAGGTTGGATGTTTTTTTTAATAGGAAAAGGCTTCTGTTTTGCCAAAGCCCAGACATATGAATAGGGAAGTGTGTTGTCACATGTACACAACTAGTACTTTCCAGAAATTCCTTCTGTTGCTGTAGGCCTTCTGGCAGCCTCCTGGCCCAGTTTCTTGTTTTTTTCAGTAGTTTTGGAAGAATGTCCAGTTCTTGGTTAACTGTTGTGCCATATTTTCTCCACTTTCTGACTGACTTTACTGTATTCCATGGTATATTTAATGCCTTGGAATTGTTCTTGTACTTTCCAACAATGAGATCTCTCTAATGCTTTGTAAGCTTTTCATAGACTATGGCTTTTGCTATAAGAGACAACTGAGTAATTGTCAGCAAAATCCTAGAACAGCTAAACTTGGACATGGACTTGATCAGAGTCCCTTTCATTGAGGGCAGGTGTGTACGGACTACTATTTAACATTAGTTTGAGGGTTCTTGGTTAATTCTGAACACAGCCACATCCCTAAGAGGGTGTGTACAATTAGGCTGGCCATACATTACACAATTTTCTGTACAATTTCCTTCAGATTTACCTTCAGCTATGTAATACAAGGGCCTGCTTAACTGGATACAATTGAAAGTGTTGTGTAGGGCTGACCTCATATTTAAAAAAAAAAATTTATCCTAAAAGAAAATTGTACAAGAAAATTGCATATTGTGTGGCCAGCCTTCGTTTATTTTTTCCCACTAAACTATTTCAGTTTTTATAATTTAATTGTAGGTCACATATATAAGGTGAAAATTTCTGTAATTATCTTGGTCTGGCATTTTTATAGGGGTGTGTAGAGTTTTTGTATAGTGTGTGTGTGTGTGTGTGTGTGTGTGTGTGTGTGTGTGTGTGTATATACATGCATACATACACACAAACATTTCCAAAAGTATTGGGCCACCTGTCTTTACATGCACATGAACTTTAATGGCACACCAGTCTATATTGAGTTGGCCCACCCTTTACAGCTATAACAGCTTCAACTCTTCTGGGAAGGCCGTCCACAAGGGTCAGGAGTATGTCTATGGGAATGTTTGACCATTCTTCCAGAAGCGCATTTGTGAGGTCAGGCACTGATGTCAGAGCAGAAACTGCAAGCCAGGCTTTCTTGTCCAATTCATCCCGAAGGCGTTCTATTGGGTTGAGGTCAGGTGCAGGCCAGTCAAGGTCCTCCACCCCGAACTCATTCAACCATGTCTTTATGGACCTTGCTTTGTGCACTGGTGTGCAGTCATGTTGGAATAGGAGGGTTCATCCTCAAACTGTTCCCACAAAGTTGGGAGCATGAAATTGTCCAAAATGTCTTGGTATGCTGACGCCTTAAGAGTTCCCTTCACTGGAACAGAGGGGCCAAGCCCAGCCCCTGAAAAACAACCCGACACCATAGTCCCCCCTCCACCAAACTTTACACTTGGCACAGTGCAGTCAGGCGTGTACCGTTCTCCTGGCAACCACCAAACCCAGACATGTTCATCGCATTGCCAGACAGAAAAGCATGATTCGTCACTCCAGAGAACACGTCTCCACTGCTCTAGAGTCCAGTGGCGGCGTGCTTTACACCATGGCATCCGACGCTTTGCATTGCACTTGGTGATGTAAGGCTTGGATGCAGCAACTCGGCCATGGAAACCCATTTCATGAAGCTCTCTACGCACTGTTGTGCTAATCTGAAGGCCACACAAGGTTTGGAGGTCTTTAGCTATTGACTATGCAGACAGTTGGCGACTTCTGTGCGCTGCGCTGACCCCGCTCTGTCATTTTACGTGGCCTACCACTTTGTGGCTGAGTTGCTGTTGTTCCCAGTTGCTTCCACTTTGTTATAATACCACTAACAGTTGATCGTGGAATATTTAGTAGCCAGGAAATTTCACAAATGGACTTTTTGCACAGGTGGCAACCTATCAGGGTACCAAGCTTGAATTCACTGAGCTCCTGAGAGCGACCCATTCTTTCACAAATGTTTGTAGAAGCAGTCTGCATGCCTAGGTGCTTGATTTTATACACCTGTGGCCATGGAGGTGATCGAAACACCTGAATCCAATGATTTAGAGGGCTGGCCCAATACTTTTGGCAATATTTTGTGTGTGTAGTATTTTTTCCCTTTTTAGTCTTTACTGTTATATATTTTTTACACAACCACTATGCTTTGCCTTTTTGAAGTGAGTTGCCTTGTTTACCACAGGGATTGTTTGATCCGGCAACTGTTAAAGCAGCAGAAAATTTAACCTGCCCATAACATTTACTAAAGCTCACCCCGACACGTATTTACATCTTTGAATACAAGGAGGCTGCCCTGTATTTTTTTCTTCACACAATAAGCTTTAGCTATTCCTTGAATTTATAGCAAATACACCCAAAGTGTTGATTTTACAAATGGTGTGGCGGTCGCATAGTATCCCCATCCAGTCTTCTGTCATCATTTTACTTATTTATTCAGAATTCTTTGTGCAGCCTTTTGTTTTTCACATTATTAATGGTGTCTTAATGCATGTGTCTTATTACTGAATAATTGTAGGTGGTAGCAATGATCAGATGCAGCTGTAGCTGATCAAATGTCATTAGATATCATATTTGTTGTTCTGTTTCTTCCCACCTCAGAAGGATAAATTCCTTCTGGGGTCAAATCCAAAATGTGTACCTGGCATCAGCTGTGATCACCTTGCTTCCTCATAGGAAAAGTGGATGTAACTGATGCATGTATGTGGGATAGTGCCCCTGTATCCAAATATAGGTCCAAAAACTCAGAGCAACTCTGTACTACAACTCTGCACATAAAATAGTGGGGACAGGGATAGACGCCCTGCCAGGCTCTTACTAGGATTTCTGACAACTTTGGAGAGATTTGTCCTTATTTCAATAAAGATAAGTAAATAGAGATATCTCCAGTGGGAACACAGCTGGCAACAAAACACTGATTTTCAGCAAAATGGAGAAGGGTTAGAACCTCTGTCAGGTTATTACTGAATCTAGAAACTTAAATGTCACAACGTGATGGTCAAGTCCAGATACAAATGTATTGCATTGCAACATCTATTGAAGGACTGTAAACAAAAGCCAATGTGTTTTTGGGACCAAGCCTTGCCTGCCTCATCAGCTTGTCAGCTGTTCCCCTCATTTCCTCATATGTTGCTGTTACTAGAGAATTAAGGTGGAATTTCCCCAATCAACACATAGACAGCAATAAAAACTTGAAAGACATGGTAATGTTTCCAAGTCTAAACAAAACATAAAAAAAGTTTGGGTTGGAATTGGGTGTAATTAAAAAAAACTGCAAATAAAACCAATCGGCAGACAGCTGAAGCTAAGCTGAGCCCTACCCTTCCCAGCCTCCCCATGGGTTCTTTAATGTAGTCAATGGCCTTACTGAATAATGGAGATACAGTATTTAAGAGGTGGCAAGGGATAAGAGCATGCACACATAATCTGTGATATTATCAAGGATGTTGTATGATCAGTGTTAAAATGACCTTCCTCATTGCTGGCTCATAAGACTGAATTTCTGAAAGTGTATTATGTTCCTAGAAAGACACACACACACATAGACGCGCACACGCAGACGCGCAGGCGCGCACACGCAGACGCGCGCAGACACGCACACGCGCAGACACGCACACGCACAGACGCGCGCACACACACAGACGCGCGCACACACACAGACGCGCGCACACACACAGACGCGCGCACACACACAGACGCGCGCACACACACACAGACGCGCGCACACACACACAGACGCGCGCACACACACACAGACGCGCGCACACACACAGACACACAGACACACACACTGCAGTTGTGAAGTTATAAAAGAAGGTATAAAGAATGTTGCCAAGTCAAACTTTTCTGTGGTTTCCTTGGTTGTGCATTTTTCTTGTAATGAAGCCTTTGGATATCCACTGTGATGAATGGAAGGGGGGGCATACTGAGATGTCCTTGCTCCCTTCCTTTTCAGGAGACCGCACACACTATCTATGCGCAGACTCCGGATCTCCTCCCTTACTAGGAGCTGCGTACATCTGCGCAGTTCCAGGCAAGTTTGTTCTATTAGCACCCATTCACAGTGATCATTAACAAAAGATTCTGACTTGCTGCTTTTTGTGTTTGGTTCATTAGTAACACACATTAAAACAGTATTCCTGCTAAACTTTAATACTGAGTGAGCTTTTGTATTTTTCCCTTCATCTACCAGAGCCATGCGGATCACCTGACATCATCCCATGTAAAATGGCCCAGTTCTAGTTGTCATTTGTGATGACCTGTAATATTCAGTAAGTGTTGGTTAACCTTCCAGCTGCTAACATACAGGTGACACATGCAACACCTATAGAAAATGGATGTAACAAATCACAATTCACAAATGATCTGCAGAACTGACTACAGAACAACTTGTACGCTTTAGAGGTGTAACATTACCTCAGACTCAGGTTTCAGCATTAAAGTAGCATTTCAGACTAAACCTAAGTAGTCTTAAAAATGCTTCTTACCCCTCCTAACACTGATGCTGACTAACCTGTGAAAGAAAAATGTATATACTTATTTTCAGGCCACTCCAGTCCAGTCACGCGATCCTGTGTCAGCTGCAGGGGAGAGCGCTCAATCACAGCTGGTAAAGCCTGGAGCATTGACATCATCCATAGTCTCCTATGGCCCGTCCTTAACCGCACTCCCTCCTCTCCCCTGCAGCGGCCATTGACTGACACAGGAGAGCCCGATCACGTGACCGCGGTGTCCTGAAACTAGGTAAGTATACACAACTTTATTGAACAGGTTAGAATAGGTGTTAGAAGGGGGAGAGCACATTTTTAAGTTTAGTTAGATTTATCAATGAATCCCACTTTAATTTCAGGTTTGCAATGAATACCTTAAACATTTGATAAAACTTCTCCACATTTTGCCCTTCTACTTGCTAAAAAATTACATTACATTATGGAGAATGCAGCAGCAGGGGTGTGTCTGGGGAAAAATATTCAGGAATAATGGCTGATTTTAGATGAACTGTCCCTTTAAAATATTATTTGTTCCTGCAGAATGTGAGAACCCAGATTTACTGATGTCATGTGACCCCCTATGGCCTGGTTTTCTGATCTGACATTTGTTTCCCGTGTGCTGTGTATTAAATGCTGCCTGTGACACACATCAAATTCCTCTTCATTCCTTTGATGTCTGTCTCATGCAGATGTGTGACCTATTAAGCTTCATTCCCCTCCGCCAGCTTGTACTATTCCCCAGGAGCCTGGCAGCATTGTGCTCCATGATGCGGGCACTCAATGCCGGTTACTGCAAGGGGTAATCTCTGACGATTGAATGTAATGTTCCTTTGCAGCTCTGCAGATTCAGCGGAACTAGCAATGCATTTATATCCTGCACCAGTCACCATACAAGGGGTCTTACGACGGAAGACTTTATTAAAAGAGGGCAAAAAGCCAACAGTAAGTATCTGTATATTGAAGTAATTATCAATAAAACATATTTATACTGCCTTTGCAAATACAATAAGTCACTGTTTTTTTTCTGGCATTGAAATCTTTGCACAGGAATGTGTGCTTTCAATCATGCTAGTACCTGTGCCCAATAATATACATCTGCACTTTTAAGGGTTCATTTAATTTGATGGATTTAGTAGTTGGTGTATAGGTGGCAATTAGTGGGCTATTGAAGTATTATTCCAGCTTAGGCATTAGGTTTGTGTTTAGGTTAAATATTCGTGTTTTAGGTTAGGGGCTATAGGACAATTGACATTAACCCGAAACTTCTTAGTGGGTAATGGTAAAACCTCTAGAAGGTTTCTATTGCCAGCCATGTTTACATTGGGAAGATAAAATGGATATAGTAGCTTCTCAAATCAATTTATAACTAGTAATAAAGGGATGCACATGGGTGGGCAGGGGTTATACTATGAGCATTACAGAATTACCCAGCACTCATTTCAGCTAGTTTAGCACATTATACCTAAAGCTGCAGAGCTCTGGAAGAGATCCATCAGGCTCCACCCACTACAGACTGCCTGCAGAAAGCTACAGGAGGGGCGGATACAAGACCAGCCTACTCTGCACAAGGACAGAGAGCAGCAGTCAGCGGTCTTTATTACAGGAAGCTCCTGCACAGACACAGTTTCACAGTGGATTACTGCATAGATCTGGAAGAAATGCATAAAGTACACAAAGTTCAAGTAAGAATACACATTCCTCTTGTATTTGGAAAATATTTGCTTATCCAAGAGTTCTGCTTTAAACTACTCCTAACAAAGTAGAACTAAAGGAAAAACTATTCATATTCATTTTGAATAGAGTAAGGGAGAGTTGTATGTAATCCCCGACAGGTTTTTTTTTTATGCTATCCGTGTCCCATTGGGGAGATTTCCCCTCACTTCCTGTCCAATAGCCAAAAAGATAGGAAATCCATCCAAAGTGAGGGAATCTCTGTTTGTCACCAGGGTCTCCATAACTAGTGTCCCCATTTGGAAGATTTCCTTTCTATTCCTTTTCTGGAGATAACCTAAGATTTAGGATTTTCTTACTTTCAGGGATGACAATAAACTAGACAAATAGGTTGAATCTCCGTAACAAATGTACAGACAGCAGTAAAGACCTGACAGGAGTTTTAACCCCCCCCCCCCCCCGTCTCTTGATGATTGCAAGCATGTTTACTACCCACTTTCACCTTCAATCTACAACACTCAAATTACCGGTATTGGAAGGACAAACTGCTTTTTTAAACATATTTTATCAATGGAAAGCTGTTATTAACCCAAAGTTTCTATATAATCCTGCTGTATTCAGTCTCACTGTATGATTGGAGTCCACATTCGGTGCACAGCAAATAGGGATTTAAGCCCACAATTCTCATTTACATATGCCAGTATTAATACCCTGCACTCATTTGTTGCTCTATAATGCCAGATTTGCCTTTTTGGTCTGTATGTGTATTGTACACAGTCCCCACTATTCTACCTGTGTATGTGTCCTTTTTATTCCTCTTACATGTTATGCCATGACATTTTGTACATCATCGCCATCTAGTGGGGTAGAATAGCCTCAGATGGGTACCTGGCACATGAGCAATGTTTTTAAATAGTTTGTTAGGAAAATAAATACTTTAGTAAAGTATGTCTCCTTTGTGACATATCAGCCAACAATGAATGGGAATGGGAACTGAATGAAAGAGAAATCACTTTAAAATTGGATGACATTTACATATCTGAAAGTATTTCGGTGTCATGATCCAAATTTCCAGAAATCTTGCTTTTCTGTTATTAATTGGACAATGTTAACAAAGACTGCAGGCTAAACCTGCTAGCCAAGCAAAACAAGACACTGCTCAAATGTGCCTTTTACTGTCCTTTTAAAAGTTATTATTACATAAATAATGCCATATTTCTATGTTATTTAAAGGTACAGAATCATTATGTTCCCCATGAAGCAACTTAAGCTGCCCTACATGCTTCAAATTTCTCTCTTAATCTTGTGATCTGAATAGGAGAAAACCATCAGTTCCCCCATCTTTGCCAAGCAGTGTGGATAGAGGAATGTTAGCTGATGGCTATCGTATTCAGCAATATTGTCCCTTTTTAGAAGCTAGGTGTATATTGTAATGTAAGCTACATATCATGATATAATGTTTTCATGCAGGTGGCATCGTGGACCAAATACTGGGCAGTACTGTGCGGTACACAGCTTATATACTATGCAGCAAAATCCATAAAAGCCACAGAAAGGAAGCATGTAAGTAATAGCCTTTTACTTAAAGGTAATTCATTTGTAAGCATATAAAATACAGATATATCCCCACGCTGCTTTGATCACTTCCAAACTCTGGAAAAGCTGCTCACACCCCTGTTTTATCACCAATGCAAAAAATATATACTGTAGATAAATATCAATAGTATAGTGTTTTTGCCTTCTAAATATAATGCAATCAAAGCTACAACAAGATAAATGAATAAAAAAAAATCAATGAATGTTATCACACTGAAAAAACTTTTACTCATATCCATGATAAAATATAATACCAATATACTTCCTTTTTACAAACAAATATTACCACATAGTTATTTTCTTCTATAGTCTTAATATAATAAATCCAATGGAGAATCTGTGGCAAGACTTGAAAATTGCTGTTCACAGACGCTCTCCATCCAATCTGACAGAGCTTGAGCTGTTTTGCAAAGAAGAATGGGCAGAAATGTCACTCTCTGGATGTACAAAGCTGGTAGAGACATCCCCAAAAATACTTGCATCTGTAGTTGCAGCAAAAGATGGTTCTACAAAGTATTGACTCGGGGGGGGGGGCTGAATACAAATTCACGCCACACTTTTCAGATATTTATTTCTAAAAAAATTTTGAAAACCATTTATCATTTTCCTTCCAATTCAGTACATGTAAATGTGGAAAATTTCAAGGCGTGTGAATACGTTTTCAAGGCACTGTAAGTAACTAACATTAGAATAAAAGAAAATCGGCTTCTCAGCATAAGATTTGGTAAACCTTCACATCTCTCTTCCATCTTCTCGTACTCACGGAGAGTTTTGCCCAACTGGTGACAATATGGCTCCTATAGAGCGGAGCCATGATGCCACCACACTGGGCGAAACTCTGAGTATGAGCAGATGCTGGAGCGTGACAGGCGAGAGAGATGTAAAGGTTTACCAAAGTGAATCCTATGTTGAGAAGCCAATTTTCATTTATTCCAATGTGAGTGTAACCCTTTATGCTTTTTAGGGACATCGCAGGATGGAGTGAACAGAGAGGAACAGGAAGGAATAAGAAGAGAAAGCGAAAAATATTTAGAAAAAGGTGGAACGACAGCAGGGAAGGATCAGAGTCAATCCAAGATGCAAGCTTACATTTCCCAGGACAACAAAAGGAATACCAGGAATTGGAAAAAGGAGACCTAAATGTCATTAATTTGACTGATTTTCCCTCTGGGACCTAATCATATATCATTACTCAGTAAAGGCCTTGGCTTTTCACCATGTCATAAGGGCAATAAATTTGAGATTTATAAAGACATTGTCTATTTGTAAGACGTGTGAACTTTAAATTGATGTTCTTTGGCAAAAAGACAGACCCTGTGAAAACCCAACAACCCCCTGAGGGGGCTTATGGCCTAAATGAGGAAGAAATGATTAAAAACCTGGATTGACTCGGACCTACTTGAATCCCCACCTCCTTCAGGTCTAGCCAATAAATCCACTTTATTCCCTAGTTTTGGTACAAATAGATATCTTCAATTGTTTCTCGAGTCAGTGACTGCTGAGATGCGAGCAATGGATTGGGAATCAATTGAACCAACTACAGATAATTTGATGTCGGGGGAACGACTAGCCCTGAAGGAATTGGCAAAGTTACCTGGTTAAACCTAGTGATAAAGGGGGTAATGTAGTTCTGTGGCAGGAGAAAGACTATGTGGATGAGATCTACAGACAACTACTTGATACAGCCTGTTATGAAAAATGTAGCAGTAACCCCTTCCCGAGGCTTGTTGGTGATATCAACTATCGGATTGACAGAGCATATGAAGTGGGATTGCTCACTAAAATAGAATATCAGTAACTCGATGTGGAGGAATACAATATCCCGACGTTCTATGTTACCCCTAAAGTACATAAGAACATTAAAAAACCGCTGGGAAGACATATTGTCTCTGGGGTAGGTAGCCCCCTGGAACGATTAGCTAAATATGTTGATCAGTGAATTAAACTTCTTGTGAAGGAACTTCCCTCCTTTGTCCTTGACTCGACCGATATCCTATGCAGACTTTCTGATGTGTCTATTCCAGAGGATTGTATTCTGGCTGGGTGGACGTCGAATACCTCTACTCTTCCATCCCTCATGTGACTGAGATACATGTGGTTGCTCAATGGCTTGATATTCGCCATCCATTAGCGGGTCCGCATATGAGTTTCTTGTTGAATTACTCGAATTGATACTTACGAACAACTTCTTTATTTTTGATGAGAGGTATTTCCGGCAAATTAGAGGAGTTGCACTGGGAGCCGCAAGTGCACCATCTTACGCATGTCTACATTTAGGATGGTGGGAAAGGGAGGACGTCTACACTAAAGTGGCCTTTGGTCTACATGTACAGTTATTGGTTTGGTACATTGATGACATGCTGGTGGTATGAAAGGATACTGTGGAACAGTTTGAAAATTTTACTACTGAACTCAGTAGGAATGATAAAAATATTTTCCTTACATATAAAGTAGATCCCTATCAGACTGAGTTCTTGGACTTGCTAATTAGCAAATCCACATCTACTTTGACTACATAAACCTTCATAAAGCCAACAGCGGGCAATAACATTCTTCATGCCATCAGCCATCACCCCTGGCATCCGATTAGAAGGCTTCCTACAGGACAGTTCCTTAGGATTCTGAGGAATTGCTTGAATCTTAGGGAATTTCATGAGAAAGCTATCCATTTAGGTAAGAGATTCAAAGCCAGAGGGTATCCTAACCTTATAGTAAGGGATGGCATCAAAGTAGAGAGGATATCCTGAATAAGCAAGGTGTACGCTCAAAATCCATACAGAATGATGTAGGTAAAATAGGTATTGTTACCACATATGGAACCCATTGGGATCGGTTGCAATTTCTACTGGGTAGATATTGGCATATATTACTGTTGGACAATAGGCTAAAGAAAATTTTAGGTCCAACACCTAATTTAATAGCCAGGTGAGCTCCAGCTATTGGTGATGCCTTGGTCCACAATGAATACATCCCCACCAAAAAAAGAAATACCAGGTTATCTTTTTTAAGCCAATAGTGTGCATGTACCCGTGTGGACATTGTAGCATTTGTAAATATATGGTAAAAACAAAAATCTTTGAAAATTCAAACAAAACCCAGAAATATCAAATTTGTTCATTTATCAACTGCTCCTCTAGCTTTGTTGTATATCAGATTATATGCCCTTGTGGCAAAATTTATATTGGTAAAACGCATAGAGAATTCAGAAAATGGATGGGTGAATACCTTACTAGTATCTCCACTGCTGATGATAAATCACCAGTGGCCATACACTTTAGAGATGAACATGGCGGAGAGTCAAATGTATGGTGATTTTTAAATTAGAGTTATCTGAAAGAAGAGGAGATAGAGACAGGATACTTCTCCAGAAAGAAGCCATGTGGCTCTTTCTGTTAGAATCTATTATCACTAAAGGATTTAATAGTGATTTGTCCCTGCAATGTTTTCTCTGATCCGCCTCAATATATGTCTCATATATTGGGATTAGGACAGTTGTCTATATTGATTTGACTTTGTGACTTATAGGCGGTCGCTCTAAGTACCATTTGGGATATTATTTATGTGGCCAATTTTGGCTGGGAGCCTTGTGTAAGTGTTTCTTAATGAGTTGGCTGAGGTGGGGTCACTATTCACTATGGCAACCCTTACTCTATATGCATTGCTGTTTCCTGCCGTGGGCTTCACCTGGTACGAACGGCGACGGTTAGATATGCATACTTACTGGTGTTCATGTCTTATTTTTAGATGTATATACATTTTTTCATGACTAATGGTCAAGGTAATGCCATGATATAGAATCTTTTCCATTTTTGGTTTGTGTTCCCTTCATGTTCCTATCCGCTTAATGTTAAGTGGATGACAGACTGTCATTAAAAAGTTGAGATTCCTTTAAGTGGAGTAAGGGCGGATACTTTTGGTGATATACACATTAGTGTCATTTATTATTCTACTGCAATTGCATGGATTGCCTTCTACATTACCACCATTATTGCCTCTTTCCATCTGGCACTGGCCATATAGAGGTTACTAATATCATGCATTGATTGGACTCTGAGGCTATTGCCCTGTATATTGACTTGTTCTACATCGTTACCTCTTTTGGCCATTGGCCATGGTCACACTGGCCTTACTTGATTGCATTATACTTTATTGTTTACGCTATTGCATTATATGGCTGCTGTTTAGTACTATTTCTATCTATCTGCATCATTTATCTAGGTGGCCCGGTGTGTGTAGTTGCCGCAGCTGTCCATGTAGCGGGGCTTGGGGGTGTTGGTGGACTGGCGTTATTCCCCTCAGCTCCTCTTTCCTTACTGTGAGGGGGTGACGGGACGGGTGGGTTTCTCCATCTGGGGGAGGGGAGTGTTGTGGGTTCTCTCGGGGGGCTTTGGTTTTGGGGGGTTGGAGTCATCGGTGGGGTGGATAGTGTTAGGGGTTGAATCTTGCAGGGTTATCATTGGGATAGGTTAGTCCCAGTGGACATTTTTCCATCCCTTGGTCCGGTTTTGAGGGCCTCCCCCCTCTTGATTCCCCTGAGGGGGTAGCGTGCTCTGACATGTAGGATTGGTGGTCATACCTCCGATGTTCATTTATTGTTTTTGGTTTATAATAAAATTCATTTGAGGTTAGCCCATTAGGTGTGCAGCTTATTTTCTTTTGTTTTTATTTTTATAGTTGATTAGGTAGCACCCTTCCAGATATGCTGGGGGCACCTCATTTTTATCCTCAGGTACTGTGTGTGAACTCCCCAGCATTTCCCCTTTCCTTTTTCCCTGATTTTTGATGTAACCCTTTATGCTGCCAATAAATTTAGTAACATACTACACTATTGGTGCTCTGCATATATCTCCTTATATTAGCATTAACCCTTGCTGGTTGAGGTGAAGATGATCACTGCCATTGTGAAGGGACCCTGAAGCCTTGATTTAAAGCTGTATTAGATCTCGTACTAACTGTGGGGGCCACTCAAGAAGGTGAGGGTACACCTGTAAATCATGTGGTGTAATGGAGTGAAGTGGGCAACTTGGGAGAAGTTAAAAGTTGTTCACTTGATGAGGCACTTCATAAGAATTTTCACAGTAGTGAACGTTTGAAGAACTTGGGCAATCTGTTTCTATAAAGTGAACTTTGCACTTGGGTAATTTGCCTTTACACAGTTCATTTTATATTTATTTATAGTTACTTGTATTAAGTCTATAGAAGAAAATCACTGTGGTAATATTTGTTGGTATAAATGAAGTATATGGGTATTTTATTTTATCACTGATATGAATAAGAGTTTTTTTTACTGTGATATTTATTGATTTTTTTTTTTATAATTCATATATATTTTTGTAGTTAATTTGGAAGTATACCTCTGTGTAGCAAAATGGAGGACTTCACCATATTCCTTAATTTAACTAAACAGAGTCCATGTGTAAGTTGTGATGTTAAAAAAAAGAATTCCAAGAATTGTTTTCATTTTTTCCTATGGGCTGTGTCCGCACTGCATGGGTTAACTGCTCGTTTTTGTCTAGGGCAGTGGTTCTCAACCTTCCTAATGCTGCGACCCTTTAATACAGTTCCTCATGTTGTGGGGACCCCAACCATAAAATTATTTTCGTTGCTACTTCATAACTACAGCAGCTCTTCTCATTCCCGCCATACAAGGCGTCACACCTCCCCCATCCCCACCACACAGAGCAGCCAGCTCTCTTCACACACGACCCGCTCTCACCTCCACCCCGCCACCATCATGGATCCGCTCTCCCCCCTCCTTCACCCAGTCCCCAGCTAGCCGGCTCCCTGACAGAGGCCACACCCGATCTGAGGACGTCAAAACTTTTTCACTGGCGCTTCCCATTGACACATCACCTCGTCTGGTTCAAGTTCAATCCCGATAAGCCCTGCCCCGCATTTAGAGCTGGAGATGATGTCGCCGATCAGCGATGATTGGGGGAGCAGTGCAGACAATGGGAGTGGCGGATGTTGTGGGAGATGATAGGCTGGGGCAGAGGGGTCATGTGTTATCACTGCTGACTGTTCTCTTACTCGTATGTGGGCGTATCTGCATGTGGGTGGACCCGCCTGGAGACTGATAGAGGAGCGGTGTCTCGGTTACTAAGACAAAATCGGAAATATGTGTTTTCGGATGATCTTAGGCGACCCCTGTGAAAGGGTCGTTCGACCCCCAAAGGGGTCACGACCCACAGGTTGAGAACCGCTGGTCTAGGGGATTTCAGAGTGAAGATATACTTGCCTAATCCACTGATCCTCCGAGCACAAGACCGGTCCCTGCCGCTCCTGCCCCCCCTGCCCTCCCTGCCCTCTCTTCTCCCTGCACACTAGTGGTCTTGTGAATGCATTGTTCCTGACATCATCATGCCAATAGACCAACTCTGGACATGAAAACGTCAGGAACAGTCCACCACTGAACATGGGGGAGCATGGTTTTCCAAAGGATCGGGTAAGTATAGCCGTTCGTTGTGCCCCTAGACAAAACAAGCAGTTAACCCATGCAGTGTAGGCACAGCCCCACTGCATGGGAGAAAAAAATATTTACATGAAGTTTTGCTTTAATGAAATGCCAGGTATATTCATGAGACATGGAAGAGCTCTGTAGTACTTACCAAAAGAGTCTAGGGTGTAAAGGGCTCATAAAATAAATACTGCACAATTATAAACTTCAGTGGTTTTACTTACATATTTGCTCTGTGCTCCACCAGTTTTGGCACTCTGAAACGAGCAGAGAGCAGCAGGGCTGAATTAAAATTCTGTAAACATGATGGGCTTTCCTCCAGTCCCAGAACTTTCTCGTCTCTATTGAACAGAGATAGAACACCTAATTTTTATGAATGGGTGTAACATGAAGCTGCGGTGCATAACGGAGAGTTGATAACCCCTAAGTTGCTACTTATTTGAGTGATACTTTCACAGCACTGTAAAGCCTTGTTCACATGCACACTGTCTGTGTCCATGCAGCCGCTGCATCCCAATTGACATGAATGGGGATACACTGAACACCTGTGCAGGCAAACAAGGACCTCTCTCGGGAATACAGTATTGTTCACCGATGTGAACAAGGCCTAACTGGATGATTTACATATTCTTGACCATTCTTGGCCATGCAGTGATCTTTGGCTTCCTCATAGTATCAAGCCATTGTTTTCTACATTATTGGACTAGTCTGTTGTTAATAAAATCAGCTCATATGAAAGCATTCAGTGTTTGAGAACAAAGAATGGGATGAGTGGGAGTGTTTAAAGAAAATGATTAAAGAAAGTAAACTATGCAATCATATGTTTGGGCACATTGCATTCTCTGCTGGATTACAGACAATTGTGTGCAGGCTCTTCTACAGCTAAACAGTGAGATCCTCCTCTGTGACTGCCTTTGGTGAAATCTACATTTCATCTACAGCTACAGAGCCATGGCTCACCCAACTCTGATTTTAGCTGGTTATTCAGCAGGGACCAGACGAATTTTGGCCCGTGTGTACCCTCTCTCTGTTTAATGGAAGGCAAATTTAGATTCAATCAGCGTAGGCAACTAATGTTTGCAGCGCTGATCTGTGTACTCCGGTGGTCCTGCTGTCAGAATACAATAGCACGGCAGGGGAGATTCCCACATCCACATTTTATGTGTGGATGCAGGAATCTGTCAGTTTTTATTTTGTATCAACCCACTGGTTGAATGAAACAAAAAAAAAAAACTGTCAGTGTATAGCTTTAGACTCTCATCTGATCATCTTTATTCAGGTTATCAAAGGTGATTTCAGAGCCTGAGTGACATATTATTAACATATATAGTGTATTACCATTATTAAGATATGTAAAGTTAGTGAAACAGTTGGGGATCTATCTTGTAACTGTGACTATGCTAGAGAACATAAGATTTTGTAAAAGCATTAATGAAAAGGTATGGATAGACTAAAATAATGATAGATATTTAGCCACACTCAGCTTCTCTACCCATTCCTAACAATGAGAGATGCTGGTGCAGGAGCTGTTGCTTCTTTCAGCCATACATTAAGAGATCCATTCAAAAAAGGCATCAGCAGGGCTAGATTTTCCAAAATTATAAATGTTTAAATGTTGCATCCGTAAAATCTGATCAGTTACCGTGGCCTTAGTCATAGATTATGACAGTTATGACTAAGGCCAGTGTGGCTGAAACGGGTTAACAGGTCTGCTATGTCGGATTGTCTATGATGTGCAAATAAACCTTTTTTGTATTTTTGGAAGATCTAACCATGCTGCTGCCTTTTTTGAATGGATATACTGAAATGGTTGAAGGTCTCCCCTTTTTATTACTCTGTTCACCAGCCAGCAGGCAAGTTCTTATGTCCAGTACATCAAGGAGCAGACGCACGGGCTGATTAATGAAGACTGTAGCAGAAACTGGGCTAGTTCTTTATTTCCTAAAACTAACCAGATATGTATTAGAACCTGGATCGGCTCCTGTAGACAGTATTTTAGCTTATACTACAGATATCCTAGTTCTTCCTTTTTTTAAATCATTTCAGCCACTCATTCCAATTGAACCTCCTTGTAACTTTGATATTTATTCAGAAACTTGATAATCAGAACTGGATGTTCAAGTATTTGACAAAGTTGCTAAAAAATCCTTCTTATATTGTGGTCCATACTGTGCAGATAGGTGAATATGCCGAATACAAAACAGAATGAGATTTTTATAATCTGTCATAACTCAGCCATGATTTTACATGTAAATATGGGGTTATTTTACTGATACAGTAGAGTTTTATTTATGTACAGAATGAGTGAGTCACTCTTTTAAGATCCAATAAATTTCATTGTTATTGAGAACAGATGGATACACAACTACTGTCTTGTGCTGGTCTAATTCTGTGCAGAATTACAACTGTTATTTTACTATGACTTGAAGGATTATTGCTATTGGCTACAAAGACTCCTATATAGCAGCTTTTTCCAAATTCTTGCTTTTATCACTACATTTAGGGAAATTCACCCCTTGTGTTTTCCAAAGCTTACTCCGTTGTTAACTTACCATCACAGAGTTTACAGCATCACTTTTTATCTTTTACCTTCTTACATTGCCAACCTACAGTAAGGAGTTTGTTATCAAAATATATACTGAACACAAAAGCCAGTGTTTCTTGTGGTGTCTTTCTTAGGCAGGCCGTAGACGGGCCGTTTTATCAGCTGAATTTTCGGCCGATAAACGAAAAATCGGTTGGCCCCGTTGCCGATTCTGACACCAATGTCCACGAAAAACGCCCGTTTTTCACACATTTTGCAGCATGACCGATAAAACTAAACGAGAAGATCCGCGAAAAACGGCCTCCGTGCTGGCCCCACTAACGGCGTGAATAGAAACGACCCATCTATGGCCTGCATTTGACAACTGAAACTAGAGTCGGCCATAGATTGAGAGTTGACCACTTCAGCAGGGACCAGACAAATTTCTATTCAGCTATGGGCAGGCTGGTTGTACTGAAGTCAGTCTATTGATCTAATAGAATATACAATAGCGCAGCAGGAGGGATTCCCCCATCAATGCTGACTGTTTTGATGGGGAAATTTATTTATATATATATTTTATTTTTTTCCCCTTTCATTCCGTTGAATAATCTGTGGCCTGTTTAAAGGTGCTTCAGTTCTAATTCCTGATGAGGCCGTTGCACTGAAAATGTTCATGTGTTCCACTGTTGGACAGTTAAAGGATAAGTTCACCTTTTGTAACATCTCTCTGCGGACTGTCACAATCTGAAAATAACACAGCCGTAATGTCATAGTATAAGTATAGGTAGGGAAAATTACCTGGGAAAAATATCTAAATAAAATACAGTGTAATACCTTTTAACATGCCAGGGCTGTAAGTAAATGCTCTGCCTACTACTGATTTAAGGCATCACATGGCCTTTGCTGAGCCAGAACACCTAGCAAGACGTAAATTCTGTTATTGAGAGGGTCTTTTCTATGCATTCCTCAAAATGCAAATTAAAGGCTTATTATAGTTATGGGGAGAGTTTTGTTTTTCTACATTTCTAAACGTAAGGAATGATTTGGTGCTTTTTAGGTAGAGAAGTATAGCATAGTGCTTGTGCTTAGAGAGGAAATGTACGGAATAGCTCCAGTTATCAAGATGATTTAGTACCAGCCAGGAAGTTACAGTATTTATGCCAATGTTTCCATTTCAGTTCAAGTCTACATCTACAAAAAATGTGTCAGTTGTGGGCTGGATGGTGATGATGGCTGATGACCCTGAACACCTTGATCTCTTTCTACTCACGGACTCTGAAAAAGGTAAGTCATACTAGTGTGGCCATGAAGATTTGAGAATCAGTTGGTCTCAGAAAGAAAGGGAAACCCTGCCTTTCTTCACTGATGAAAAGCTCATATACTGACTGTGTTGAAGTGTAAGGAAAGTGATTGTAGAAGATTGACACTGCTAGCTTCCAAGGATACAAAGCAAGTCCACTCAAAATCTGTGATCTATTTTGGGCTGAATGCTGTCTTGCTTAGATCATGCATTTGATTGTTTTATGTCTTTGTGACACCACAGCCATAATATAATTTGTGATGACTTTGTGTTTTAACCATTTAAAGGCCAAGCCTTTTCTGGCACTTTTTGTTTACATGTAACAATCATCATTTTTGGTAAAAATGTCTAAGAACCCCGAAACATTCTATATTTTTTTTTAAATCGGAGGCCCTAGAGAAAAAATTGGTGGTTGTTTCAATTTGTCACAGGGAATTAGCATAGCGGTTTTTCGAATACAATTTTTTGGAAAACAATACGCTTTTTTGAATTTTAATGCAAAAAAAAAAACCATACATAACCCAATTTTTTGGTAACATATACAAGATGATGTTACGCTGAGTAAATAGATACCAAACATGTTATGCTTTAAAATTGCACACACGTGTGCAGCGGCGACAAACCTAAATTTTACTTTCCACCGATGATGCTTACACAGAAGAATCTGGTGTTAGAATTACTACCTATGATCTGATGTTTGTGGTGATACCACACGTGTGGGATGATCACTGTTTCCATGCATGCAGGACCAACACATGCGCAGTGGGGCCCTTTAAAAAAAATTTTTTTTTTTTTTTTTTTTACACTGTCGCTTTAATTTTTTTTCTTTTACACTTCACTTTAATTTTTTTTATTTAATCACTTGCTGTCACGAGGAATGTAAACATTCCTCGTGACAGCAATAGGCAGTGACAAATACACTTTATGGAGAGGTTTGGGGTCTGTAAGACCCCAGATCCCATCTCTGCCCTTAAAAGCATTTTATCACATAAAGATCGGTGTGATCAGATGCTTTTCATTTTTAAAAATGGTGCCGTTTACATCCAGGTAAACCAGAAGTGATGTTTGCTCAGTGCTTCCGGTTTCCTGTATCATAGAGGCGAACAGAGCAGTTCTGGTCTTTGTTTGTCTCTGTGATCTGCTGGCAGAAACACCGACTCGTCAATCAGGTGTCCTGGTGGGATGGGAGATCCTGGTAATGCCACAGAAGTGGGGGGGGGGGTGCATCCCTCCCGCTGCTTGTAAAAGAGATCCAGTGGCTAGTTAGGTTTTTACAAGAGAGCTGATCGTTGGCTCTATAACGGCACCGGGATTATTCCTACAGCTGCAGGCATTATCTCGGTATAACCACTTGAAGTCCAGCTACGTACTGGTATGCCGCTAGTCCTGTGTCAAATATAAACTGCAGGAATTAATCATTTTAAATTGTAAATACAACAAAACTGGAAGCGCACACTGGGAGAGACAAATCTGCTTCGGCTTGTCCCCTCCCTAACCACACACCATCAACACATTTTATCCAATCATGGGCTTAGTCAGATTGTGGGTGCAAAGATATGATCCTGGCTCTCTGCCTGTACATCTGTCCAGACTTTCAGTTATGTCAGTGGACTACAAGCGCACTGTTCAGTGCACTTGTGTAGACCTGTTGGCAGACAGAACTTCTACTTCATTCATAGATCCCTGTGAATTAATGACATGGTTGTGCGGGTGAAGACCCTCAGCCATGCTGATTTTAAAAGTGAAAGCAGCTGTGGGAGAGAAGAACCCCCATACACTGTCACAGGAGTGAGCTGTGGAATTAGCTTTTACGTACTTATCACAGCTCAAAGAACATGTGGAAAATGTTCTCATATACTGCAAGAAAGGTTAACCTGTATTTCTTTTATAGTGGTCTCATTTATGTAGACAACCAATAACCTTTTTTTTCTTGCCATCAGGAAACTCTTACAAATTTCAGGCTGGGAACCGTTCGAATGCCATGTTGTGGTTCAAACATCTAAGTGCAGCCTGCCAAAGCAACAGACAACAGGTAAGAGAACTTGCATTACAAGTGGGGTTAGATAACCTTTAATTGAGTACAACTGAAAATGTAAAAACAGTTCATAGGTAAATGCCACCGACTCACTCCTTGATGTGTGTACATCCAGGAATTCCCCAAATGTAAATATGTTAGTTAATTTGATCAGCACTTCATAGTATGTAAAGGTTTGTTGCCCTACAATTTTCCTCACTATTTTGTGTCTAGGCATTTTGAATAAATCCTGCTGTTGCTGAGAGCAGAACTAAAGTCCCACTAGTGAAAACTTTGAGCAGACAGGCAGGCAGTATCTCTTCTGAAATAAAAGAATCCTACCTGCCTGTTTGCAGTCTTCTGTGGAATGTGCACTGAGCTGCACAAGCGCAGCCCAATTTACATTCAGGCACAGCACTGTGTGACGGGATTACTGCACATGTGCACGATTGATGTCATCCGGCACCACCCAATGAGAACAGTTGAAGCCCAGCACCCAGAAGAAGTCGGGTAAAAGATGTTAGCGAGGAACATTGGACCGCTGACAGGAGTTAAATATAGTGGGTATAGAAAAGAATCAAAGTTTTCAATGGGAAGAAAGTTTACCTTTCAACATGACAATGACCCAAAGTACACAGCAAAAAAGACCACACAGTAGTTGAAGGAGAAAAAAGTGAATGTCCTTGCATGCCCTAGTTAGAGCCCAGACTTAAACCCCATTGAAAAGCTGTGGAATGACTTGAAGACTGCAGTCCACAGACAGTCACTATCAAATTTAACTGAACTTTAGCAGTTAAGAGTGCTAACTTTGCACATCTAGGGGTGATCCTTTTTCCAACTCAGTGATTCTGTTTTTGAATTTTGTTTGTGTTGTATCTCTCACTTGGATGTTATAAGTTGCACTAAATACAGCTGGATAAAACAAAAACCGTGTCTGTCTTCATTTCAGGCTGCATAGCAACAAAATGTGATTCTTTTAAAGGGAGGTGATTCTTTTCTATACCTACTGTATCATGGAGTTTAGCTTCACTTTAAACTGTCCCAAACCTCAGTGGATCTCACAGGCAAAATATGTGCAATGCTGTTTTTCTGGTCCTCAGCAAAAACAGTCTCTCCTGTCATTCTTTATCTTTCGTTAGAAAAGTAACATTCAATTTCTAGTTGCAATAGACAAGGGGAACATTTCTTACTTCAGACACTTTGATCTTTGTGTAGCTACTGGTGTGTTGATCTGAAATGGCACAGATGAGTCTTAATAATCTACTGATACTAAATTTATACCTGTCCCAGTAAAGATGATTCTGAAACAGCGCAGACCTGAGGTATATCTTTTCTTGAGACACTTCAAAACGTTACACACCATCTATGGTGGTGGTTCTAAAACACCATGCAGTCCCTGCCTCTAGCAGCAGAAATAATTGCTGTCAGTGATTTTTCGTAAGATTTTATTCATCATAAATGACAAATTGCAATAATATGTTACATTATGTTTTGTATAACATCGGTGGATTTGGTTTTTATCATTGCCTTTTATCCTGAAAAAACAATTACAACACCATTTCCAAAAAAAGGTAATTGAAAGAGAATGACTTCCTAGCAAGTTGGAAAGTGTATCTTGTTATCAATCCCTTCATGACCCATGATCACTAATGGCCATCATGGTGGTCACATGATTAGGAAACATGCTGATTGGTTCCTGATGTTCATCTGTAACTTGCAGCTGTTAGTGACAGCTCACTCTCAACTAGAAGCAGACCTATCTATGACATAAACCTTCTCATGACATAGAAAACTATGCCCAAGAATGATACTATACAGACTGCAGGCTTGTGGACATAATGATTACTAATCATATTTGTATCTAGAATGTTTTACATTCTTTATCAAACTGGAGAAAAAGTTGTGGAAATAAAAAAAATGACTTTAATGCCTACCTGTATGCTGTCTTTTTAATCATATCCAGTGACATGGATCTGTGACTTTTCTGTTTTATTAGGTTCCTGCCAACTTGATGACCTTCGAGTGATCTATCCAGCATTTTTTGTCACAGATTTGTCTCAACTGTACGTCAGTCCCTCAGGGGCTTGTGAACGATGATGAGAGTAAAGCTCCCTCACCACCTGCGGGCAGCAGCACCTTAAAGCAATGAACAAACCAGATCCAGGTTTTAGCACTGACAGCGAAGAGGACAAGGAACGTGATCCACCTCTTTGCAATACATCTATAATGATCCTGCGCAGGACAAAACATGATCTTGCAGATGTGGACAGGAACAGCCATGGACCTCATTTTTGAGATTGCCTATGTACATAGGCCTAGACATTTTCTTTTTTTTTTTTTCTTTTTTCTTATTTTTAATTGTTCACTGAACCACTGCCTTAAAGACAAACTAAAACAAAAATGTGAGTGTTGAAATGTAACACCAAATAGTGTGTGCGTAAATGTTTGTGTGTGTGTGTGTGAGTCTGGGTGGATTCACTCGAGTGTATTACACAGTCCTTTGTGACTATATGTTTTGTTAAGCGTTTATTAATTGTCAAACTCACTGTTACGGGGAAAGAAGTGTTGCCCTTTTTTGGGGTTTTTTTATATATGTATATACAAACACAGAAATAGAGTTTTCTTTAGGAAAACCAAAACAATGAAAAAAAAATTGAGTAGCGAGAACAGTGTTAACTTAGGGATGAGATGTCGTAGTGTAGGGTTGAGATATGAATGGATGGTGTTGGTGAAGGGGGACATCACTTTCTAATATTAGATCAATGTGATAGGCTGATGCGTCAGACCACGGCTGGAGACACAAAAAGAAAAAACACATAATAGTCCTCACATATGGAAATGGCTGAAGGAAAAACTGCCTGTGTTGCCAATACCAGCCAACCATCCCTTTCATAAATCTGAAACTTGAAAGAGAGAAACCAGTTGTTGAAGGCAACACGAGCAGGTACTCAGATAAGCTAAAGAATGTGGGTTGTCCTTCGCTGTCAATCCGCTTCCATCTGTCATGTATTCATGGAAAATTACAAAGTAAGAGCAGCAATCTGGCTGCCATAAACATGCTGTTTACTTGGTTTTATATAAGCACCCACAATACACTTGGTAGGTTTGTTTTTCCAGCAGTAGCTGGTTGGGCTGTACAAATAACAGCTTGCCATTAAAGTGTACCTGTAGATGATTTAGGCAGATATGTTGTAAGTCAATATCCAGCTGTGTGCTTCATGGTAAAGTGATGATCCTTAGAATTGGTAGGCTGCCTCCTCTTGTCCACTCCAAAAAATGGTCCCCTGTACTTATGTGGTGACTACATTTTAAGAATTGTGTTTACGTGGAAAACGTGCTCTAGCCCAAGCCTAGTACCTAGCTGAGTCACACAATAGCAGCAGTATTATCTATTTTTAAATTGTTTTATTCCTCTTTTGATTTTAATATTGTTTTTTTCTGTTAAAGAAGAACCATGCTAAGCTCTACTTGTATCAAAATGTACAACATAATATTCAAATGCAATTTCAGAAAAAAAACTATTTCTGCAAACCCCATTGTTCTGATAGTCATTGCACATAAATTGGGAGCCAGCATATAATGGCTGGAAGCCAGTGAGATTTGAGAGGTGAGCTGTGTCTGTGCCTGTGCCTGCTCCACCACTGGCAATGATCTTCAGAGACAACATATTATCCTGGGTTTTTTTATGTTTGCTTCCCTTCTGGCTTCAGAAACTGAACAAACTCAATAGAATAGACACAGAGATATAATTAGCTGTGCCATTAGAAACTGTGTTTGCTTCAGTCTCTCTTTTCCCTCTTCATGGTCTAGGGAAGGTGAAGGATACTGTATACTGTCAGGGAGCAATTGTTTGTAGAAGACAGGGATGGTCCTCAGCCCCAAGAATGTTTCCCATGCAGAAAAAGGAAATATCAGCCTTGTCATTCACAGCAGCCAATTTATACCCATAGGTTAGCCCCAAAAGGCCCAGTCCTTTCAGGATCATTCCAGTGATAGTCACATGAGACTTTTTCATGCGAGTCCTTTTGCATGTGCAATCCTGTCAGACAAAAGGGCTTATGGCTGAACTGTATGTTTGGTAAAATCAGAGCAATTCCCATTAACTTGATTTCTGCTCTTACGATGCAAGCAGGAATGCATCAGTAGGTAAGTGTAGCTGACGCCATTTTCCTCTAAAACGCACAATCTGACTAAATTCTGCATCAGCACAGGATTTTAAAAATAGGACATGATGTATACGAATGAGGTACAGCAGTCCTCCAGAACATACTGCAAGACCAGAGTTAACCTCACCTTATGTTGCAGATATTTAATAGGATTTCCAAACCAGGAAAAAATGCAGTGACGGTGGTGTCCATAATAAATTGATTTCTATCTATAACTTTTCCTGCTGGTTCTTGGAAAGAAAAAGAATCCAGTTGGGTGCTGAGGCTCACACCTACATTTTTTACTTTTTTTTTTTTTATACCCAAGACGACTTGGGACATTTATAAAATCTAATAAAAACACACAGTCATTTACATTTCACCGATTTTGTGACAGACTGTATTTTTTCCAGTGTGCAGAAATCAGTTTCATCTTGCTTTAGGGTTAATAATGTTCTTTGCACTATATAAATGAAAGCAGACTACCTGTCCATGAATTTATCTAATGTACATTGCTTGTGTTAGTACAGGAGGTACTTACCTGAGCGATAAGCCACAATTTCCTGGCTTTACATTCTGACTCTTCATTGATGCACTGCATTTATCAGTTTACAAAGTGAGCACATTGCTTTTGATTGTATATGTGTAAATAATTGCAGATATTTTACTAAGCAAACGTGTGACTGAAGCAAACACAGACATTACTTAGTTGTAGTATTTAATTTTTCCCCAATATCTAGTCTTTCTAGGATAAGCTATAAAACTCCTTGTACAATGTATTGGTACCTACCATGCCAGTAACTATCCTCTAGGCAGAGGTTTTGTGTAGGTTTATCAAATAACCAGCACATGGAGCTGATTTACAGAAACTGAAATAAATAGCAGAGCCGTTAAACATAACTGTTTTGCCCGCATCGCATACTAGCACATTATGAAAAACGTACCTGAAAACTAAGCCCTCCAGCGGAGCACTGTCACGGCTCCCCAGGGCTTCCATCTTCACCCGGTCTTCCTTCTGGGTTCCCCCGGCTGTGGCCATTTGACTGGCCAAGCCACGGCACGGCTTTCTCAATGGACGGCACGCTGTTCATTGAGAGCGCATGTGCCGGTGGCATCATCGGCGCTACTATAGTAAATATCTCCTAAACAGAGCACGTTTAGGAGATATTTCCAGTACCTACAGGTAATCCTTATTAAAGACTTAGCTGTAGGTAAAACATAAAAAAGACTTTACTACCACTTTAAGCTCTTGTTCCTTAAAATTACCGTTAGCTTCTTACCAATAAAAGGTGTGACTTTATATGTGGCATTTATTGTGGGCAGCAGCAGGAGGAGCCATTCCAGGTAGCGATGAAGTAATTATCCAAGAATTAAAATACCAATTTGTGAGCAATAAAAACTTAAGAGAAGTATGGGGTTTGGAAAAACCCCCCATTATACTCACCTTGGACAGATGCAGCATCGATCCGATGCTGCATCTGTCCACTGCCAGCTCTGCATTGAGAACTGAGCGATCAAAGACTGCTGATCACTCAGTTCTCCCCTCCACTTTGAGCAGAGAGCTGTGACTGTCATGCCAGCTCTTGGCTCTGCCCCTCCAGTGCTCACTGGAGTGAAGGGCTATGGAGGAGGCAGGTGCAGCTGGCTCAGGTTCTCAGTGGCTCGTTGAGAGGCTGAGCCAGCTGCCGGTGCAGGCTTCTGGGTGAATCCCAACTGTAAAGATCATTCCAGAGCCTGGATCAGCTGAAGTCGGCTGACAGCAGGCTCTACCCCACTGTCAGCTGAAGATTGGTCACAGGAGTGTGGAACAAATGGCACTCCTGTGATCCATAGGAGAACTAGAGCCAAAAAAGTTTTGACCATACTTCTCCTTTATAGCCTTATGCACACTAGGCGATTGCCCAGCTATTCTAAACACCTTTTCTTTTGGCAGGAGAAAACTAGGGTAAAAAATAAGAGTATAAAGCCGCATTCTACAAATGCATTTAGGCTTGTCAAGCATTTGAGTGTTTATTCATTTCATTGGCCACAATATTCATTTATCCTGGCCATGAAATGAATGCTCAAGCGCTAAACGCACCTAACATGGGCGCATTTAGATGCATTTTGGTGCGTCTGACAGTTTTTCTGCTAAAGTGCCCCTCTCCTGAATGTGCAAAGGATGTTTTGTTTTCTGCCTCTAAACACTTGTGTGCTTGGACACTTAGGCTAATATGGAAGGTTGTTTAGAGACAGACAAAATGTCAAATGCCCTTTAAAGCAGCATTTTTTGACACCCAGTGTGCTCGAGGCCTAATGAATACAAATTTCATGCACAATTATGCAATGTCTGTGACGTTAAATTTTATGAGTTAAAAAAAACTAAAAGTAAAAATTGGTGTTGACATAAATCATGCTTTATTAAACTGACCCTTATATTGCATTTTCAGTACAGGGAACAAAAAATACATTCATAAGCTTTTAATACTGTCCCAATGTTGATATGACACTTACGTTTTAACATTTTCAGGTAACTAGTTCCAACCAATTAAAGGCCAACTCCAGCCATTTTTCTTTAGTTTTGTAGTTTTGAATAGAGTGGGGCGGAGTTTCCATTTATGTCAGAGTGTTTTCCTCACTTCCTGACTGACACCAGGGCATTGGGGGGAACAGTTTTAAAGACCTTTTCAACAGTTGTAACAGGTCATCATTCTACAAAAGATGTATTTTTGTCTTTGTCCCGTTGGAGACATTTCCCATCACTCCTTGTCCCCAGTTGGGATTCAGGCAGCTGGTACTGCTAAAAAGAATGTGGTCTAATTCGTAGTGCAAGGATATATTTTTTTCTTTTTCAATCATAGTGCTTGCATTGGAGGAGAATGGATTTTAAGAAAACATTGTGGTCTTTCTGATGACTTGCATTCATCTTAAAGGTCGTGTTGTGTATGTTTAAGGCAACAAATTTCATAGAGAATGTGTACCTATAGAAGGACAGAAGAGTGTAGGGCTGTGAGTGTGTACTGACTTACTTTGGAACAGTAATGATGGGGACCTGATGCTAGAATAGAAACATATTGGGAGCAGGCAGTGACCATGCCATAGAGCATTGAGCTTGCTCCATCTGCTTGGTGAGAGGGAACCTGGTTAACACCAGTGCCTTAACCAGTCTATTGTACAGGGTGACATCAGTCATTTGGTGAATTTGCTTCATTATACATAGACCATAAATATTTTGGCTCCTAATAGGCATGTCCACCCAAAACTGGTATATAAAATGATGGCAGGTTTAATAACTCATAGGTTTTTCTTCTTCAGGCTCTAGCAGTGCAATTTCTTCATCTGAGTTCCCGGTTCCACTTGTTATAGCCATTGCAAAGGGGAATACAGTTGCAGTTTCACTGTTTGTACATTACAGGGAATACAGCAGGGGGGAGTAAGGCTTGATTCACACTGCCGCGATGCCTTTTTGATGCAATTTTTTTTTTTGGTGTGATTATGTATTGCGACTTTGTATATTCTATGGGGCCAAATCATGCTGTAAACCACACCAAAGTAGCACAGGAACCTTTTCCAAAGTTGCATTGATGAGAATGGGCACCATTGAAAATAATATTTTCCCCTTGTCATGCGACTCAAGTTGCATCAGAAGTCACACTAGTGTGAACCAGCACTTAGATATTGTTGCTTAGCTTTATAGTACCTGCAGTAGAAAACTGAACTGGCAAATCTTGGCAGAAATTTCACTGCTGGAGTTGCAGACAGAAAAATCATGTGTTTTAACCCACCTGTATACCCAGAAAACTAAAATGGTAATTTTTGGGAGGACTGACCAATTTATAAAATGAACTCCTTACAATGGTGCCGTGATGAAATGTGTAAGTATTGCTGTTAATATTAGTCATATTTTTTCAATTAAAAGAAAAGCGGGAAATATGTACAAGCAGCACACTGATGTCTGGATAAATCCTCCATCGTTTTACATAATTCATTCCTTTTATGAGCAGAAGTGTTAGTGTCCCTTGGCAGCTGTTTGATGTGGGGATGCTGCATTATGACCTCTTGTAGTGATGTGCTAGTCCCCAGGTTCACATTTTCTTTCAATATATTTGTGTGTGAGCACTTTTAAGAATGTGTATATGTTAAAATATGCTGTCTTGGGTTTATTTCCTACTGAAAATGAAAATTAAAAGAAAAAAATGACACCATGTGCTTCCTTTTTTCAACTTGAGCATTTTCCTATTTCAACATCTTTTAACTAATTCTAAAGCAGACCTCCTTTCCCCTTTCTTAAAATGCTAAATACTTGCCTTTCCTCTTGCGGTTGCTGCTCTGGGATCCCGCTATAGACCAGCCACATGATCTCTGATTAGCATTGACCTGCAGTGGGTAAGTATACCAGGATTTCTGTTGATAACCCAACTCCAATTAAAATCCAATCTATATCTTTTCAAAGAGTGGGGACCTAGATTTTCTGTCTGTTGCCTTTGTGCCCTTTGGGGGGATTTTCCCTCACTTCCATCTCACACCCATTGAATAGATATTAATCTCTTGAACAGGGACATAGCAGTAATAAAAAAGACAGTTTGCAAAGGTTCTGACACTTACTAATTCTATAAAAGGAAATGAAAACAAAACATTTTTCTGGAGTTGGGCATTAATCAGTGCAAGGGCATGAAGATCAACTTCTCTTACAGCCCTCACCCCACCATGTAAAAATAGAGATAAAACATTGGAGAGAGAGTGTTGAAACTATTCGCCTTACACCCCAGTATCCCCAGTAGCCTCCTGTAGGCACTGCTGATGTTGCTGGTCCTTACAAGGATCTTGGAAGGCTGATCCCAAATCTGGTGAAAAGATGTTTTAGCATTGTAAAGGAATGTATTCTTGTGAGATTTGGGATCAATGGTTCTCCCAGGATCATGTAAGAAGACACACTGAAACCACCCTCACCTAGGTGAGTGCATCAGAGTGTAAGGTGTTTTTTTTTATGTTTTTCCTTTGCTTTATCGCTTTCACTGAAAAAAAAAAAAGTTTTTGGACTCCAGACCTATTTGTTCAGCAATAACTTTGTCTTTACACTAAAATGATTCATATTGGGGGTTTTTTGGGCCAGTAAAACAATTTTTTTTATAGTATTGTCGTCTTACAAAACCTAGAAGTAAAACACAAGAAATAAATTCCCCCCTCCCCCCCCCAGTATGACTAGCTTCCATTTTAAATGTGTTACTGTAAATCAAATTTTTTTGCAAATAACTTGCTATAACAATAGGATTTCTGTACACACTGTAAATAGGATTTTTTGGTGAGTAGAAAAATTTGATATTCTTACTTGACCATTGAGGGACACAAAGTATTTAACCTTTGAAAATCAAAAAGCTGCCCAACTAAGGTGTGGGGAACACAGCAACCCAATGCTAACCGGCCCCAAAAAACAGAACTGCTTTTGCCTACAGCTCAAAGAGCCATCTGAAGAACCTTACACTCAAAAATGGCATCTAATGGTTGCAACTTTCACCTGGTAGAACTTTAAAGAATGTTTGAAATAGCCAGTTTGCTTGGCTTGTAAATCCAATGCTGAAAAAGCATTTGCAGATATATTACAGTGCATCTTGACAGAAAAGGTTGGGACCCGATCCTTGAGACTATAAACCTAGACATAAAGATTTTATGTAAATAATATAAACCCTGGTAAATTATATTAACAAATCAATCTATTCCAAGGTCTACATCATCGCGCCTTAGGAATGTAGTACCAAGAAATAATTATTTGATACAGGAGCTGCTATTATACAGCAATAACCCAAAAAATATATATCCAATATATGATAAAATTATAACCACAAATAATAGCGCTCACAGAATATACTCAATAATATATATAAATAATAATTATAATAATATTATTACTCCACCACTAAAACAAATAAAATGTGTGGAAAAAATAATTAGATTAAATAATAGATCCTCATTTAATAAGGATCTATTATTTAATTTAAATATTTTTTCCACACATTTTATTTGGTTTGGTGGTGGAGTAATATTATTATTATAATTATTATTTATATATATTATTGAGTATATTCTGTGAGCACTATTTGTGGGTATAATTTTATTATCACATATTGGATATATAAACCTAGACCAGTGGTTCTTAACCTGGGTTCGATCGAACCCCAGGGGTTCGGTGAGTCAGTCTCGGGGGTTCGGCGGAGGTGACCCACACCCGACTCATGATTTGTGATGACATGCCCAGTGGTCGGCAAGCCGCGGCTCTTGTGTGCCGGGCGCCCGCTCCCCTCCCTCCTCTCGGGCGGCAGGGACTCAAATGCAATGATTGGCCAGTCTCGCTGCCACTCACATCCTGATAGCCAGTGATTGGCTGTCAGGATGTGTGTAGGCGGGGCAGCGTGACGAACGTGAGAGGAGCTAGGCTCCTCTCACAGTCCGCCCTGAAGACCGGAACGGCGCGGGAATACAGCGAGAGGAACGCGCAGAGCAAAGGTAAGTGAATTGACACAGGGGGGACTTAATATGGGGGATGAATTAATATGGGGAATGAATTACTATAGGGGGGATGAATTACTATGGGGAATTAATTACTATATGGGGGATGAATTACTATATGGGGGATGAATTATTATATGGGGGATGAATTACTATATGGGGGATGTATTACTATGGGGGATGAATTACTATATGGGGGATGAATTACTGTATGGGGGGATGAATTACTGTATGGGGGGATGAATTACTATATGGGGAGATGAATTACTGTATGGGGGGATGAATTACTGTATGGGGGGATGAATTACTGTATGGGGGGATGAATTACTATATGGGGAGATGAATTACTATATGGGGGATGAATTACTATATGGGGGATGAATTACTATGGGGGATGAATTTTCATACCGTTTGTTACAACATATCTTTGCGAGCAATCCTTTTCGAGGATGCTGGACATAAAGACGAAGAAAAGGAACAGACTTTGTTGCGAAAATGACATGAGAGTGGCACTTGCCAAGGTAAGGCCGCGCATTTCAGAACTGGCCTCTGAAAGACAACAGCAGAAGTCACACTGATTTGCGGTAAATATTCATTATTTTGTTTTTGTGTGAAAATCACGTTTTAATGGTTTTGTTCTTTGTTCTTAATGGTTTTGTTCATTTTGTGCACCTATGTATAAATATATACCTATGTTTTGAATTTTAAAAATCATATTTTATTTTTCCAATTAAGAAGGGTTCGGTGAATGCGCATATGAAACTGGTGGGGTTCAGTACCTCCAAAAAGGTTAAGAACCACTGACCTAGACAGATGGTCTGCCGAAGCAACATGGAGATGGAAGGAGAAGTTGAGCACCCTGGGTCTTCTTGGAGGAGGCAGTGGTTGAGAGACTTTTACACTGAAAAGACACTTTTATCTGAAATTGCCACAACCCAAGTAACCCCAACCCCTGATCTAGCCTTTTTAGACAGGGATAGACCAATTCTCACTTACGTTTACAACTTTTATAATATAATTGTCAGCTACAAAACTAAGTATAACTACAATCTGGAAGGCAGCCAGCCCTCTAGTATGAAAGAGGTAATAGCTGATTTATACTTGCAATGTTCAATGGAGAAAATGGTTGCTTTGCAGAACAATAGCTGCAGAAAGTTTCACACAGTCTGGACTACATTTTTAGAAAACACAGGAAGTCATGTGTAATGTTCAAGGATGAAAACAGGATTATCTTTAAGGCCTCGTTTCCATAGGCATACTTAATCATCACCCATGTAAGGGCCATGTTTTGCCTGCATGGGATGCACAGGTGTTCTGTGAATCTGCGTGCAGGCAGTTCCATTGCTTCCAATTGGGATGCAGCGACTGAATGGACACAGCTACTTCTCCCAATTTGACATCTGTGTTTGTGTAGGTACGTGTCGCTGAATGCACACTGTGTGCGTATATGTACGTCCACCCGCACATGGCTGTCAAATTGGGAGCAACGGTTGTGCAGTGCAACCGCTGCATCCCAAATTACATGAATGGGACTGCCTGCACCAAGATGCACAGAAGACCTGTGCGGGCAAGACACAGCTCTCACATAGGTGTACATGTAAGTACGCCCTTGTGAATGAGGCCTTGCAAGGAATAAACTGTTAACCCTTTGAAGTTCTTTATACCATTTCCTTACTATCCTTTCCCCTTTTTTTTTTTTTTCGCTTAAAGTGGTTGTAAACCTCAGACGTGAAATATTAAAAAAGCTTATCCATCTATAGTGTGTACTATCAATCCACAGTAAATATAGTATATAGAAATAGCACCACAAATAAGTATATAAAATATTAATCAAAAATGAGCTGCAAGACCTAACCTATAATATATATATATATAGGATATGCAAAATATCAGAAACAGGCTGCGCCTAGATGTATACAAATAAATATCAAACAGAATAAAATATAAAGTCCAGCAAACAAAAAAGTCCAAAGCATTAGTGGTATTCAAATAATCAATTGTGTCTAAAAAAATATATCACCAAGTGAATTCACCACCAAAAATGGTTGAATACAACTCACCAGAGCAATATGCTGATCATATAATAAACCAGCATATAGCGCTTGTTGCTGTGGGAGCAATGATCTGTGTGGTAACGGCAATAGTTGAAACTAATAAGGATGACCTCCAAGGAGTAATGATCTGCAGGGCTGAATATCCACTTCAAAGGCTTTAGCATCCACACTAAGAGATGTTCAGACCACCACTCAGAAGAGAAAAATAAAAGCTCATGGTGCAGTATGTAGTAAAATCATCAATTTTTAATAAAAAAAAATGCACTTACAAAGAATGGTGCCCAAACCGACACCAGTGTGAACAGCATATTCAATAGACAAGATAACGCAAACCCAGCCTAGCTAGCACATGCGCCGTACAAGTGGACTGGTAGCGTGCTGACGTCACATCCAAAGGCTCCGCCCTACGCGTTTCGTCATCGACGTCCTCACGGAGCTGATGGACGTGAGACGTCAGCGCTTCATTAAATATTCACTGCACTCTGCGAACAGCTGATCTATAATGAGAGTGGATTCCCCGTGCAATCCAATCCCAATAGCCAGCTATCGCATATAACAAATTCATACAAAAGATGGGAAAAGTATAACTATATAGTAGATGGCATAAAAAACTCTATAATTGTCAGGCAAAAAGTAAGTATGAAAATCTCGGACATTTAAAGAGACCGTATCAATTGCTGAATTGATATAATATCATGTACAATGGTTCTTAGAGTTTGAACATTAGAGTTTCTCTTTAAGGTTATATGTATTCTTGTGACTCTGTCTCTTTAAATGTCCGAGATTTTTATACTTACCTTTTGCTTGATAATTATAGAGTCATTTATGCCATCTTTTATATAATTATACTTCTCCCATTTTTTGTTTGAACTTGTCATATGCGATAGCTGGTTACTGGGATTGGATTGTGTGTGGGGAATCCATGTAACATCATGTATTATGAGTCAAACAGTGTGATCATTAGAGTTTCCCTTTAATGTTATATATATTCACTTGATACTGTCTCTTTAAATGTCTGAGATTTTCATACTTTTTGCCTGACAATTATAGTTTTTTTTGCCATCTACTATATAGTTATACTTTTCCCATCTTTTGTATAAATTTGTTATATGCGATAGCTGGCTATTGGGATTGGATTGCGCGGGGAATCCACTCTCATTATAGATCATCTGTCCGCTGAGTGCAGTGAATATTTAATGAAGCGCTGATGTCTCACGTCCATCTGCTCCGTGAGGACGTCGACGAAACGCGTAGGGAGGAGCCTTTGGATGTGATGTCAGCACTCTCCCTGGCCCGCTTGTACGGCGCATGTGCTAGCTAGGCTGGGTTTGCGTTATCTTGTCTATTGAATATGCTGTTTACACTGGTGTCGGTTTGGGCACCATTTTTTGTGATTTTGTTTTAATTAAAAATTGATGATTTTACTACATACTGCACCATGAGCTTTTATTTTTCTCTTCTGAGTGGCGGTCTGAACATCTCTTAGTGTGGATGCTAAAGCCTTTGAAGTGGATATTCAGCCCTGCAGATCATTACTCCTTGGAGCTCATCCTTATTAGTTTCCACACAGATCATCGCTCCCAGAGCAACAAGCGCTATATGCTGGTTTATAATATGATCAGCATATTGCTCTGGTGAGTTTTATTTAACTGTTTTTGGTGGTGGATTTACTTGGTGGTATATTTTTTTGGACACAATTGATTATTTGAATACCACTAATACTTTGGACTTTTTTGTTTGCTGGACTTTATTTATATTTTATTCTGTTGATATTTATTTGTATACATCTAAGCGCAGCCTGTTTCTGATATTTATCAATCTAGAGTACCAAGTGTCATTACTGTCTACTGCCTTGTTCCTGTGCTATCAGCATGAATCACTTCTCATAAGTTTTCTTGACACCAAGAGAAAAATGGTGACAGGAGAGGGCACAGCCTGTGATTGACAGCCTCAGTCCTGTTCCTGTGAGCTGTGTGAAGGGAATGTGTCTATTTTCTCCAATCAGCACTCAGAACTCTCTCTCACACTACAACTTCAGCTCTCCGCCCCCTTATTTTCAATGCTGAGAGATCCTGTGTAAATTGTGCACTCTGGATGTAGGGGAAAGATGACTGTATATAAACAGGTACAACTTATGTAGGAGGATTTGTTTCATCTCTGTGTATCACCTGATGCTAATCACTTCACTGGGTATTTGTAATGGTTTACAACCACTTTACCACCTAACAAAACAGCAAGTACTTGTGAAGATCAATAGTGACTGAGCATTTATGAGTCAGATGAGACCCATCCACTCATATACACTATTCTGTCCCCTTGTTGGCTTTCACAAGAACTGTCTGTTAATATTTATAGTGGGAAATGCCAGACCATCACAAAACTGGTCTCCCTTCGTCCAATCCATATCACTCATCTGCATCTGTCTTATCCTGCATGCTGAAAATCAACAGCCTTGAGTATTTCCATTTGTGATCTCAGCAATTGTTCTCTGCAGACTGATCATGTCTTGCTTCTTCCAGGACAAACAAGGGAATACTTTACAGCCCAACTGGAACAACTGTTTGGACAGTCTGTTTTTACAAGTTGCTGAGCTACTGATCTGTTACAAAGTAGGCCCTAATTTTCCTCTTTCCGGTCCTTGCTAAGTCATCAGTAACTCTTGTCCAACCTATAAATCTTTCTGTGGTCTAAAACAGCAGCTGCACTTCCATGTTTTTAGTGTTGGCCATGAAAATATATTGAGAGACAGGTTACCTCACAGTGCCTCTAATCCTCTACACATGAGACATGCTCCAGCTACTTGTGTCTACTGACGGTATGTAGAAAATGAGAAGGCAAAACACAGATGTTTTCCTGAGTAGTTAAGTGAAGAGGGAAAACAAATAACCCAGATCTGCAAGCATGGAGACCGAGGGGTATTCTACAGCCCATTAATCAGCTATTAAATGTTAAAGACCCTGTCATGTAACATACTTGATTATCCTGAGTCTTGGCCTGCATTTGTTTTTCATTTTAAACATATTTTTTTAAGCAGAAGCCCTAGAGAATAAAATGGTGGCTCTTGAAATGTTTTATGTCACGCAGTATTTTGCAGCAGTATTTAAAATGCAAATTATTTTGGGGAAAAAAAAACACTATAATGAATTTTAGTGAACACAAAAACAGAATAACACCCAATTTTTTTGTAAAATATAAAAGATGATGTTACCCCGAACTATAGTACGTTAACTTATCCAGATGCTTTAACCGCATCCCACCCGTCATATAAGGAAATGACAGGTGCAAGGCGGTTCTCGCATTCTGGGAGGAGGTCATTCGACATCCCACTCTTAGCTGTGAGTGCGCAGCAATCGGTGGTGTACTGTGTCCCTCGGACACAGCGGATCACCAGCCAATGGAAAGAGCCGAAGATGTCTGCTCTGTCGTGATCAGCTGATCGCATGTAAATAGGAAATGCTGGTTATCGGCATTTCTCTCCTTACAAGCTGTCACGCTGACAGCTCGTGAGGAGAGGAGAGCCGGTAATCAGCATTCCTCAGAGGGGACATGTACACTGGTGATCAGTGTAGCCCCATCAGTGCCACCTGTGAGTGTCCATCAATGCCAGCTGTCAGTGCTCATCATTGCCAGTGCCTACCAATGCACATCAATACCACATATCAGTGCCCATCTGAGCTGCCTTTCAGTGCCACCTATCAGTGCTTTTAGTCAGTGCCACCTATCAGTGATGCCTGTCAATGCTCATCAGTACCACCTATCAGTGCCATCACTGCAGCCTCATTTGGGCACATCAGTGAAGGAGAAAAATCACTTATTTACAAAATTTTATGACAGAAACCAAGAAAAAACTTTGTTTTTTAAAATTTTCTGTTTTTGGTTTCTTTAGCAAAAAATAAAAAAACCAGAGGTGATTTAATACCACCAAAAGAAAGCTCTATCTGTCTCAAAAAAATTATAAAAATGTCATATGGGTACAGCGTTGCATGACCACGCAATTGTCATTCAAAGTGTGACCGCACTGAAAGCTGAAAATTGGCCTGGGCAGGAAGGGGGTATAAGTGCCCGGTAGGCAAGTGGTTAAAAGCCTTTTTTCGGGTTACTAGTTTTAGAGTTACACAGAAGGGCTGGTGCTAGAATGATTGCTTTCATTCTGATGTTCACAGTGATACCTCACGTGTGGTGTAATCACCGTTTACATATGCGCTTGGGACTGACGTTGTTCCCTCACCCTTGCATGGGTGGACCGGGAGGCACTTTAAAAAAAAATTTCTGAAACTTTATTTTTTTATTTTTACAATGTACCTTTTTAATTTTTATATATATATATTTTTAACATTCCTTCTGATAGCATGGGCAATGACAGGTCCTCCTTATAGAGAGATGTGGGGTCTATTAGACCCTATATCTCTCCTCTGGCCTCCAAAGCAGCAGATCAAATCAAGATCAGCTGCTTCCCAAGCCAGAAATAGCTTGTAAACAAAGAAACCAAAACTGTAAGTGACTAAATCCCTGTCGCTTCTGGATTCTGATGTCACATAGTGCAAGGAACAATATCATTTCCTCTAACTGTTCAGGTAAGCAGATGCTTCCGGTGCATCCTTACTGTGCTCCCTGATTGCTTCAGAGAGCCCAGTAAAGGCGAGGGCTGTACTACCAGGGTCACAAGGGTCGCACTTGCAACCGGGCCCTGGAGTCCTGCCACTGTGGGCCCACCCCCCCCAAGAGTTTGGACTGTGGCTCCTCAGTGGCTGCAAGAGCTCTGAGCTGAGAGAGTCTCTCTGTCAAAGTCCAGGGCCAGTACTCACAGTTCTTCCCCCCTACCCTGGCATATAAAACACCTTGTACAAATGACAAGCATATCCAGCACTCACAATATGATGGAATATGGTGTAGATCAGCGGTCACTAAATGGCGGACTGCACTCCGCAGGCGGCCCCAGCCCGCAATGACAGATCTGCCGCTGAGCAGGGTGGTCGTCACTGCAACATAACATCACGTGCACCCCGCCCCTTTCAGCTCACTGTCTCTCAGGCTCCCGCTCCCTGCCTGTACAGAAGTATCTAGCAAGGATCGCGGCACAGCTCCTATCTGCCCTCAAGGTGGGGTGTAAGCTTACAGAGGCACTCTGATGGGCATATTGAATGTTAAAGGGCACTCTGATGGGCACAACATAGCATGTGCCCATCAGAGTGCCCCTTAATATAATGTGCCCATCAGAGTGCCCCTTAACATAAAATGTGCCCATCAGAGTGCCCCTTATTTTATGTTAAGGGGCACTCTGGGCACATTTTAAGGGGCACTCTGATGGGCACAACATAGAATGTGCCCCTTCACATAAAATGTGCCCATCAGCATTCCCCTTATTTTATGTTAAGGGGAACTCTGATGAATGCATTTTATGTTAAGGGGCACACTGATGGGCCCATTTTATGTTAAGAGGGCACAAATGGGCACATGTGATGGAAAGGGGCACATATGATGGGGAATTTGATGTAAAGGGGCACTCTGATGGGGAGATAGGATAGAAAGGAGTGCTTTGAGTGTAAGGGGGCACTCTGATGGGAATACCTGATGCAAGGTGGCAATGCGATGGGGATACCTGATGTAAAGGAGCACTCTGGCGACACCTTATGAAAGGGGGCACACTGACAGGCACACCCTATTTGGACCTCGGCGGGAAAAATTTTTTAGTGACCGGACCTCCTTGAATTTTAATTCAATACTAATGCACTAATGAAAAAGTCCACAGGGGTTAGTGAAATAGTAACAATATTCACTGAATACAATATGACCAAACTTGCAGTTTATCAGGAAAGGGCATATTATTATTATTATACAGGATTTATATAGCGCCAACAGTTTGCTCAGCGCTTTACAATATAAAGGGAGACAATACAGTAACAATACAGTTCAATACAAGAGGGATAGGAGGGCCCTGCTCCTTGGAGCTTACAATCTAAGAGGAAGGGGCTAGTGGTACAAAAGGTAGTAACTGTGGGGGATGGACTGGTAGGAAGAGTAGAAGATTCCATTATTAGTTGAGGGCAGGATAGGTTTCCCTGAAGAGAGAGGTTTTCAGAGATCGCCTAAAAGTGAGCAGAGTAGGTGATAGTCTGATAAATTGGGGTAGAGAGTTCCAGAGGATGGGGGAAGCTCTGGAGAAGTCCTGGAGATGAGCATGGGAGGAAGAGACAAGGGAGCTAGAGAGCAGGAGGTTGTGGGAGGAACGGAGAGGATGGTTTGGGTGATATTTGGAGACAAGATTGGTGATGTAATTTGGGGCAGAGTTATAAATGGCTTTATATGTTATTGTTAATGTTTTGAATTTTATCTGTTGGGCAATAGGAAGCCAGTGGAGGGATTGGCAGAGAGGGATGGCAGATACAGAACGGTTGGTAAGGTGGATGAGTCTGGCAGCAGCATTCATGATAGACTGAAGAGGTGATAGCCTGCGATGAGGTCGGCTAATGAGGAGGGAGTTACAATAGTCAAGTGTTATCTCTATTATTCATTTACCATTCACTAGGTACATTGAGCACATCTTAAGTCATTTTTATACAGTCATTTTATTAAAGAATTATTTTTATTATTAATTTTCCTTATATTTGTTTTTTATACATACTGTTCTTTATGATTATATATAAGGTAGATTCGACCATCCAGCTGCATTGCTTCCCCCCCCCCCCCCTTTTCCCATCCCCTCGGCCAATCAATTTCAAAACACATTCCGAACTATTTGACTGTCACTATACTGATCTTGTTTAAATTTGATTTTTAATTCTTGCCCCTGTGCGGTCTTTTTCCTTTTCTTTTGATCCAGTTTGGCTTAGATCTTTAGAGATTTTAAACATTATCCCCTTGCGATCTTTCCTCCTTCTCCTGCTTCTATATTCCTCCCACCTCCCTTTCTAATTGGTCCTTTCCTATCTAACTGCCTATTTATACTCATTTGCCTAATGGGCGGGCCTGCTTGTAAAGGAGGCAGAGCCTCAGAAGCGCATTGTGACCCGCCCAATCGCCATTTGCATTGATGGGAGAGGAGAGAGAGAGACAGTTATGCTCCTCCTGCCCTCTCTTGTGTCTGCCCCCTGCCCTGCCCACACTCCCCAGAAGTGTTGTGCCTCAGACAAAAGGGATGTGTGGGTTGGAAATGTGAAGCCCAGAAGCTGGATGATCAAAGGTGCCAATAGCCGATACCTGATCCTCCATTGTGGGTGAGTGAGCTCACCCTCAGTCCCCTGTCTGTGAGTGAAGTGCCCCCTTCCCTCCCCTTTCCTGCCTCTGAGTACACTAATGTAAGGGGGACTCATATGTGAGGAGTGCATTTTGACCTCTAATGTAAGCGGGTTTGGTGAGCAGAGACCCCCTTACATCAGAGTTCCCCTTTACATTCCAGAGTACACCCTTATGGTGTGAGTGGAAATTTGACAGACTCTGATGCAAGGGGTGCTCTGGGAACCCTGATGTAAGTGGGGGCTGTGATTACCAGAGACCCCCTTATATCACAGTTCCTTTTACACCAGAGTCTGCAGCGTTCCTTCTTACATCAGTGTTGCCTCCTTACATCTGAATCTGCAGAGTCGCCCCTTACAGTGTATGGGAACTCTGTGAGTTTAGATGTGAGGGGAACTCTGCAGATTCAGATGTAAGAGGAAACTCTGTGGATTCAGGTGTAACGGGGAACTCTGTGGACTCTTGTGATTTTAATCCATATGATTTTAAATGTTATTTAATAACAAAATACATGGGTATACTACAAAAAAAACCACATTTGCAATGCTCCACTAGAGGGTTTCTGTTTGGCTTGAAGAAACTGTGACAACCTTACCCAAGATAGTAGGAAGGGGGCCTGCTGCGGGACCATAATAAAGAACCGCGCAATGGGGGGAAAAAAAGCCCTGGACTCGGAGAGTAGGGGGTGTTGTCGGGGGAGGGCTTCATGGTTTCTTGCACCAGGGCCCTGATTGTTCTAGTTTTGTCTCTAAATTCCAATATAACTGCTTCAATATGAGCTCGTATGTACATACATACAGCGGTATGGAAGCGATTAAGTACACATGTAAAACTTGTGCAAATGCTCAAAAACCTATGCCTACAAATTGCTCATGTGTAAATGAGGCCAAGGGGTCATGTAATAGACCAAGTCCTAATATTACCACAAAGTGATATTCCAGAGGCCATTTGATGTGATACACAGAGATGAAACCCTCATACAGGTACATAACTTTACTTAACAGCACAGCATAGAGAGGAGAGCTGCATGTAATCTGAGACCTGAGTGGAGGACACACCACCTCTCTCAATGTATTCTCATAAGGACATATGCACAGCTGAAGAAATCACCTGCTGTGTGCTGGAGGGGGCAACCCTTTCCTGGGATTTGTTGGTGTCGAATTAACTGTCAAAATCATGCAAAGAGCAAAAGAAGGAGATAGCAGACAGAAATGACAGTAAGTCCTTTTTATTGAGGCAAGTACACACTGTAGAGGGATATGCTTTGTTCAATTTTAGAAGTTTACAACCACTTTGACATGACCTATAGGAGTAGGGCTCCCTTAATCACCCATTTGAATGTATCCTATTTATGTGTATAATTACCTGTATCTACTCTTTCTGTAAAATGTTGACACACTAAAAATGTAATGAATAATAAGTAATTATTCCTTCATGTTTTATGTATTTGTTTTATACATCTTGCAATAAATTGTTTTGGTATGCTTTTAGTTTGTCCGGGTTGCTAGAAATATGTAACTTTGCAGTAGATTTATATTGTCAAGGTTTAAAAAAAATAATGAATTGTGTTAACGGAAACAAACAATGTACCAAAAGTCCTGAAATTGCCAAGATTTTTGCCTGCACAGGTTTTAGAAATGTCCTCAACCTCAGTAACACAAAAACTGCAGATACACGGTAAACTAAATGTTTGATGATTCAATGCAGTAATTTAGTCAATTTACTATGGGGAAGCATTTCCATAAACTGCTGAATTAGAAGACATATAAATAGAAACTCCACAGGGAAGGAATATATTTGTAGCTCTTTTTACATTTTCACATGTGCAAGAATGCAGCAGGACCAGTGTGAAATCCAGCATGAAGTGCTAATTGCATCAGTCCTAATTATCATGGCCGAGTCAGTTTAAATGAGGCCTGGCACCAATCTCAGCTGTGCACTTCTGAAAGGGCCAGCATGTAAGAGGAAACGCTACTGGCTCCATAAGCAAAGGGGACCATTGATAAAATCTAGGGCACAGTACAAATGTGTGTTCTCTTAGAAATCTGATGTGTAATAAATGCATATTATTATTATACAGTATTTAGCGCCAATAGTTCACTCAGCGCTGTACATTACAATGGGAGACAATACATGAGACAGTACAATGACAATACAGTGTGATACATGAGGGTTCGAGGGCCCTGCTCCTTGGAGCTTACAATCTAGGAGCATAAATACTATTCCCATGCATTTCATAGGTTAAATGCTCATTTGGCTAGTGGGGATAGATATAAGTACAACTGCATTAGGCCCAGTTTACACAGGACAGATACCCTTGCTCAGCAGGTCATCTGTCCATTGATCCCCTGTTGAGCAGAGCAGGCAGATGACAGGTCTGTGTCCACTCAGTTTATGCAGAGCGGACACAGACTGAGTCAACTTTGCTCTATGAGTGGTTGGGTGTAAACAGACATGCAGTCTACTGACTACCTCAGATCTGATCAGCTTACACAGAAGAGGATGGATATTCCTCCATATGTTTTTAGTGGATCGGCTGTAAGCAGGTGTAAATGGACACACATTTATTTACACCCACCGATCCATAGTGATACATGGACCGTCCAATCAGGTCCACCTGAAAAACTGACAGGCGGACCTGATCGGATAGCTTGTGTGAAAGGGCCTTATTTTTCACTCCCCTCCTGTGTCCAATGCTACTGAGTTGTGAATGGTCCTCTACCGCCATCACCTACAATGAAGGACTGCTAGTCCTACACTGTATGTGATGTCAGGGAGCTGTGATTTGGCCAGGCAGAAAAGTACAGTGGCTTCAGGGGACCAGTGGCACGGAGAGGAAGAAGCCTATGAGGGATACGGTATTTGTATTTATTCCTTTTCCCCTTAGCCAAAAGGCCTTTTAACCCATGCACTAGGGGGGAAGGGGCTCCCATTGCATGGTCAAATTTATCTGGAGGCCAGAGTGAGAGGTTAAGACCAGCATTTAGCATACCTCTCTGTGTTTGCCCTAAGGGATGCACAGGATTTCTGTGCATCGGCGTGCAGGCAGTCTCATTCCTGTCTATTGAAATGTAGTAGCTGTACAGCCACTGGTCCCAATTTGACAGCCATGCAGGTGTGTGTCTCAGAATGTGAAGAAAAGGGGCGGCAACATCTAAGTGCAGCACATCAGAACCATTTATTAAACCAAAAGTAAGCAACTCACAATATAGCTGATATAAAGCGCTTGTGTAGCACAAGTCATCTGCTGTGGTCTGGGATGTGTGGTCAATCCAGGGTATAAGGTCGATGTCTAGCGGCTGCGCTGGTGGCTCCTAGCGTTTCCACTGGACACAAGTCCACCAGAAAGAAAAGACTGACATAATGTCTGGTCAAGTGGCAGCAGGGGGATGGCACACATTTGGAGCATGCGTGCTCCCTCTTCAGGCCAGGATGGGGGCCATCTTTGTATAGGCTTTTATGGAGGACAAGGGAAGGGAGAGGGCAGAGACCACTCCTCACGATCTCATTGTGTCAATGGAAATGCCAAACAACAAACAAACAGATGCGCTTCTCACGCTAAACAAGCATGATCCTAAGCCTATATTTTCTACAATGTATACAATTTAAAATATGACAATGATTGTACTTACTGGTACTGATGTTCAATGTGTTTAAACAGACCATAAGGATCCTGGATATAAATAAATAAATAAATGAGTAACTGGGTACATGACGTTACAAAATCACCTAGTCTTCTATGGGTGCTACATAGATGATGTTGTTATCATCTGGGGTGGCCCCCTTACACTGGTCCTAGCATTTGTTTAACATTATAATACCAACAATATGGGTTTGTCATTCACATCTGTTTGCGACCCGGACAAATCAGCCTTTTTTAGATCTTGAACTTTGCCATGAAGGGAACCACATTTTCGCACCTGTTATTGCCACCACCCATGATGGGTTGAGAATATCCCCAACAGCTAATGCTGTTGGTTAAAACATACAGTCAGGTCCATAAATATTGGGACATCGACACAATTCTAACATTTTTGGCTCTATACACCACCACAATGGATTTGAAATGAAACGAACAAGATGTGCTTTAACTGCAGACTGTCAGCTTTAATTTGAGGGTATTTACATCCAATTCAGATGAAGGAATTACAACAGTTTGTATATGTGCCTCCCACTTGTTAAGGGACCAAAAGTAATAGGACAGAATAATAATCATAAATCAAACTTTCACTTTTTAATACTTGGTTGCAAATCTTTTGCAGTCAATTACAGCCTGAAGTCTGGAACGCATAGACATCACCAGACGCTGGGTTTCATCCCTGGTGATGCTCTGCCAGGCCTCTACTGCAACTGTCTTCAGTTCCTGCTTGTTCTTGGGGCATTTTTCCTTCAGTTTTGTCTTTAGCAAGTGAAATGCATGCTCTATCGGATTCAGGTCAGGTGATTGACTTGGCCATTGCATAACATTCCACTTCTTTCCCTTAAAAAACTCTTTGGTTGCTTTTGCAGTATGCTTTGGGTCATTGTCTATTTGCACTGTGAAGCGGCGTCCAATGAGTGCTGAAGCATTTGGCTGAATATGAGCAGATAATATTGCCTGAAACACTTCAGAATTCATCCTGCTGCTTTTGTCAGCAGTCACATCATCAATAAATACAAGAGAACCAGTTCCATTGGCAGCCATACATGCCCACGCCATGACGCTACCACCACCATGCTTCACTGATGAGGTGGTATGCTTAGGATCATGAGCAGTTCCTTTCCTTCTCCATACTCTTCTCTTCCCATCACTCTGGTACAAGTTGATCTTGGTCTCATCTGTCCATAGGATGTTGTTCCAGAACTGTGAAGGCTTTTTTACATGTCGTTTGGCAAACTGTAATCTGGCCTTCCTGTTTTTGAGGCTCACCAATGGTTTACATCTTGTGGTGAACCCTCTGTATTCACTCTGGTGAAGTCTTCTCTTGATTGTTGACTTTGACACACATACACCTACCTCCTGGAGAGTGTTCTTGATCTGGCCAACTGTTGTGAAGGGTGTTTTCTTCACCAGGGAAAGAATTCTTCGGTCATTCACCACAGTTGTTTTCCGTGGACTTCTGGGTCTTTTGGTGTTGCTGAGCTCACCGGTGCATTCCTTCTTTTTAAGAATGTTCCAAACAGTTGTTTTTGCCACGCCTAATGTTTTTTCTATCTCTCTGATGGGTTTGTTTTGTTTTTTCAGCCTAATGATGGCTTGCTTCACTGATAGTGACAGCTCTTTGGATCTCATCTTGAGAGTTGACAGCAACAGATTCCAAATGCAAATAGCACACTTGAAATGAACTCTGGACCTTTTATCTGCTCATTGTAATTGGGATAATGAGGAAATAACACACACCTGGCCATGGAACAGCTGAGAAGCCAATTGTCCCATTACTTTTGGTCCCTTAACAAGTGGGAGGCACATATGCAAATTGTTGTAATTCCTACACCGTTCACCTGATTTGGATGTAAATACCCTCAAATTAAAGCTGACAGTCTGCAGTTAAAGCACATCTTGTTCATTTCATTTCAAACCCATTGTGGTGGTGTATAGAGCCAAAAATGTTAGAATTGTGTCGATGTCCCAATAGTTATGGACCTGACTGTAACTGTACTAGGGAATAAGATTACATTACCCACAGTCAACTTCTTAAAATTAAATTTGTAGAAAAGGGTTATCTAAATACATTGGTTGCTTACGCCTTTTCCTTTTAGCTAACCCATGAAACCCCAACCAACAATGGTGATTCGTCTAAACATGAGCCACCACTCCTCAGATTCACCACCCAATTTCATACCCGGTTTTGCAGGATGGAGCATATACTCCATAAACATTGGCCCATATTACAGGAAGACCCATACTTAAAATCCACCGTAAATGACAAACCTAAATGCTCCTACAGGCAGGCAAGTCCAAAATAGCACCCAGTAAAATCAAGGCACTCAACTACAGTCCACACCTCCTTAACCTTCCTCAATATGAAGGACATGTTCTAATGCCGAAAACTGAGATGCCTTACCTGTAACCACATCAACCACGGCAAAAAGATTTACGACCAAAGGGAAATGATATACCATACCTGATTTTTTTTCAAATGTTCCACTCAATTTGTTATTTACTGCCTCACTTACCCTCGCAGCCTTCTCTATGTAGGACGCACCATCCAGACCCTCTGCAAAAGATTTGGGGAACACAGGCGTCTGGTCAAAGATGGTTCTGACCAGCACAGTGCCCCCAACATTTTACTGAATGCCACAATTCATCCTCCCAAGACCTGAGGGTTTGGGTCATGGAATCTATATCTCCAAATTTACCCACAGCTGAGTGGTTCAAATGCCTTTGTGAGAAACATATTGGATATACATCCTAGGTACTCTGACCCCTGGAGGCCTAAATGAAAGATTAGAAATCAGTAGCATAATATGAGTCTTTGACCTTAGTCTCCATATACACTCGGGTATATTAATTATCAGCCATACCCTCCCCTACCAGTTCCACAACACATTATCGCATACATACATATACAGATTAGCTTGTTCCGTAGGTTATTAGGTATAAACAAATTTTCAGTGTAATGTTTTTATCTTTTGCTTTTATATGTACACTATAGCTATATATTTTGTAAAGTTGTCATTTACCCATTTACTCATTATTTATCTATTTGGTTTAATAAATGTTTCTGATGTGCTGTACTTAGATGCCCCTTTTCTCCACATTTTGTCTCCAGAGTTCATCTAGCTTGTTGCAGCTGGCAGCCTCCAAGACAAGCACCCAGTCAATGGCTCCCACTGCTGTCTCAGCCAATGAGGAGGGAGAGTCCCTGTACAGCTGATGCTCTCATGCACCTCACTGGATTATGATGGAGCTCACGTAAGTATTAGGGGGGCTGCTGTAAATAGAATGTTTTTTATCTTCATGCATAGAATGCATGAGGGTAAAAAGCCTTGAGCCTTTACAACCACTTTAATGTACAATCACAAATAGCATATTAAAGTCTTGGAGCACTGTCTTCGTGAAGATAGCCCTCCAGCAACACAGTTTATCAGAACCCTATTACTCAGTTATTAAAGGGTATCCCCAAAAGTCCATATTCCCTCTAACACTGATAGTCAAAACACATTGTCCCTAATAGGCATGACATGCTTTACTCATTCTCCATTCCAGAACCCTAGAAGAAAGCAAAGAGAGATACATCCAACCTAATCTAAATTCCTAACTATGTAACATACACTATATTGCCAAAAGTATTGGGACACCCCTCCAAATCATTGGATTCAGGTGTTCCAATCACCTCCATGGCCACAGATGTATAAAATCAAGCACCTACCAGTAGTCATGCAGAATGCTTCTACAAACATTTGTGAAAGAATGGGTCGCTCTCAGGAGCTCAGTGAATTCAAGTATGGTACCGTGATAGGTTGTCACCTGTGCAATAAGTCCATCCATGAAATTTCCTGGCTACTAAATATTCCACAGTCAGCTGTTAGTGATATTATAACAACATGGAAGTGTGACGGACAGCAGAAATATTATTTTATTTTTGTGTTTTGTTAACACGTGTGGCCAACAGTCAGCTTGTCTGCTTTGTTTATAATTTGAAGTTCCTGTGCCCCGCAGGGGGTGGGAGGTGAGAGTTATCCCAGCAGGGAATGCAGACAGCATGGTGTCTTGTGGCTGTGAAAAGCCAAACGTGGCACTGGGAGCTTGGGGCTTGGTCAATTGAAAGAACCATATATTGTTCCTATGGGGGGGGTTTCGTAACTTTAGTAACCTCTTCACTTTTGATAGGAGACTAGTGCAGGCCATAGACGCGCTGTTTATTGGCCGAATTTTCGGCCGATAAACGAAAAATCGGTCGGCCATAGACGCGCTATTTATTGGCCGAATTTTCGGCCGATAAACGAAAAATCGGTCGGCCCCGTTGCCGATGCTGCCACCAATGACCACGAAAAACGGCCATTTTTCGTGGATTTTCCAGCATGACCGATAAAAATAAATGTGAAGATCTGCGAAAAACGGCTGACAGGCTGGCCCCACTAACGGCGTGAATATCGGCCGATTTTTCGTGCGGACGAAAATTCGGCTAATAAACGACCCGTCTATGGCCTGCCTAGCATGTAAAAACAATGGACGATCAATCGTCTGATATTTGCATCATGTGTACAGGACTTAAGACAGGCTTGAGCAGATGTAATTGCCATAGGGTGAGGCCTGGTTGCTGAGAATCCCAGATATGAAAAGGCAGAAGGCAGGACTGAGAATAAATCAGGAATGGACTGGCCCATGGTTGAGGTAGTGATAGGGAGGTCTGAAGCAGAAATTTCAAACATGGGCTGGACTGGCGTGACAGGCTTGACTGGAGCATCTGGCAAGGTTACTTCTCGGTCTTTTGGCTAAGATCAAGTGTAGTATCTGTTCTTATCAGTGTCCAGTAGGGGTGCTCCACGGTCATTCTAGCTTTGCGGGGATGACTGTTTGTATAGTACCCCTGCTGGTATGATGGGGGTCTAGATGGCTTTTACGGGGGGAACAGAACCCGGGATGCCCACACGTAGCTGGGGCCTGATAGTAATTCCCCTTTGGAACGTCAGAAGGACCCAGTACCTCCTGATTTGGACGGATCTACCTTGTCTGGCCAGGGGTCGGGAAGGCAGAGAGTCCGCAAACCAGTGCCCCCTGAGTAGTCGCCTCAGGGATGCCACTAGTAGCACCTGGGTGTGGGACCCCACTGTGTGAAAATGGCACATGGTCACTTGTTTACAAACTTTTTCTGCACAGCGCCCTTGGGACCAGGCCTTTTGGCTAGGACCAGGGCAATTTTTGCTACAGGCCTCAGGGCCTGGTCTGTGCACTATTTGGCACGAACATTTTTTTATTTTCTATTTATTCAATTTAACAGCTCCCATGTTTTGTCACTTTTTCTTTACTTATGTGTGTGTTTTTCTCACAGGATGGAGGGTGTGGGTCCTCGGGCCTGCCCTGAAGTCTAGGGGGAGGATGTGTGGCCTTTTGGTTCCTTCCTCCCCTGTCCCTAGGGGGTTTTCTCTTCGGGAGAGCCCCCTGACCAAGTACTGGGTGTCCGGCTTCGGCTGGACACAAGGAACGGTGGTCCACCAGGCCTTTTGGCCAGGAGGACCAAATGGGAACCGTGTCCCTGTCAGGAGCTTCGTGCCCCGGGGGATCAGGGTAGTGGTCCATCCCCTTCGGGGGAAGGACAAAGCACACCCCTAAGTGCACTTTTTCGTGTGGTGTTTTGCACTTGCACTTTTTTTGTGAACACTTACGGGTTTTTCGTACATTTGCGGACTTAAAAAAAAAATAAAAAAAATCTGGCAAGGTTACTGCTTGACCGGAGCAACTGGTACGGTGGCAGACTTGAGCAGAGCAGGTGGTGTCATGTCAAGCTGAACCACAGCAAGTTGCATTGTGGCAGGCGGGAACAGAGCAGCTGGCAGTGTGGCAGGCAGCACTGGAATTACTGGCATGGAGGTTGACTGGATCAGAGCAGCATGTGTTGAGGCAGGAAAGGACAGAGGCAGAATTTTATGAGTTGGGAAAAATGTATTTTTAGGTTTAGACACTGGAATCTTGCAAGTTATTGCAGGACTTAGAACATATTGTGCAGCAGATGGAGGGGTAATAGCAGCACTGAGAGATGGTGGGAAAGGAGGAGCAGTTACAGAAGACCATTTCTGCGTGGCTGACAAAGGCAATGGCGTAGTGGAGGGGGGTTTCACTGGTTTAAATGCAGCAAATATACAGGTAGTGGAGACAGGATACTGACCTACAACTGGGAGCAAAGTATACTGAACTGCAGCTGTGGTTTGTACGGGTAACGGAGGGAAGAATCTCTGAGCAAACTGGTGTTTAGAGGAAGAAATGAAATGGTGCATGTTAACCAAAGCTGAATAGGAAATATCTGTCCAAGCTTGGAGGAGGGGCTGAACAAAACTCAATTTACAATTCCCTTGTCTGTCTAGAGAATGTACAGCAATGATACAATCCAGCAGAGCCTTTAGTGAATATACCCGTGTGACCTATTTTGTTTTTTGTAATTGTATATGGTTTGGTCAGCAACATTTATTAAGTGATCAGGCAATCAGAGCTCTTTACATTTCCCCTTCTGTTTATAGTACAATCCAGAAGAGCCTTTAGTGAATATACTGAATAATGTTCCAGGTTTGTCACTTTCCAACAGCCGCACCAGAGACTCCACCTGAGACACACTAAAAGGAGGGGAGTAGTCATCAAACACCCTTAGGGATACTAGACAAAGCCAACTCTGCACAGATTTCAATGAGCGGATGAATTCCTCTGAACAAACCTGTGCCCTGATCAACAAGAGAGTGAGCCAGACGGAGGTATTCCAACAACTGTTCCATAGTCTTCCAAAATTTGGCAGCAATGTCCCCTGACTTCTGTCACAAGCAGTGCTTAATACAGAACCTCCTCAGAATGCAACTTGCAGCAACTTGCAGCAACTAGCAAATGCTGAGACCCAATTCCCAGGTGCAGCCGATGTGATCGTTAATGGCTTCAGTGTTAGATCAGGGATGCAGACATTCGGCAAGGATGACCAAATTAGTTGGCTGTACCTGATGGAATCAGGAACCAGATTGGATAAGGTTCAAATAAGTTTCTAAAGACAGATGACACACTTCCAAGACCAGTAAATCATAAATGATGCAAGCGATAAATAAACGTGATAGTGCAAAATCCCCAAATAATAACCTAAGTACACTGCACAAAAAAATGGGGGAAAATTTCATGCTGAATATCTATACTGATATGGATGGGGTAATGTGTTAGGAATGTAAGGATGCTCCATCGTTTGATGGAAATGAAAATTATCAACCTGCAGAGGACTGAATTCAAAGACACCCCTAAAATCAAAATGAAAAAAATGATGCAGCAGGCTAGTCCATGTTACTGAAATTTCATTGCAGCAACTCAAAATGGTACTCCATAGTTTGTATGACCCCCACGTGCTTGTATGCATGCCTGACAATGTCGGGGCATGCTCATAATGAGACAACAGATGGTGTCCTGGGGCAGGGGTGTATTTTCCACAAGGCAAACAAGCCATTTGCCTAGGGCGGCATCTTTCAGGGGGGCAGCACTGCCCCTCGGAAGAAGGGACAGAAGAAGGGACACGTGGCATGGGGACCTGGTGGGTTCAGAGAGAGGCTGTGGGTTTTATGACAGTGTATGCACAGTCTGACTCTCATTTCCGGGGATGTCCGCAGCTGTGAAGGTGAGTATCTTTTTCTCTCTCGCCGTGGGGGATGGTGACTGGTGTATGGGGGCAGTGATAGTGGAAGGCTGTCTTGGGTGGGGGGCAAGGGTATTGTTGGTCAATATCAAGCTCTCTCTGCAGGTGGGGGAGCACCGATTTTTGTGTTGCCTAGTGCAGCACAAAACCTAAATACACCACTGTCCTGGCGTATTTCCTCCCAGATCTGGACCAGGGCATCACTGAGCTCCTGGACAGTCTGAGGGGCAACCTGGCGGCGTAGGATGGACCAAAACATGATATCCCAGAGATGTTCTATTGGATTTAGGTCAGGCAAGCATGGGGACCATGCAATGGTATAAATCCCTTCATCCTCCAGGAACTGCCTGCATACTCTCGCCACATGAGGCTGGGCATTGTGGTGCACCAGGAGGAACCCAGGACCCACTGCACCAGCGTAGGGTCTGACAATGGATCCAAGGATTTCATCCCTATACCTAATTAATGGCAGTCAGGGTGCCATTGTCTAGCCCAGGGGTCTGCAACCTTTAAGACATAAAGAGCCACTTGGACCCGTTTCCGAGAGGGAAAAAAAGACTGGGAGCCGCAAAACCATTGCAACATTTAAAACAAATCCGACACTGCATATATTGCGAAAAGTGCTCTGGTCATGAAGAGGGTTTAAGGGCCCAGTAAGCAAAGGGTTAATCAGGGCCACAGTGTATCGTCATAATCACAATCTTAGCCTTAGGTCAGTGGTGGGCAACCTTTTTTTTTCAACTGAGCCAAATCTCGCCAAAACCACGATTGAAATTTATTTTGAGAGAAACATTTTTAAAACTGAAAATACATCCCCCCTATAGTAATTCATCCCCCATATAGTAATTCATCCTCCATAGTAATTCATCCCCCATATAGTAATTCATCCCCCATATAGTAATACATCCCCCATATAGTAATACATCCCCCATAGTAATTCATCCCCCCTGTGTCAATTCACTTACCTTTGCTCCGCGCGTTCCTCTAGCTGTGTTCCCGCGCCGTTCTGGTCTTCAGGGCGGACTGTGAGAGGAGAGGAGTTCATCACGCTGCCCCGCCTACATCCTGACAGCCAATGTTTGGAGGAGGGAGGGGAGCGGGCGCCCGGCACATAGAAGAGCTGCATTAAAAGAGCCGCGGCTTGCCGACCCTATTGCCTGTCACCTGGTGGGCAGTGTGCTCCAGAGCTGCAGGAAAGGTGAAAAAGAGCCGCGGGTTGCCGACACCCGGTCTAGCCTGTAGAGGTCTGTGTGTCCCTCCATGGATATGCCTCACCAGACCATCACTGACCCACCACCAAAACGTTCATGCTGAACGATGTTACAGGCAGCATAACATTCTCCACGACTTCTCCAGACCCTTTCACATCTGTCACGTGCTCAGGATGAACCTGCTCTCATCTGTGAAAAGCACAGGGTACCAGTGGCGGATCTGCCAATTCTGGTGTTCAATGGCAAATGCCAATCAAGCTCTATGGTGCCGGCAGTGAGCACAGAGCCCACTAGAGGACATCGGGCCCTCAGACCACCCTCATGAAATCTGTTTCTGTTTGGTTAGAGACATTCACACCAGTGGCCTGCTGGAGGTCATTTTGTAGGGCTCTGGCAGTGCTCATTCTCTTCCTCCTTGCAAAAAGGAGCAGATACTAGTCCTGTTGATGGGTTAAGGACCTTTTACAGCCCTGTCCAGCTCTCCTAGAGTAACTGCCTGTCTCCTGGAATCTCCTCCATGCTCTTAAGACTGTACTGGGAGACACAGCAAACCTTCTGGCAATGGCATGTATTGATATGACATCCTGGAGGATTTGGACTGCCTGTGCAACTTCTGTAGGGTCCAGGTATGGCCTCATGCTACCAGTAGTGACACTGTCCCTAGCCAAATGCAAGTCTAGTGAAAAACAGTCAGAAAAGATGAGTAGAGAAAAAAATGTGACCTCCACCTGTAAAACCATTCCTGTTTTGGGGGTTGTCTCATTGTTGCCCATCTAGTGCAAACGGAGAAGCAAAAAAGGGCGCACCGACCTAGTGCATTACCGTTTAAAAATATATTTATTGAAAGAACAAAAGTAAGTATCATGCACCTGTTGTTGATTTCATTAACATCAAAGCAGCTGAAACTTAATAACAGCCCCCTCTGCTACTTACCTGACCAGACCAATATCTCAGGAGTTTAATTGACTTGATACTATACTCTGATTAAAAAGTATTCCTTTAATCCTTTGAGTCACCTACTTCAAGACTCATACTAACCAGCTGTGTACACAAAGCCAAAACCTGCAGGAAAAACACACTCAATCCTGGCGCCACATTCGCCTTTAAATAAGCCGCCTCCTTATTAGTCCTACCCATAAAAGACACTCATAGGTCGTTCCATGACAACATGGCTGCCAGCATCAATCAGCGCCAACGCGCATGCGTAGGAGGACAACAGAGTCCCAATTTCCGGATCCGGCGTAGCGAGTGCCCCTGACAAATATGGCCGCTGGCGACTTAATGCTTACTGCGCACGTGCAGTCCCATCGTGCTACGTGTGCATACGTCCCCAGAGCCGGAAGTGACCCGGCAACAGGATGAACCACTCGTACATGGAGGGGAGACGAAGAGGCAGGGGGAATCGTCCGCCCCGCTAAGGCATCACGGGGGAAGCACACAGGAGCAGAGAGGTGATTGTATTAACCTGGGTGACATAACACAGACGGAGACATCGGGGGGGAGTGTGATGTGGAATACATGAGATGCAGCAGCATCACCCCAGACTATAGGGGGGCATTACACCTCTGACCCGAGGAAAGGACCCTCACCATAATGGGCTCCTCATCCTAATGGTGGGATAGCAGCTGGAGATGTAGGACCTGGTTCAGGAGTGCCTGGCCCTGAATGGTGGGAGCCAAAGCAGGTGAATGTCAGAGGTCAGCATTGGTCCTGAGGATGGGGAGGGCGGCCTCTTCCCAAGTGTTTCTACAATAATTATTGGCCGCGCGGTTGGAGTTGAGGCGGAGCCCCCACCATATGTGAGTTGCCATGAAGGTGTCAGGAAAGTTTGTTGTCATCTGTTGCGGTCCAGCTTTATAGAACTAAAGTTGCACTATCATAGTCTGTGAGCAGGCACTGTCTCTGCTGCAGGAGGTGCACCTACCTGCATTCTCTCAGCGATCTCCAGCATGGAAACTGAGCTGTGCATGTGCAGCTGACGGCACCGCCTGATCCCTGTGTGCTGGGATGAATAACCCCTGCTTATGCTCTGCTCAATGAAGATGGACAAAAACCAGCACACAGAATATGGCACCAGCGAGGGACAGGGACCGCTGGAGGAAAGGTGAGTATTGCTCCCTTTAGTTCCACTTTAAAGAAAAAGTTCACAGTTTTTGTAAAAATAAACAATTACACATCATTTTGCAGGTAAAACAAGTGCATTTATTTTTTTTTTTAACTCTGCAATCTGTAAACTTTTCACTTGCAATCAGCAGATCATGGGTGTAGTGCCAGGATCCTGCTGACTCTCAGCTGTCTGCCCATACCTCCCATACAGGCAGACTGTTGCTGAAGTCCAGGAAGAATCAACAAACTACAAGAATGCTTATCCGCGCCCTCGTAGTTCATCTAGAAATACAAACTGGCTGCTTCGGTGGCAGATGGGATTTGTAGTTCATTCTTTCACAGATCTGTGTGAATGAATAACATGGCTATGTCGGCGTAGCCCTGCACAGCCACATTGGTTTCAAATTGTGACAGTGGTTGCAGGGAGAGGATCCCCCACCTGTTGTCACAATGAGGGAGGTGCATTATTGTTACATGTTACACCCTAAATACAGATGTAACTTGTTACAAAGGTGAACTTATCCTTTAGCCTTTCCAGCCGGCCCTTTAAAGATTTGTAACAGCAAACACTTTACATTAGCTTCCAGTCATGTGATCACTGTGATCGGCTGCCACACTGGTTCATTGTAAACCGTGAGCTGGAATTGTCAGTGACCGCAATCCTGGTACAAACAAGGGTCGGTGGTTGTACATGTGAGAGCTCAGAATTAAAGAAGTAGTATCTCTACTTTTTTAAAAATCTTTTTTTAAATGGTAAACTAGACCAAGTGCATGTAGCGCCTGATCCCGTTCCGATATGTCCTGCTTGCTATGTACTGGTCTCCTTGCTGGCAGTGTTGTTGGACAGTTCACCCCCCCTACTCCAACCCCTGTCTGAACCAAGGAGATGAATACATAACAAGGGCAGATTGACATGCTGGAGATGAGCTCCGCCATCAGCACACCAAGGTAAGCTCCATTCACAATACAAGACGTGTGGCTTGTCTGCCAGTCAGTGTATGTTTACTAGCAGCCAGCAGATGGATCTCACAGCCCTGCAGTGCTGACAGATCGTTTTACTAACTTTGTGAATGAAAAGTCAGTGTTGTAGGACTGTTCACATTGGAAACCTAAAATAAGTGGCTGTGATTCCTTGATAGGAACACACGTAAATTGGGCTTCAGCCTGGGGTGGAGAGGGAGAGTGTGTCTATTTTGATGCACAAGGAAGCCATGGTTTCAGGACAGAACCAAATGCTAAGTGCAATTGATCCCTTGGGGGAGTTGTAGATTTTTAAAAAAATTAGGTGCCAATTCTTTAAAGCCTATCATTGTGCTGTTACATAATGTCAGACCGTGCAAACACTATGCATTTAGGGGCGCTCACCCACCCTGTGGTGGAAAGCGTTCCATCTTTAGCAAGCCGCTCCAGAAGGAGTGAGAGATCGGAGCTTAAAATTGGATAAGAAATGTTCACAGCTTTGCTGTTATAAAATCATGCCACCCTCTGGAAGCCAATGCGCCTATTAATGGCTGTAATCTGAGTTTGTCATCAGATGGCTTGGTTCACAGACAAAGTGTACAGAGCCAATCAAGCTCTGTATCATGCTATGACAAATCACAGCAATCACAAATGTAAACAGTGCAGTGTTTACATTGCAGGGCCTGCCCCTTCCTCTTACAACAAAGGAAAGAGGAACTAATGAATGAATCATTCATTAGTTACAGATCAGAGTATCTGGGTATCCCAAGGTTTTGAGATTTTTAACCCTATTACCCCCACCTTCCTCTATATCTCAGCCTTATTCGGCCTGCATATTAACCTTTTAAATTCCCTTATCCTGCACATGTGTACATTAAACCTTTCTTCATCCTCCCACTGTATGTGACTTGTATGTTAGCCCATTCACCACCTCCTCTATGTATGTAACAAACATTTTTTTAATCCCCTCAATACCAGAAGGTTTCTAAATTTCCCACAAATTGTGGTAAAAATTGGATCACCTTGGGGTGTTTACTCTCCAACAATGTGTCATTTTGGAGGTGGTCATACATTATTGACATTTTTTGATATGTTTTGTTTTTAAAAGTAATTGAAACTGGTTTCAAAAGTTTTCTTTACATAGCAAACCGTAAAAACCGTGGTTATTATATACCACCAAATGAATTTTTATCCATCTAAAAAATGATATAAAATTAATTTGGGTGTTGCATAACTAAATGATTAACTGGCAAATTATCACAGCACTGAAAATTGCCTAGCAATAACTGGGTATTGCAAGCTGGTGTTAAAGTGGCTATAAAGGCAAAAAAGGTTTATTTACCTTAGAGTTCCAAAACCAAACATTTCATATTCTTGATATTTGTCTGCTGTGCCATGTACTTGCATGAAAAAGTATCCTGTTCTCTTTGTATTGCTTCCTTTGTGTCCGGCCAGTCCCACTAATTTCCTAATAAAACTGACCATACTAGGCTTGAGAGTACACCATGGTCCGTTATCTAGCTGTGCTGAGAACTCAGACTGTTCTCCAATTATCAGACTTGTGCTGACAGCCTCCCCCCTCCACACACACAGCCATTCCTTGGGGAGAACAGATCACTTATAAAAAGGGGAGAAAGGTATTTATAATGTTTTTTTTATTTGTATACATAACTGCCTTTTTAAACTGAATGCCCTCATCTTTAGAAAGTGAGGGTTTACATATACTTTAATACATATACTTTACATTCTCTGCATTAAGGTTTAAAAAAAAAACCTTTCAAAAGTTTCTCTCCCCAGCCCCTCTTAATCACCTGAGCCAGGTCTCAATCCAGTGCTGTTCCCATCTGCAGCAGCTTTTCTCCACTATCTCTTTTCTCACAGGAGACTCGGCAACAGCAAGAGCCGTTGGCTCCTGTTGCTGTCCATCCAATCCTGTGAGGAAGGAGCAGGGTCCTGCTGCGTGTTTCTATAGATACACACAACCCAGATTGGGATTGAGCCTGCACAAGTTAGAAGAGGAGGAACCAAGATCGCTGACGGGACCCCAAAAGATTAGGTTCGGGGCTGCTCTGTGCAAAACTAGTGCACAGAGCAGGTAAGTATAATGTGTTTTTTTTATTTTGGGGAAAAAAGAAGCTTTACAATCACTTTACATAAGCTTGGACTGCGTATGTAAGAAATCCTATCCTGTCTTGGAGCAAACATGCAGCTGGTAAAGTCAGAAGTCCCGACCTGCATTTGCCAGGTCATAAAATTGGTTAGGAAACAAGGATTTGGGTGAAACACCCGGAGCTTGCATCTTTAATGAAATGCGGAATGTGAGAATACCAGTTTATAGGGAAAGCATGGCCAACCCCAAATAGCAGCTAGAGGCTGTTTTTTTTTTTGTTTGTTTTTTTTTTTTCACAATATTTGCTTCTTTGTAACAGATTAGTGGTCAAAGAAGGAGAAATATATTTCTGTTCTGCATACCAAGGACATTCAATTGATTGTCAGCTAATAGCTCATTGATGGGAACGAATGCTTTTTAACAGGATCTAAACTGTAAAATCGGTTCTAGCTGCTTCCTGTTTTATACAATATGATAGAGCTCTGGTGTACTGACCTTTCAGCAGGCTTGATTATTCATATGTAATGGGGTGGGCATAGATTCTTAATTGTGTATTTCCTGTGTGCTACAATCACAAAAAAGTCTACAGGTACAAAAAAAAAACTGGACACTTAGCAAATGGCAATTTCTTTTTTTTTTTTTCTTTTGGATATAGTGGCGAGGGATTAGAACACGTCAGGTTTGGTTTCCCCATTAGGGAGGTTCACCCTCTATATTTTTCCTACTTACCATTATCACTGAAGGCAAGAGTGAAAGAAAATCTCAAATTTTGGCTTGTCCCCAAAAGAGGAATAGAGAAATCTTCCCATGGGGCATTAGTTCTGGTGTCCCTGGAGAATAAAAACTGTATAGCAAAGTGAGAAAAAATAGATTTTACTACTATTACATTTAAAAATTTAACAAAGCTGTACAGTACATGTACAATATAGAACATTTCAAATTTCAGCACATATCACGCTTCAGGGCTCATTAATATATATACATTACATGCCCTGGCAGAAATTGTGAAATTTTGGCATTGATATTGAAAATATGACTGATCATGCCAAAAAATGCTTTTATTGAAGGGTGATGGTCATAGGAAGCCATTTATTATTAAATAGTTGCTTGGCTCCTTTTTAAATCATTATTATACAGGATTTATATAGCGCCAACAGTTTGCTCAGCGCTTTACAATATAACGGGAGACAATACAGCAACAGTACAGTTCAATACAAGAGGGATAGGAGGGCCCTTCTCCTCAGAGCTTGCAATCTAGAAGGGAAGGGCTAGTGGTTCAAAAGGTAGTAACTGTGGGGGATGGACTGGTTGGAAGAGTAGAAGATTCCATTATTAGCTGAGGGCAGGATAGGCTTCCCTGAAGAGAGAGGTTTTCAGAAATTGCCTAAAAGTGAGCAGAGTAGGCGATAGTCTGATAAATTGGGGTAGAGAGTTCCTGAAGATGGGAGAAGCTCTGGAGAAGTCCTGGAGACATACATGGGAGGAGGAGACGACAAGGGAGCTAGAGAGCAGGAGGTCTTGCGATAACAGAAATCATCCAAATGGCCCGGATCAAAAGTTTACATACCTTGTAATGTTTGGCCTTGGTACAGACACACAAAGTGACACACACGGGTTAAAATGCCAATTAGAGGTTAATGTCCCACATCTGTGGCTTTTTAAATTGCAATTCGTGTCAGTGTATAAATAGTCAATGAGTTTGTTAGCTCTTACGTGGAAGCACTGACTGGGCTAGATACTGAGCCATGGGAATCAGAAAAGTCCTGTGTAACAAGGTAATGGAACTTTATAAAGATGGAAAAGGACATATAAAGATGTCCAAAGCCTTGAATATGCCAATCAGTGCTGTTAAATCACCTATTAAGAAGAGGAAAGTTCGGGGATCTCTTGATACCAAGCCAAGGTCAGGTAGACCAAGAAAGATTGCAGTCACAACTGCCAGAAGAATTGTTCGGGATACAAAGGGAAACCCATAGGTAACCACAAGAATACAGGCTGCTCTGGAAAAAGACATTGTGGTTGTTTTGAAGGAGCACAATATGAAGACACTTAAACAAAAATGAGCTGCATGGTCGAGGCGCCAGAAAGAAGCCTTTACTGCATCAATGACACAAGAAGGCCCGGTTAGGCATGTCAAGGTGTTGTCAGGCATATTGGAACCGGGCTTTTTTGTGGCATTGGTGCAGTAAAAGCTTATTTCTGGCACTTCGACCAAACAGCTCATTTTTGTTCAAGTATCACCGTATTGTAATCCTTAAAAACAACCACGCTATCTTTTTCCAGAGCAGCCTGTTTTTCTTTTGAGGTTGCCTGTGGGTTTTTCTTTGAATCCCAGACAATTCTTTTGTCAGTTATGGCTTCAATCTTTCTCGGTCTACCTGACCTTGGCTTGGTATCAAGAGATCCCCGAACTTTCCACTTCTTCTTAATAGGTGATTTAACAGTACTGATTGGCATATTCAAGGCTTTGGACATCTTTATATGTCCTTTTCCATCTTTAAAAATCTCCATTACCTTGTTGCGCAGGACTTTTGACAGTTCTTTTCTGATCCCCATGGCTCAGTATCTAGTCTAGTCAGTGGTTCCACATAAGAGCTAACAAACTCATTTACTATACACTGATACTAATTGAAATTTAAAAAGCAACAGATGTGGGACATTAACCTCTAATCGGCATTTTAACCCGTGTGTCACCTTGTGTGTTTGTACCAAGGCCAAACATTCCAGGGTATGTAAACTTTTGATCATGGCCATTTGGGTGATTTCTGTTATTTTGATTTAAAAAGGAGCCAAACAACTATTTGATAATAAATGGCTTCATTTGATCATCATCCTTCAATAAAAGAGCATTTTTTGGCAAGATCAGTCATATTTGCAATACCAATGCCAAAATTTCACAATTTCTGCCAGGGTATGTAAACTTTTGAGTGTGTGTGTGTATAGATAGGTGTGTGTGTGTGTGTGTGTGTGTGTGTGTGTGTGTGTGTGTGTGTGTGTGTGTGTGTGTGTAGTTTATATGGTGTTTGCAAATGTCTAAAATAAATGGCAATGGTTTTTAAATCTACGAGGGGCGTTTAAGTCAAACCAGAATTTATAATTTTACAGGTATATAAAGGAATGATAGCATGGCAGTACTACACATAGTAAGTGCCCAGTGTGTCCTATTACTGATAGGCAATGCACATGTCGCGGGCCAGTCTAGAGACTGTTAATCAAGTTGGCAGAGAACAGTGTTAGTGTGTGCATGGAACAGTGCGTGGTGATGAAGTTACTTGTGAACTAAGGCGTAAAACATGTAGATATCTACTGAAGTCTTCAAGCCCAGTACATTGCTGAGACCCTCAGCCACAGTAAGACATTTGAATGGTGTAAACCTTTCAAAGATGGCCGTACATCGGTCAGTGACGATCCCGGCCATGGTGGTTCCCAGCCCATAGCAGTGTCATTCCTGTGTAAAAGTCCCAGTTTGACACATATATATATATATATATATATATATATATATATATATATATGTCAATCTCAATCATGCGCCAAGCATCCCCACTATCAGGGTCAAAACATTTAAGGTCAGAGATATAGCCAGGATTCTGAAGCTTTCAGCAGTCAAGGAAGGACATAATTGTATATAGACTTATTTAAAGAAAACCTTGCCAGGGATAAACATATAGGTTACCATTACTGACCACCTTCTGTAAATACTAGTTGTATTCTTGTCCCATAATTTCAGCTAGTGAAGTCAGAAGAAAAGGGTTGCATCCTTACTCTTGGACAGTGAATCAAAAAGTAATGATTCCATTGCTCAGCACAACAGCAAGGCAGTTATTTCTAGAAGCATAAGTCGGCAGTGGCAACCTATGTATTTCTCTCCCTACAGGGTAAAGAAATGCAAGTAACCCATAACAACCATTTGATTTTTATTGATAATTTAATTACCTTTCACCTATTATAAATTACATTGGATTGTAAGATCCCTTTGAACAAGAAACTCATCTGGTAGCACTGAAAATGCTTAATGAAGAAATATAAAATAACATTTCAAATATGCTTTTTGTATATCCCTTTGCATATTACTTTGAACCTGGAAACCTTCTATCTGTGTTTTCTCTAAAGGTTCAACAGGAATCCAGCACAGTTATGCCATGTCTGTGTGACGTTACCTATTATCAGTGCTAACCTACACCTTGGGTCATCATGAAGCTGAAGCAGCGGGTTGTGGTGCTGGCTTTACTACTGGTGATTCTGGTCCTCACTAAACTTCTATTGCTGGACAGATTGGAGACGTCTGCTGCACAGAGGCAGGACCAGCTTTCCTTCCAGCGCATGATGTCCAGCCTACGGCTGACCATGGACTCCCGGTTGGAGCATACGCTACAGTCCCCATGGGAAATAGCATCTCAGTGGGTGGTGCCTAGAGAGGTGTATCCTGAAGATACCCCAGAAATGGGAGCAGTCCTACATTCTATGGCTACAAAGAAGATCATAAGAGCTGACGTGGGCTACAAAGGTACGCAGCTCAAAGCCTTGTTAGTCCTGGAGGGTGGACAGAAGGTGGTCTTCAAACCAAAAAGGTGAGAGTCTAGGAAAGGGTTGCTACAGCAGTGTTTCACTTTAATTAATGCTCTACTCCGTATGAATGTCAGATATACGGTGGTCTGCATATTTTGTCAGTCAGAACATGCACTTGCTGTTTTTTCAGGAGTGAGGTCTGTATATTTTTCTGTGGAGAATTTACTATGGGTTGGTGACCCCAAGATAATGTGGGAGGGTGAAGAAAAATCTACCATTTAGGAGCACAGCCAGCACTAACGAACTGGCAAATTCATGGGGTAGAGTTCTACTTTGCTTTTTTTATTGCCGTCACAGTATTGACAAACTAATTTTTTTGTTATTGTTTTTTATTTCTTTATCAGGCATTACAGATAAAGAGAATTCTGTGCTCTTGAAGGGTTGCCCCTTAATTTTATTCAAATCTGGACTAGCTACAGGAGTATATCTGTCTCCCATGGCTCCCTTGGTGTCACAAGGGGACCCCAGATCAAGTGATTCACTGACAGAAATACTCCAAGTCTTAGTTGACTAACCAACAAGGTCACACAAGACCCACAGATCCAGATATTCACTTTAGGTAATAATTCTGAGCTGTATTTTTTCTGAAATTGTGCCTCTTTGGGTTCTCCTTATTGTAGCTAACCTAGCAAATAGAACTTCTGCCTTCTGTTAGGCCCCTTCACCACTTGGCCACCCCAGTACCCCTCCTGGAACATTGCTTTTTGTTGCCATTTTCACCAGGACTTCAGCCCTTGGCAGACCATGAATGGCACATATACATTTCCAGGTCTGGGGGAATCTTCAATACACGTCTTATTTGTCAAGGCTTTGTCTCCTCTGACTCTTCCTGTTTTCCAATCTGGATTTCTCTCTCCCTTGCCATATCAGCAGTTCTTTATCTCTATCCTGCATGGTCCGCCTTAGCATGTTGATGATTTAGCAATCCTCAAAGCAGCCTTTCACAGATCTTTAAAGTCTCAAAGATCCCCCTGGCTACATCTGTACCTGACTGTTTTCTAATCTGAGAAATACTGAAAAGAATCCCTGTGAAAATGTCATGACATTTGAATGCAGAAGAACCAGGCTCAGAAGACGAGACTGCATTGTCAGCATTAACTCGGTGAACTGTATATAATCAATCCTTGCGTCACCCGTACAAAGAGCCTTGCACTGCAGTTACTTGGCAGAGATGTCCTGGAGCCCTAATGTAGACTTGTGACTTTTGTGGGCTTTTATCATGCGTCTATGGTCCTTTACCATTTTTTTATTTTTCTTTTCAGTTGCTTCGCTCCTTTTCCTAGCATTGCTCACTTCATTGGGCAGGGGCATATCTGAAGGGAAGGAGTCCCTCCTTCACCTATTTAGGGTCCATCTTTTACAGATGATGTAAGTGTTCTAGCACTACCAACTAAAGAGACACCCAGGGGCAGATAGAGAACATTGTGGAAGGATAACCAAATTATTCTCTTAGGAACCAGCATAATTTAGCCACCAATCTGAACGTATCATTCACTGTTCTGGCTGCCATTGGTTACTTCACTTAACATATTGGCTTTAGTCTTTTGACTTCCCTATGGAGTATGCTTTTAAATCCCCTACAAACTGCCCAAGATTGTGTTAAGGGAGATCCACTCCTTTTTTGCAACCACCAATTATAATACGTGAATCATAAATGGTATTGGTATTTTAGTTGTTTTGTAGGCTTGTGCTTGGACATGCGTGATGCTTGCATTTTTCTGTATTTACTTCATATGTGCAGTTATACATTTGGAGGGCCTCTTGGTTTTTCTTTGCAATTTTTTCAACGAAGGGTATTGAGAACTAAAGAGAATTAAAGGATGGCAACTGAGAAAAGCATTTCAATATTGATAGCTTCATCCTGTAACACCTCACACTCCATTTCCGAACTTGATGAATCTTCTCACAGATTATAATGGTAGCTAAGCTAATTACACAGCAGCCTCCAAGTCACAGGAGTTTCTGTGTCGACTTTGCTTTATACAGGCTTTGGCTGCTTCTGAATAATCAAAGCTTTTAGATGCACAGTATGTGTAAACCAAGGCTTGTATTAATGCTATGTAATAAAGATTTTGTCTAAGATTACACAGTATAGCATAAACATTAGTGAGATTATAGAATAATTGGGGAGATTATGGAATAATTAAAGCCACTTGTAGGTGGAAATAACAGACCTCCTGGAGGAAACATTCTTTTATCTTTCTTTTGTCTGTGGGCTGCAGACTCTTTTTTTATATATTTTTTTTTTTTTTTCCTTTGCTTTGTACTGATGAATTACATGTTGTTACAGATACAGCCGGGATTATGTAGTGGAAGGGGAGCCCTATGCGGGATACGATCGTCACAATGCTGAGGCGGCTGCTTTTCATTTAGATAGGTGTGTATTCTGAATACAGAATTGTGTATGTCATTGTATTTCACAGCTTCTTTCCGTGGCATAAGTTTGACTAGTGCTTTCTCCTCCAGGATCCTCGGCTTCAGACGAGCGCCTTTGGTGGTTGGTCGATATGTAAACCTTATCACAGAGATTAAACCAGTAGCCACTGAGCAGCTGCTTAGCACATTTCTGAAGCAGGGTGAGTGTGAGTTTAGAAGAATATTCAATTTTTCATTCTTCTAATGAATGCATAGCAATCTATTCTAGCTGCCTATTGCCATTTGTAATGTACTTTTGTTTACAGCTCTTGGACAAATATGGTTGACAAATGGTATACTTTTTTCAGTGTGTGTGTGTGTGTGTGTGTATATATATATATATATATATATATATATATATAACACTTAATTGTGGAACACACCACAATAAGTAAATTAAAATAACATTGGTGCAGTGCAATCCAGAAACCAACACGAACATATATAATCTGACAATACAAATTTAGAAAGTGAATGAATTTGCTAAATAGTGCAAATTAGATCCAATCAGGGTATTGGCACCAAAACCTCAGTGCTGTCAAAATATTTATATGTCCTATTTACATAATCAATCGCGTGCAAAAACATGCCAAATATTTATAATAATAAAACTTATATAATGCAAAAAGTCCACATATAAAAATATGATATTCAAGCAGAAATTCAGAGAAGTGGCTGCTTACCTTTGGGATAGACCCATACTCTCATATAGGTCAAAAATGCATACCTCAGGTTGTTAGGATGCTGTCACTCCACACTATATGTCTCTCCTACGGGGTCCTTCTGTAAATTCTTTATTCAAAATCTTACAAACATAATAAACCTATTTACATGGATACAGAATAAATGTAAAAAAAATATATATCTATCTTCAGCGTAGGAAACTGCTTTTCCTTTTTTTTTTTTTTTTTTGGCGGGGGAAAAAAACAAACAGAACCAATGATATATTTTAATATTATCTTTATATTGTATCTCAACATACCCTAACTCCACCTAAACACAACCTCAGGCTAAGAAACGATTAAACATTTATCCCATGCATGCAGCCATTTTTAAAAAATCAGATCTTACAAAAATCTAGGAGATGTGAAAGGACAGAGAGCGCCACACACCCAGAGACTGACAGACAGCAGTTACGGGACCTGACATTCCTCCACGCCTTTTGTCCAGGCTCCCGGCCACCACCTGTCATTCCTAAGACCCCAAAACATCCCAGCCTCACCCAGAATGTTGTGCACCACCACCTCAACAGAAAGGACTTTTTTGCGAATGGAAACCTGACACCGTGCATTCCATGTGTAGTGACAGACTACTAAGCTAACTAGAAAAAGTATCTTAAAATCAAAGCTCCGGTGAGTTTGAAAGGCTCCGTAAGACCATTCTGCATAATTCAAGCTGGAAAGTAAAAGGATACACAGAGCCCCACCCACCCGCTTGTAGACTTCTATATTGAAGGGGCTCTGAAGCAAGAAATGGTCCATCAGCTCCTCCACCCCACCACACTCTACTCTTGAACAACCATGGTTCTCCACAAAGCGATGCTTCACATAGTCTGCTATGGAACGAGAGCCAGGCCAAATCCCGAAACTTTAAAGGGATTCTCTCCAGATGCATCAAACGCAGACCCTCCCTCATAACAGGGCCTGGGAAATCCCTCAAGGCCAATGGCTTGCTAAAGGCGGATTCAACAAGCCTCCTTTTTCAGGGCTTTTCTAAGAAAAGACTTCATTTCCTCCGCCGTCATTCGCCATTGAAGCATTTTCAGGCACAGGGTAACATAAGTCGGGAGCTTACTATGTTGGACCCTCATGTTCTTCACTGGCCCATCATTCTCCCAGCTCCACAGAAAAGGCCTAAACCAGGACTGAAAAATACCAACCCACCCAGGCGGTTCCTCTGCCAGCATGCTACCAAAATTATGTTTCAAAAATATCAGAAAAAACAAAACCACTGGGTTGACCCTACCTAGGCAACTCATCCGCCTGGGAAGGTAGGTTACAGACCTCTTAATGAGGTTCAGTTTGTTCCCCCTTAACAGCTGGAAGAAATAACTGTCGATCTTCGCATAGAGAGAGACTGGAAAAACACAAACAAAGCTGACATACAGAAATACTGGGATCAGGTAAGTTTGTTTTTTTTTTTGTTTTTTTTTTTTTTAATCTGGTCAATCCTTTCCCTCTAAGAGCGTTTCCAATCCTTTCTGCTAGCAACCTTGTCATCGGCATCTTGTAGCCTGGTTACCCAATTAGCAAGGCCGTAATCACCGGGACCAAATGTGATGCCTAAAACTTTAATTTCGCTGCCGGGGCTCTGGGTAGGCGTCCGGAAGGGTAAAGCCTTCGCCTTCCTCTCCCATCCAGAAAACCTCACTCTTATCCTGATTGATCTTTGAGCCAAATGCCTCAGCATACTGTTCTATCACTGAGCCCACCTCTTCCGCCGCCTGTGTCCCAGACATGAAAACAAACACATCATCCGCATAGGCCACAACCCTCAGAGGAGGCTCCCCAGGAATGCCCAAAGCAACTCCACACAACGGTCTGCTCTCTAACCTCCGAATGAAGGGATCGATTGCAAACGGGTATAGCAAAAGACTCAAAGGACACCCCTGACGCACACCTGAGCAAACCCCAAAGGGCCGTCCAATCCAACCATTTACAAGTATGAAGCTTTCAGCACCCTTGTATAAAATCTTCAGCCAATCAATAAAGCCCTGTTCCAGGCCATACTTGCCAAGAAGCAGCCATAGGTATTCATGATTGACCCGATCAAACGCTTTGGCCTGATCCAATGCCAGCAGTAACCTTCCCCAGCCTGCAGCCCTGCACTGTTCCAGGGCCTCCCAGAGAGTTAACACTGCTGAAAAAGTTCTTCTAGCCTGAACCGAACAGTGCTGATGGTGAGAAAGTAAATTGCCTGCAACAGACAATAAATGCCAGAAAATTATCTTTGCCAGTATCTTCCTATCAACATTGAGAAGGCTAATAGGCTGCCAATTCTCAATTCTTATAGAATCTTTACCCTTTGACAGAAGAATCACTGCAGATTGTTTCATGGAGGGAGAAAGCAAACCCTCTCTCAGACAGCCATTGAAAACCTCCACCAAATATGGGGCCAAAGTAACCTTAAAGTGCTGCTGTCAATCCGCCTGGCCCAGGCGACTTCTTAATGGCAAGCTTATCAATAGCTTTAACCACCTCATCTGCTTTGATGTTCTCTGTCAAATTCACAGGAGAACTGCCATTTCCCAGTCCTGGAGTAGAGTCCAGAAAACCTGACATGCTCGCCCGATCGAGGTCCTTCCTACCCAAGAGGTCAGCATAATATGACCTGGAGGTTTCCAGGATCCCCAACTTAGACTTTGTCAAGCAACCCGTACCGCCAACCAGGCCTACAACTGACGTAACTGCTCTACCTTGTTTGCAATTCTGATAAGGGTCAGGCGAGTGATATTTCCCATAATCCCTTGCCTGTCATATTGACACTTCCTGAACAAGAGTCTAACCTCAGAGATCGCCCCTTGATCTCCATTATTCGAGACAAGCCTATCCAGCTTCCTCCGCAGTCGCTGGTATGTGACATACTTGTCAAGCTGTTTATTTCTTCCTATGGCCTTAAAAAAACCCAATGATCCTTCATTTTGTAAGCTCCCACCACTCTGACTTACTGCTGCAAAAGTCCATGATTGATACCTGTGCCTGGGAAAAAATCCTCAAAGGATTGACTCCACTTCTCATTGTCTAGGAGTGCCAAATTCAGCTTCCAGGTACCCCTCCAACTAGGTGGTGTATCGGGGCTATTCGTAGTGAGACAGAATACAGTGATCGGAAAACTTCACCGCCTGACACGCTGGTGCTGAGAAGGCGGAGATCCCCTTTTTTAAAAAAAAAAAAAATATCTATTGTACTCTGACTAGTACCTCTGAAAAGTGAATGCTGTGTCATCTGGGCAGCAATGACTGTGCACATCAACCAGACCTGCCTCTCTAGCTTTTTGTTTTTAAAAAAAAAAAAAGCCGTCACAATCCAGCCTGGCTCCAGTACCTTTCCTGTCCTTAGTCCTAGAGACGGTGGTAAAATCACCACTGAATATGACTTGATCTTCATGAAGAGGCATTTCCTGTCCCATTTTTGTCTGGGGCCCAACTGGGACGGGGTCCTTCTGTACTTTCCCTTAGTGTTATGAAATGCTCATTAGGGAGAACACAGGGAAGCTGTCCTTAGTGTAGTATTTTAAAATAAAATTATTTATTTAATAAAGAGATGGTGCCGCTTACATTAAAATAAATCGAAAACCACTTCTCTGTGCTCCAGATACGATATAACACCACACTTCCAGTCTCGGTCGCGTCTGGAACTGACATCACCTGGCTCCATCCTTCGACGCGTAGCGTCATAGATCAAGTGACTTCTTCAGAGATGGGGTCTGCTGATCGTCTCGCTTAAATAAGAACCGAAGTGTTTAACTTCTGTATTGGTACAATACAATGTAATGGCTGACCCTATACTACAATTAGGCCGCAAGATGGCAATCTAATACACATTATACCTAGTTCATTGTAATAAAACAGCTACCAATAGAAGGAACCGCCAAGCTGTCAGTATGAAATCCACATATACAAAGCTAAAGCGATAATAAGAAAAGCAAAATGTATTTAGTAAAATAAATCATAAAAATAATCAAGGAAAATTTGTAGATGTTTTGCATGTATGAAAACAAACAAAAAAGAGAAGAGATAGCTTTACATTGACATCTGCCGGGAAACGGTATAATATCAAGGATTTTATCTCCTCCAGGACAGAAGGGGTAGTTTATGTACTTCAGTGCCCATGTTCCAAGAAATATGTGGGAAAAACCAAAAGACTCCTATGGAAACGAATAAAAGTGCAGAATATCATAAAAGCATAGTGTTTCAAAACTTTTTTCCTTATACCTTAATAAGGATCCTTCCTTTATTACAGTTCTGTGGGATTGAAAGTTATTAAAAAAAAATCGAATAGGTAGCAACAAAGTGCATGTCTTGAGCCAAAGTTAATCAAGATGGATTTATGAGCTTTGCACTTCGGCCCAGAATGGGATGAATATTGAGTTTGATATTAATTGTTTTATCTCATAGTATTAAAACCTGCACACTGTTGACAAAGGTATTGGGCCAGCCCTCCAAATCTTTGGATTCAGGTGTTCCTATCACCTCCATGGCCACAGGTGTATAAAATCAAGCACCTAGGCATGCTGACTGCTTCTACAAACATTTGTGAAAGAATGGGTTTCTTTCAGGAGCTCAGTGAATTAAAGCGTGGTTCCGTGATAAGTTGTCTTGCTGTTTGTGGGTTCAGGATATGAGTTTTCTATAATTCATTGGTTTTATTCTTTTACATTTTGTTTTTCTTTTCCTTTTTGTTGTAAAATAGATAGTGGTATGTTAGTTTAGATCTCCCTACTATCCACTAATAAATTTTGGTTGTTGTGTTAAACCTTTCAGTCTTGGTCAGAGAACTCTCATTCAGGTTAACCAAATCATATCAGAGAAATATTTTATATTTCATAATCTATAATTTGGTCAACGCTTCAGATTTAGCACAACAAAAGTGCGTAGAGAGCTTCATGGAATGGGTTTTGATGGCCGAGCAGCTGCATCCAAGCCTTACATCACCAAGTGCAATGCAAAGTGTTGGATGCAGTGGTGTAAAGCAGGCCGCCACTGGACTCTAGAGCAGTGGAGACATGTTCTCTGGTGTAACCGAGTCACGCTTCTCCGTCTGGCAATCCAATGGATCCAAAGGGCTCTGAGGAAGAGGCAAGTCCTCGAAACGCATCAGCCTATTGGATGTCTACACTCCCTATTGCAGACTGTTACTCAGCGTGGTGTTGACCCAGCTGTTCTTTTATGATGTGCCTTGACTATATTGTCGTTTGTGAGTACAACGCCCACTTTATTTTTTATTAAACATTTTAATGCACTAGGCCTGTGCTCCCTCTGTTTTTTTTTTTTTGTTTTTTTTTTTGTTTTTTTTTTCCCTCATTCAGTATATTTGGATTCCCCTGGTCTATTTGAGGGCAGCAAGGTGCGCATGTTCCAGGACACACTTAATGTGGTTGTAGCCTGCATCGAGTCCATCCCCAAGCGCAGGAGCATTTGTTTGCTAATCCAATGGACGTGTCTGGGTTTGGCTGTTGCCAGGAGAACAGTACTTGCCTGACTGCATTGTGCCGAGCGTAAAGTTTGGTGGAGAGGGATTATGGTGTGGCGTTGCTTTTCAGGGGTTGGGCTTGGCCCCTTCGTTCCAGTGAAGGGAACTCTTAAGGCATCAACATACCAGGAAATAATAATTAGGGAAGCGCCAAAAATTATCAGCTGCAAACCTAACCTGTAAAAAGGTGCCAATCACTATAAACAAGGTTGCGCTAAGTAAACCAAATGTATAAATCACAAACAAAATATATATAGTGACAAAAATATTTGTGACAAAAAAGCTTAGTGACAAAAATATAAATCCTATATAATATTTAGTGACAAAAAATCTTTAGTAAAGTCCAAATCTGTGTTGAAAAGAAGAAATTAATTTTGTATTCAACAATAATCACCGTGTGTGAATCCACCACCAAATAAAATGAATAAACTCACCAGAGCAATATGCTGATTAGATTATAAACCAGCATAAAACTCTTTCTGCTTTGGGAGCAATGTTGTGCGGAAGGATGTAATACTCTGTTGATGACTCTGGCTATTCAAAAGGAGCAATACTCTGCAGGGACCACTCAGCAAGATGGATTCATTTCTTGGAAGGTCTTTTCCTCAGATATCCAGACCAAATAGGGTATAGAAAAACCAAGAACTCATGGTGCAGTATTTTCAAACCTCTATTTTATTTAAAAAGTAATGCACTTATAAATAGAGGTGTCCCAGCCGACACCAGCAATGACGGTGTGTACTCAAGATAAAAAAACGATCCCAGCCTCAAACACGCATGCGCAAGCGGCTCAGGAATGTATTGACGTCACATCCAAACAAGCTCCACCCTACGCGTTTCGTCATCAACAGCCTCACCGAGCTGATTTCAAATCTGCAACCCATCAGATCATCACCTACTCTCCTCTCCTTTAGGTGCACCCTGAAAACCCACCTCTTCAGGGAAGCCTACCCCACCCCCTGCTAACTTGCCAACCTCCTCCACTCTTCCTACCACTCCATCCCCCACAGCTTTCTCCTCCTGTGCCACCATCCCCTCCCTCCTAGATTGTAAGCTCGAAAGAGCAGGGCCCTCGATCCCCTCATGTTTTGCATTGTATTGTTACTGTTCTGTCCCCCATTGTAATGTACAGCGCTGAGCGAATTATTGGCGCTTTATAAATACTGTATAATAATAATAAAAATATTAATCTTAGAAGCCTTCAGAGGGCACATGTTGGCCAGGGGCTTGGATACACTCATGATAGTTACACTAATTTCCTCCATCTAGTCCATTTTTGTTTCCTTGATTTTTATTATAATTATTTAAATCCATTTTTATGATTTATTTTTTATGTTATTCTACTTTTCAAGTTTTGTTTTTATTTGATATTTTTTATTCTTATAAATATTTGGCATGGTTTTGCATGTGATTATCTAAAAAGGACATATTAATATTTTTACAGCAGTGTGTGTGTGTGTGTGTGTTTTATCTATGAAGTGAACAGACTGCATGTAATCTGATCTTGGTGTCAATCACGTCTTGCCATAAAATATGCTGATTGCCGTATAGGGCTAGTTTTTAAAAACTGCATTGCAGCAATCTGTATTTTTACACTGTACCATAAAACTGGAAAGGGAAAAAGGGTCACATGACCGCCCATGTTCATTAAATTCTGCTTTGCACTGGCTGATTGGAGGAGTCAGGTGATTGAAATTTAGCAGACAACATGTCTATCTAAGCTAATACACACAATTTTGAGTAAATGTGAACAGCATGATGGAACACAAAATGCTAAGTGTTTGTAATCCAGATCACAATGTACAATATACAGGTGAAACTCAAAAAATTAGAATATCGTGCAAAAGTTCATTTATTTCAGTAATGCAACTTAAAAGGTGAAACTAATAATTAATATATTCTAATTTTTCGAGTTTCACCTGTATAGGACACTAGTCTGAGATCCCTTTCTCCTTACTGCACACAATATCGCCTAATGCAATATGGAATACACACCAACGTACACTGCTGGCTCCAGACAAATTTTCACATTCAACATTGTGAGTGTTTTTTGTTTGGTTTTTTTTTTTGTGTTTTGTTTGAGTTTGTGTTTTTGAGTATTTTTGTTTACGTGGAGGAAGGGATTCCCGTAGATGACCCTTTCACATCCAGATTGCTATTACAAATATTTGCAGTCTGGGTCAACTGGAGAGACATTACTCTGTGCAAACTATCTCCTGCAGAGGAACTCCTGAGTCAGTATGTACTCGGGGCAATGTGGGTGCTGCAGCTGTTATTCTCATCCAGATGATACTGGCTCTATGGACGTTTGCACCACATAGAACACAACAGCTGTGATTGACACCCCCTGTAGCCCAGGTGGCTTGTCTGTGATGGCCAGTGGGACTCATACAAGGTTGGACATTGCACAGACAGGAAGTCTGCCTGCTGCAATGCCCTTCAATGAAAATTCAGAGGCATGAGTGTGGTGTTACACTTCCACTGTTCATTTACCAGGCAGTAGAGGGAAGGTAACCTAAATGTATTGCTTCTCTGTTTTAGAGTTTATATGTTGGAATTATAAATCATAACGAGGCACCGAGATACGAGTTGTCTTCAAAAATAGTGCCCTCTTGCAGGCTTGCCAAAAGCTGGTTCGGTTTAACTGGGTGATCTGCTCTCTATAGGAAATAACACATGTTTCTATGGGAAGTGTTACTACTGCCGTGAGACTGAGCCTGCCTGTGCAGACAAGGAAGTGATGGAGGGATCGATCACTCTTTGGCTTCCCGATGTGTGGCCCCTTCAGAAGCACAGACATCCCTGGGGCAGGACGTATCGTGAGGGCAAGCTGGCAAGGTAAGGTTTTGAGTTTAGTAAGGGACTCTGGTTTATCTTCTCATGATGCCTTAAATTAAAGATGTACACGTTCCTAGCAGGTGGGAGTATGATGAAAGTTATTGTGATGCGGTGAAGAAGACTCCCCCTTATGATGCTGGTCCCCGGCTCCTCGACATTATTGATACAGCCATCTTTGACTACCTAATTGGAAATGCAGATCGCCATCACTATGAGAGCTTCCAGGATGATGAGGGCGCTAGCATGCTTATACTGCTGGACAATGCTAAGAGGTCAGTGTACATTCACCTGCTGGCAAACAATACATTTTTCTTGCCTTTTACAGTTAAATTGGTTTTAAAGGCTGAAGGCTTTTTTTACCTTCATGCATTCTATGAAGCCACCCTAATTCTTACCTGAGCCCCTTCTCCATCCAGCGATGTTCATAAGAACCTTTGCTCTCCAGGGGCTCTCACTCTTGATTGGCTGAAGGAGCAGAGGGAACCATTGGCTCCCACTGCAGTCAATAGCAGCCAGTTAGGAGAGGGAGGGGGCTAGCTGAGCCGCAGCTCTGTGTGTAAATAGACACACAGAGCCACAGCTCAGAAGTGCACCTGCTTAGGTGCTCCCGGAGCAGGCTGCTTGCTCAGGGGGCACTGAGCAGGAGAGAGGGGCCAGGAGGATCGGTGCTGCTCTGTGCAAAACTGCACAGAGCAGAAAAGTATGACATTGTTTTTTGTTTTTTTTTTTGTTTATTTAAAAAAAATAAATAAATAAACAAGACTTTAATATCACTTTAACAGCCTTAGCTATATGCATCCAGGAGTTCCAAAATGTACTCTAAGAAGAGACCAACTCTGGGCTATTTTTTTTAAATCTGGTGGCTAAAAAAATTAGATGTTTAAACCTACAGACACCAGTGAATTACCTTCCGCTTAACAGTACAAACTTCATTGTAGATTGTATAACAAAGAGAACAATATCAGATGCAACACCAGCATCATCAATAAAAATGAACATATGTACTGAATGTTTCTGCATAGTTAATTTCTATATATGCCACAGAGTATAGTCTTTTCTATTTAAAGTGGACTTGCACTGCAGTATTACATATGGTTATAAAAAGAGTGTTGTTTAGATGGACTTCGTAAAGGGCTGAAACAACTTTCCAAGAGAAATGGTTACGCCACTGCTATATCTGAAGGCCTGAGCACTGGGTGAATCCGAGGATCAGAGTATAGATTGATGGATGCTTCCTTTTTAGTTGAGATCACATTATCCTTTACTAAAGGTGTAGACAGCACTGAAGGGAGCCTGGAACAACATTTTCTCTAGAATAGGTAAGAATGTCACTTACTTTTTCATCCATCCCATGAAGACTGTTAATATTAGCTTTATGTTAGCATCCAAATACATGTCCACTGTAAAGAAATACATAGATCTCTATTTATACCTAAACATAAACCCACCTACCATAACTTCACATAATTTCACTGGGAAAAAAATACTTTTTGGGGACAGTGTTGCTGACACATCACAATGGCTGTGGTAGTAGTCTGTGCTGGTGTGTGGAGGAATAGATGACATCATGATCACCACCTCATTCAGTCAGAGAACGCATCTTATTCATTGGTGGAAGTGCCTAGTGAAGGTTCTGAGCGATAAACTCTGAGTTCATTGTAACAAAAGGAGAAGTTGCTCCAGCAGCATCTAGAACAGTAAAGCACTGACAGTATTTAGCACAGACTACTACCAGGAATTTTTTTGTTTCCCCAGTGACCCTCCAGATGTAACTTCTTGATAACCAAGCTAGCCTAATGCAAGTTTTAACATTAGATTACCCATGGAGTTCTGCTTTAATTCTGCCCCGATTCAAAACCACAAAAAGGAAGTAGTTCCTGAAGCTAAAACACAAAATTGGCCATTGTGCTGTGTCAGGAGCACAATGGCAATGTCCTCACAGTATTTTTTTTTTTTTCCCATTTCTTTACAGTGGACGTGTACTGAAGGCTAATATAAAGCTAATAATGTTTACAGTCTTGGTGAGTAATAGTCTGAAATTCTTACCTTTTCTGGAGAAAATGCTGTTCCAGGCTCCCTTCAGTGCTGGCTACACTTTTAGTGAAGGATCCTGTGATCTCTAATAAAGGGAAGCATCTGCCAATCTATACTCTGATTTACCAAGTGCCCAGACCTTCAGGTTTATGACCAGCACTGGAGTAACCATTTCTCTTGAAAAGTTATTTCAGCTCTTTAACAATCCACCTGAACACTCTCTTTAACCATATGTAATACTGCTGTGCAGGTCCACTTTACAAATAAAACTAAGGTTACACTGTGCCATGTATAGACCTGAAACATGCAAAAATGTCCAGTGTATATGTTCATTTTACTGATTATACTGGTGTTACCTCTGATATTATCTCTGTTATCCTATAATCTTCACAATGAAGTTTGTACTGGTAGGTGGAAGGTCATTTTCACTGGAATCAGGATAACGAATGGCCCAAGTCAGCAAAAAAAAAAAGAGACGTCTGAACCTTATACAAAGTACCAAACTCATTCTATATGCAATGATTTATGTTAATACAATCTACTGAGCAAGATGGAGAATGCTGTAGCCCAACTGCTACCTCTATTTGTCACCTTTTTCTGTATTTACTATTAGTTTAGGTTTTAAAATGGGGCAAAATGTTCTAGCTATACCATTCCCTGTGCCATTTTATAAAACACATCTATCCATTAATAAAATACCTGATTTAAAAAAAAAAAAACCTCTTCCATGAGGTTTCCGCTGACATTTTCGGGTTTTGAAATACCTTATCTGCAAACAATATTAGAGGTGATCACGTTGGAGAAACGGCAACACACCCCTCCACTATCCCTGGGTTACATATTAATGTAATCTTGATGTAGGTGTAGTACTCCTTGATCTAGTCATACGAGTATCTGATGCTTTAGCTATCACTTCAGAACTAAGTCCATGAGGTGAGGTTATAAGAAGTTTCTGTGCAAGTATGAGCAAGGGTTACGTGGTGTCATTCAGTAATGGCCATGGGATTGTGCGCACATGTGTCATGAAATTTTCCAAGTTACACCACAAACGTCAAATATTGTGCCATTAAAGTAATAATTGAATATGCTGATGAATCTTAGAATGGAGAATTTCTGATGGCAACCAATCCTTCTTTTTTTTTTTTTTTTTTTTCTCCCAGTGTTTGGATAATTCATTGTAAAGCTTGAACAGTTACTATGGGCAACAACCTTTATCTCCTAGATTGTAAGCTCCAAGGAGCGGGGCCCTCCTATCCCTCTTGTATTGAACTGTATTGTTGCTGTATTGTCTCCCGTTATATTGTAAAGCGCTGAGAAAACTGTTGACGCTATATAAATCCTGTATAATAATAATTTTAGATTTAAGTTTTTTTTGTCCATTGTACCAATGACATTTGTTCTGTTTTTCAGCTTCGGGAACCCCTCAACAGATGAGCGCAGCATTCTTGCACCCTTGTACCAGTGTTGCATGTAAGTGTTTTTGTTTCCTTTTACTCCTCTACTCTACTCTACTCTTTTTTGAGTTTTTAACGCCGGTCTTTCATTTTCTTTTTCTAATGTGACAGCATTCGTGTCTCTACGTGGAATCGGCTTTCCCACCTGAAACATGGTACCCTACGTTCTGCTATGCTTTCGGCCACCAGTCATGACCCTCTTTTCCCTGTCCTTGCTGAACCTCATTTGGAAGCACTAGAGCGCCGCCTGCAGGGTATTTTATCAACCGTCCAGCAGTGTTTAGACCAGTTTGGCGCCGATGTAGTGATGGTGGAAGACCGAATGACCCTTTCTCATGTGTAACTCTAGCCCTATCTATAAGAGATGAGGTTCTTGGGAAGAACACTGAGCTGGTGTGAATATGTTTCAGTACACAGCAGAGCACAGCACCCCCCAGAGACTATGGCCTGTTACACTGGAGGGATAAGAGGCCAAGGGACAGAATGAAGAACTCTATACCACATCAGAAATTGGATGATGTGGACATTAAATATGATTTTTATAGAACTCAAGGGACATCACAAGCCTGTGATGCTCAGGACTTAAAAGTATGGAGAAGAAAAATGGCAAATTTTTGTCTTTTATCTCATAATTTATTCTCTTGTTGTAATATTTTTCTTTTTATTTCTCTCAGAGGTTTGTCTAACCTTTAAATCTTGAGGGTGTTGGTTTACGGTTTACAATAGTACAGTTTGCACAGTGGCCACAGGGCGGCACTGCCATTCTTTACAGGAACCTTGAGCAGGGTAAATCCTTGTATCTCTGCAGCTTTGCCTGAGTCCAGATCATACAGAAACGTACAAATTGATGAACTAGTCTTTAGAAACTGGCATTAAAACATTTGCAGACCTTGTTACTGCCAGAATTTTTTTTAATGGCAGCTGCAGATTTTTACAACTAGTTTCTCTTTTTGTGAGGCCTATAGCTGAGAGAACTTCTGTATGTCTTTGTCCATAGTCCACAAGTTCTTCACCCCCCCATTTGCAGCAATTTTTACAAAGTCTGGTCAAAACTGATTTTTCAGTTGTGCATGGCAACCAGAAATTTAATTTTGATTGATGTGTGAAAAAAAATACAAAAAAATGCATACATATTAACCTCTATGTTGCAGCATTGGTGTGATGCTACATTTATCACCTGCAAGCTCTGAGACCGAGAACTGAGCGATCACAAGACTGCTGATTTGCTCAGTTCCCAGTCATCTATGAACTGCGAGTGGTGACTTTTAGTCACCGCTCTCTGCTCTGCCCCTCCAGCGCTCACTGGAGCACCAGGCTGGAGAGGGGGCAGGTGCAGCTTAGATCCAGAGACCACTTTCAATCAGGCAGCTGTGTGGATTCCATCAATATGGTCGGGATCCTTCCAGAGCCTGGAGCAGCTCTGTGGCGTCTGCTTATTCTGGGTCACAGTAGTGAAAAAGTAAGTGCAAGCCTTTGACCTACAAGAGCAGTATGACCAAAAAAAAAAAATCTTTGGCCTTACTTCTTTTAATCAGGCCACAGGTGAACCACAGCTCTAAGACCCTAACTTCTTCCTCCAATGCCCAAACCACAGCTGTTCAAGTAAAGCTAAGGCTAGGTTTGCACTTGTGCGGTTCCTGCGTTACACATTTGCATAAGCATAGCAGCTTGTTTATTTGAATGGGCTGCTGTACCTGCAGGGGAAAAGTCCCTGGGCCCTTTTTCAAATTGTGGCAGCACCATGCGGTTTCACGCATCTAAGAACAAAAGCTGCATTTTTCTGTCATGTGGCAGTGCCTTTAAGAATTAATATTCCGCCCCGCACATCTGTTAAAGAACAGAGCATTTTGTCTGCGGGTTGGGGAATGTGTTCGATTTGCAGATGTTCCCCAATCCACATATATGTGAATCTAGCCTAAGGAATCCTTTGTACTGTAAATGAATTGGAGAACAAGAATGATTTTTATTAATGACATAAGCAGGGGCTGGTAACTTAAATTGTCACAACCTTCCTGATGGTCTCTGAGAGATCTGATATTGGTGAGTTAATTAGCTTTGAAGCATCCATCTGATGCCTTTATTTCAGGCAGACCGCCCCTTTAGTGCTAGAGCCATACCTCCTTAAAGTGGAACTGAACCCTCCTATCCCTTAGAGCCAAAGAAGCTGGCATCTTCGTCTCTGATCTGCAGTTGCCATGGTGCTGAACATGTGATTAGTTATGAAATCAGCCATTTGATGGCTTCACAGTGCTGTTGGGAGCACAAGCAACTGTGACAGTTCTCATTCATGCCATGCCTTGAATGTAACTGTTTTGGGAAGTGGTTAAATTGGGTTTAGTTCTGCTTTAAACTGCCCATAGATGCAGCTGTGACCTGTATCAGTTTTCTCCTTTGACACCAGTTATGGCCCATTTTCACAGCTATCACTGTAAAGCACCCATAGTATCTAAGTCTGTGGCAGTGGAACATGGTGTCAGATAAAAGAAGATGTTGTAGAGTTCAGTGTTGTGAAAGCTTCATTTCTTGGGGCTGTTCACAAACAAAGACTAATTATTGTTAAAGTGGACCTGTCTGGCACACACTTGGACTGTATTCTTTTTCTAGTAAGGGCCAGTAATTCAGTGACTACTGCCTGCCAATTCACAAGGAACTACAGACATCACTGTACCTCACGCCACAATAAAGTCCCTGGTTTCTTGTGACTGGTAGTCCACATAACAGGTACACTTTACAACCGTACCATTGTAATAGGAAGAAGCAGGCACAGAGCAATATTTTCTGTCCAAGCTCTGTATTGCGAGCTTGGTAAAATGTATATGATCTTATGTCGATTGTACAAGTCTGGCACTGTAAATGTTATTTTCATCACTAATTTAAACAAACTTTCTTTTTTATTTTGTGACCCTCAGTTGATGAGATGATCTGCACATGTTGTTTTGCATTTGAATTATGTCTAATGGTTGAAAACGTAAGAGTAAAACTATTGACAGTCAGTAGTTGTCTGTTCAGTTATTTTGTAAATGGGACAGAAGGCTTCGTTAGTCAATATGCACTGTCTTTACTGATCTACAGCAGCCAATCAGATTTCTACTCCAGCTTTAAGCACATGTTTAAATCTTATTTGATACTATGAGGCAACAGACAGATTTATTTCAGACACTTTAATAAAGGTCCATTGTGTATGATTTTTGATGAGGGTATTACTACTTTTCTTATCTACTTGAAAAATATTGGCTGCAGACTTTGTTGATGCCAAGTTAAAGTACTGTTAAGCCCAAAAATGTAATAATATATTGCAGTTTACCAGTCATTAGATGTGATGGCTGCATTCATTTTTTTTTTCTCTCCTACTTTTGTCTGGTGATCTGGCCAGTAAAACGCCTCCTGTATTAGTGTGCCTCCACTCTGGATGAAGGAGCACCTTTTTGGACAGCAGCATTGTCAGTCTAGGGGGAGGAGAGTGTTTTGTTAGATGTACTAGCAGAATAAGATAAACTAACACCAGCTCACAATGCAGTTACACAGGCAGCTACAGTGGTTTTTTTTTTTTTTTTTTTTCCCCCCTTTTGGGATAAATGTTTTACATGAATAAATAAAAGCTGAGCGTTGTCAGTCCCCATCAGTGGTAAATGGTTTGTCTCAACACTCTTAACTGCTACATTTGCAGGACAGCTTGTTCTGTTGAAAAACAGACTTACTAGTTGGATCTCCACATAAAAATAAAGGAAAGAGACTAAAGAAAATGAATGCAACCATCACATCTAAGAATTGATAAGCTGCAACATAATACATGTTTGAGTTTAATACTGCTTTAAGTTGGCTCTAGAAAGAAATATGGTATCTCTTGTTAACCAGTGCCACCATGCAAAGAACTCTTTAGTCGCATACAGTTTTTATAATCCGACATCTGTTTTCTGTTGTGTTGAAAGGTGCATTCATTTTAGTTAGCATGGTGGCTAGTTCATCCCAATTAGGTTTCCATTACTATCTGCTTAACTATTTTGGCTGGGTTTCCTCCAGTGTTCTTCTACAGCCTAAAATATACTAAGAAAGCTCTGATCATCTGCTTGCACATCCTTATCTTCTGACAATTCAGGTAATGGCTACTTTAAGGCCCCATTCATACTTTGGCTTCCTGGTAAGTTACATATTTGCACACTTGCTGACCCATGTTGCATTAAGGTAGCTTGTTCAAATGATAATGCACCAAAACATCTTAAAAAAACAAAAAAAAAAATGCACATTTTTTGCAATACAGCACACCACAACACACTGTAGAGTGTTTCTGAGCATTGTGATGTGCTGCAACAAATGTGCATTAGAACTGTTACCTCGAATGCCATTATGGGCACAATGTCTGAGGGAAACACAAATTCACATTCATTTCCAGTACAAGCATTCTGTGGGACATGTATCTTGTATCTTATCTACTACTCGGACGGTTGGCCTAATGGTACCGATTATATGAAATATACATTCCATTCCAGTGTTTGGGGGAGCATTTATGATGCTTTGCCTCTGAAATATATAGGGGTGGTTTTCTGGAATCCCCCTATTTATATTTGAATTATGTACAGTCTTGTCGGTCCCTATAATTAGTAAACCTAAGCAATGACAATATTGATGGAAGTAATAAATGACAATATTAGCTTTTATAATAAACACAATGTTCAAAGAAGCAAGGTCATATTTATTTACAAAGGAAGTAAAACACTAACAGAAATCTAAACAAATATTACAGAGCATACAGAAGTAAAAGAGCAAAGATGATACATTTAGTAAGTTTGTCCTCAAATTTTAGTAAGTTTGTCCTCAAATTTGAGTATCCTTTAGCTGGGCAGAAAGAGAGCAACCATGGGCAGAAATGTATTTACACACACTCGCACTCACGCACTCTCGCTCTCTCTCTCTCGCTCTCTTGAATGTATGCTGAACTAGAGCAGCACACAAATCAACCCATTTTCCTAATCTATACATATCATGATAGGGCCAACATATATATGTTCCTATCAGTACATGACCCATCAAAATGAGCACCACACTCCCAACCTCCTATAACCCTACACTGTATACACTGCTCGGGATTAGGCAGGTCTGCTCCGTATGGCCTTCTGTATTGCAATTTCTGCATGCATCCTGTAGTTCAGAACTCCTAATTGGCAGCAAAGCTTCTACTTTGTATGAAGATACTTTATTGTGAATTCTACCCTCAACTTGCATAGACATGCGAAACCTTCTTATATAAATGTCGGGTCAAAAAACACCTATAAACCTGAACCAATGACAAGACCACAGCACAAATGAACAATACCACAATGGGATGTATCAAACTATAGTAGCATTAGCTCTCTATCGCTGCAGTCTCCTCATAAGGTTTTCCTCCCTATCCCAATCTGGCAACCATTCCCGTATCTTCCTACCCATACCAAGATTCAGGGCTTCCAGATTAAGAGGGTGGTTATAGTTGATGTTTGCAGACAAATTGGCAATATAGTGTTCCACATAATTCCATCCCTGCACCTGGACTTCTGAGACATTGCCTGGGGGACACCATGCACCTCTAGTTATCGTTAGGTTCAAGGAACACCCTAATTCCATAACTAGCATTACATTGGTATCCTTTAGGACAAAGAAGCAAACTCTTCTATGTCCAAAATAATACACGGGTGCTTCCTTCCCAGCAATGATTTCCCCATGCAGAACACAGAGCGGAGCATCTTCCCAATACTTTCCATTCTCTCACTGAAAAACCCACAGTTCTTGTTTTGAAGAATTGGATAGGATATGTTCCTCCCCTAACCAAAAATCCACTTTATTTGCATATATTATACAGTTGTGTCCATAAATGTCTGGAGAGACTCCGGCATGCCATTACACAAGTCCTGTTGATAGGCAAAGTCTTTCTAAAATTGAATTAGAATTAAATTGTCCAAAAAATAAAGAAGCCTTATATTGCCCGTTATTACTTTAACCTTTCCTTTTATCACTTTTCCCCTGAATGTTCATCATCCTAAATTTTTGTCGTGGCAGGGCACAAACGAACTGCCAACCAAATGACCATCTTCCAGAGATTTTGCCAATCTCTCGCTTCATTAATACTGGAAATGAACAAAAGCAGAATCAAATTCTTATCTGCAATATCTTCGTTAATTTGTTTTTTTACTTACAGAACCTCCATGGAGCCCAAGACCTTAATTTTCCTGTCATCTACGACTACAAACTATTGAAACCACAATGATTTTGCTAGGATAAACCCAACTAAAAAAATGAATCCCCATTATATGAAAGGAGGAAAAAAATGAGACCTGAATACCACTTTTACAAACTTTTATCTTAAACCATTCAGTTGTTAGGTTAGGGTTTAAGAACTCCCCTTTCAGCTGGACAAAACCTATCAATTTGGTTTTCTTTCCACCTGAATAATAAAATAACAGAAAAAATACAATAAATCTAGAGGCAAATATGGCTTTCTATCAACACCTGTCTTAAACAAAATGGATTAAATTGTTAATTTAGGACATTGCCCATAACTCCCCTTTCGGGTGGACTAAACCTATGAATTTGGATTTTTCCACCTGAACATGGAGAAAAAAAAATTATTATTTATATATATATATATATATATATATATATATATATATATATATATATATACAACCAAAAAAAAAAAAACATCCAGAGGCTTATCCTTGAAACTACTAAAAATGTATCAAGGTCCTCCATAATATAACAAAAACTGAGGCCAAATCTCTGAGACTCGCATCTAAACCTTATTCCATAGCACAGATATTTTAACCAGAAAATTCTCACCCTCTATACAGCTCACTAGGGGCTGCTAACAAAAGATTTGTTTACCCCAGTGTTGTACCTTAGTGAAAAAGAGGCTACATCCATTTTAAGTCTATTCATTTCTTCCATAAACTGATGCCTTTAGTGCTTTAACTGACTATTTAAGTGTTCTTGCATGGCAAGACCACTTACTGTTAGCTCACATATATATTATTATTATAGCCAAATTTACCACCCTAACTCCTCCCACAGATTTTACACGACATAGACAGTAATACACCGAAACCTGCAGATTGTTCCCGATTGGTGTGCTATTACTTTGTGGAACGTTTTGCCGAATGGTTCACGAAATATCGGCCTTTTTGTGGTGAAATTGGTCCCATAGGAATGAATGGTGGAATGTTCAAAACTAGAGTGTGAGCTGAAAAATCAGGACATGATTTCTAAATTGCCACCACTCCCTCATTTTCAAGCCCACCTACACAAATCTTATATCAAAATGTTTAGCTATCCCTGCTGCCACTAAAAATGTCCACAGCTAAGCCATAGTCCTGATAGTTTTCACAATATGACCATTTGTTTGCAACTCACGCCGCCGATAGACATTCATTGAAACTCCACTCTAGCCACCTAGATTTGAAGGGCAATTTCTAAACTGTGACTGTGCCTTCATTTTTAATATTTCAGAGACATACTATGGATCAAAATGTAGGTCTGGGTCTTGTGATTCTCACAATATAAAGCTCTTCGGTGTAGGATTTATAATTTTTAAACTACAACCGTTTGAAGATGGCAACCACCAGTGAAGTGAGCAAGTTGGAGCAGTTTGTTTTTAACCGCTCTTCTCTGCCCTTGCTGTAGAGTGAGCTGCCATAGGAACCCAGGTGTGTGAGCAGGCAGCAGAGTGACAAGCCACTCCACCCAGTTACTTTGCCCACTCCAGTTGTAGACTACTGGTGGAGGCAAGAACACTTCACACAATTTCCCCAGAAACTGTAGCTTTTCTAGTTTCAGATTGTAATCGCAGCATTTGTGTTTTAAAAGGGACCGGCTCCGACTACTATGGGCTCTATGCCTTGGATTGCTTCCCCATCTGGCAGAATAAACTTCATTACGCCTTGGTGTGGTTCTAGGGCACCGAGACTTTCTTTGTACATTATTATTAAACACCAAAACAATACCTTGCAATGTGTCCCAACTTTTTACAGGCAAAACACCTGAGAGCTGGCCTCACTGCATAAGCCCTACTCTGAGCATATGGCAATGGAGACTCATATTGCTGGATAATATTACTAAGGTTGAACTCAACAGACTTCATACTTTTACTGTCTGAGGAGCAGTCATTATCAATGAATTCATCAGATGTGCTTGCCAAAGGGTCAGACACATTCCATTCCTACTCCTGAATCAGTTACATGAGCTATTGCAACACTTTTGTTTGAATATTCCTCATTCAAATTACTAACCTTTATTCCAACCAGAGAAACATTACTTGCAGCAACACCAACATTATGCTGCCCTGATTGCTGAAGTAATGGTTCTCTGGTTGGAATAAAGGTTTGAATATTCCTCATTCAAATTACTAACAAAAGTGTTTTAATAGCTCAACTGATTCAGGAGTAGAAATGGAACGTGTGTATAATATATGCAAATAAAGTGGATTTTTAGTTAGGGGAGGAACATAACCTATCCAATTCTAGAGCAGCAATCGGGAGTATAATGTCTGTGTTGCTGTCTCTAGAATTGGATAGGTTATGTACATCTCCTAACCAAAAATCCACTTTATTTGCATATATTATACAGTTGTGTCCATAAATGTCTGGAGAGACTCCGGCATGCCATTACACAAGTCCTGTTGATGGGCAAAGTCTTTCTAAAATTGAATTAGAATAAAATTGTCCAAAAAATAAAGAAGCCTTATATTGCCCGTTTATAACTTCTCTTGTATCACTTTTCCCCCTGAATGTTCATCATCCTAACATTTTGTGGTGGATGAGGAGCAGTCACTAACAATGGATTCATCAGAGGTGCTTACCAAAGGGTTAGACACGTTCCATTTCTACACCTGAATCAGTTACATGAGCTGTTGCAACACTTTTGTTTGAATATTTCTCATCCAAATTACTAACCTTTATTCCAACCATAGAAACATTACTTACAGCAATACCCACATTATGTTCCCCTGATTGCTGCTCTAGAACCTCTATCTGTGCTGACTACTGAGACAGCTCAGTCTCCGCCTGCTTGGAGGATAACGCCATAATGGCAGCCCTGGCCTCCTGTAGCTCCCTTCTAAGCATGACTATAACACTCTCATTCTCTGACTCCCTTTGTTTAAAAGATATGATACATTGTTCCCACAGTTTACATGTTTCTTCCAATTCATCCAATTTCTGTTCCAATGCTCCATTCTCAGTTACCAATTGTTTAGTTTCACTTCTCAGTTCCTCACACTCAAACATTCAGCAAACCATTGCAGTTCTTTTCGCTCAGAAATTTCTTTCATTTTCAATAACATGCTTACAGCAGTCGCCATTCTCGTTTTCTTGCCTTTCTTAGATGGCGGTTTACTTTTCATACTATCATTTTGAACCTCACATTGCTTTAACAAATCATTAACCACTTCCAGTCTGGACACTTTCACTCCCTTCCTGTCCAGGCCAATTTTCAGCTTTCAGTGCTATCACACTTTGAATGACAATTGCGCGGTCATGCAACACTGTAACCATATTTAATTTTTTAGCTTTTTATGAGACAGATAAAACTTTATCTTGGTGGTATTTATTCACCAATGGGATTTTTATATTTTTGCTATATAAATGAAAATGTCCAAAAATTTGGGGGAAAAAAAAGTGTTTTTCTTATAAAATTTTGCAAATAAATAATCTTTCTTCATAAATCTTGGCCAAAATGTATTCAGCTATCTTTTTAATAAAAAAAAAAAAAAATTAGTTTAACCAAAAATTGTAATTTATCAAAATAGTTTTATACATTTTTATTTTTTTTTTTATATATATTTTTTTTTTAACATAGTGTCACCCTAGCAATACAGTGTCACCATAGACACTGTACATCTTGTGGGGGGTGATGAAGATTTTTTTTCTTTTTATTACACGGATTGCTTTTACACCCATAAAGGCTGTAAAAGCAATAATTTCTATTTCTCTCTGGCTGCATTCTTGCAACCATTGAGAAATACTGTGAGCGCTGTGATTGGTCACAGCTTGTGACATGGTACAAGGCTGTTGTGAATAGCCTTGTACCATGTGACCTCTGTGACCATTCACAGATTTCACAAGTAGTAGGCAATGATGTCAGGAAGTGTCATCTTGTTTACTACTGCTCATGTGATCATTGATTGGCCAATCAGTGATCACATGAATCAGGACCTCACAGAGAGGCCCCGTACAGCGATCAGCGTTCCACTGTGTCCACCAGATCGCGGTGCCGCACGTTCCCAGGGAGCATGCACAGGCAGTGAATGCGGGTGACGTTTAGAAACGTCAACCCGCTTCGGCAGTGCTCCCATTCGGCCATTTATAGACATGGGCCGGATGGAAAATGGTTAAATTGATGGGTCAACACATCTTATGCGCAACTGCTAAAAGTAGCAGAGCCATGTTTCTTAAGAATATGTTCAACAACCTCCATTGATATACTAATTACGTTCACACTGAAAGTTGCTTTACCAGTCTGCACACCAGCAGATGCTGAGACAACACACACACTCCAAAGTTAGGCTGGGATTTTTAGTCCCACAAAGAGAACCACACTATCAAACTAGTGTTTTCCTTTCTCCTTCACCATTGACTAACTCTAACATACAGATCCGTACATCAGTTACCCAAGGGTGATCAGCCCTTCACTTGCTGGCACACAACTAAACAAGCCTAAAACAATTGTATCAACAATACAATAAAGCTTAACACATACAAATATACCAGCTAAACGTTATACTCACCAGATATGAACATCCACTCACTAATGGAGTATTTCACAGAACCTCCAGTACCACTCAAGCAGAATCCAGACCTTTTTTTAAAGCAATCCACTGAGCTGGCCAGAACCAACTCTTGAGGGAGTCTATTCCACATTTTCACAGCTCTCACTGTGAAGAAACCTTTCCATGTTTGGAGATGAAATTTATTTTCCTCCAGATGTAAAGAGTGCCCCCTTGTCCTCTGTGATGACCTCAGGGTGAATAGCTCTACACCGAATTCACTATATGAACCACTGATGTATTTATACATGTTGATCATATCCCCCCTTAATCTCCTCTTCTCAAGAGAGAATAAATTCAGTTCCTCTAATCTTTCCTCATAGCTGAGCTCCTCCATGTCTCTTATCAGTTTGGTTGCCGTTCTCTGTACTTTCTCCAGTTCCCCAATGTTCTTTTTGTGAATTGGTGCCCAAAACTGAACTGCATATTCCAGATGAGGTCTTGCTAATGATTTGTACCGGGGTAATATGATATCTCTCTCTGGAGTCTATACCTCTTTTAATACAAGAGAGGATTTTGCTCGCTTTAGAACCCGCAGCTTGGCATCGCATGCCATTATTAAGCTTGTGATCTACCAGAACCCCCAGATCCTTCTCCACCATTGATTCCCCCAGTTGTACTCCCCCCTAGTATGTATGATGCATGTATATTCTTAGCCCCCAAGTGCAGAACCTTACATTAATCAACATTAAACCTCATTTGCCACATAGTTGCCCAATTAAACAGTGCATTGAGGTCGGCTTGTAAGTTGGAGACATCCTGTAAGGACGTTATTCCACTGCACAGCTTGGTGTCATCTGCAAAGACTGAAATGGGATTTTTAATATCAGACCCTATATTGTTTATAAATATATTAAAAAGTAAGGATCCCAACACTGAACCTTGGGGTACACCACTGACAACCCTAGACCATTCAGAATATGAATCATTAACCAATACTCTTAGAAAACTGGCTAAAAGATCGTATTCCATCCATTTACATACGGATTTTTCCAAGCCTGTAGACTTTACCTTACACATTAGCCGTGTGTGGGGAACTTTGTCAACGCACCACTGACGACCCCAGACCATGGGAGGTTAAAGTGTAGCTAAAGCTTTGTTTCAGCTTTGAATAGAGCAGGTTTAAACCCCTCTCAGATTTTCTTTTGAACTTTTTCCCCAGTTGTACCCCCATAGTATGTATGATGTATGCATATTCTTAGCCCCCAAGTGTGCCACTTCTGCAAGTCACACAGCAGTGAGGATCCCTTGGTGTACAAAGGCTGTCATTCTCAGGGAGACCTCTGTCATCTATAGCCAGCAATCCAGAGAGATTCCCATGGTGTCTTTTATAATTCCTTTCCCTGTAGCGTTTCATAATAAATGGACATAAAAGAGGGGGTACACACCAGGGGCGGACCGACCATTCAAGCACTCGGGCACTGCCCGAGGGCCCAGGGTCAGTAGGGGGCCCCATGAGATGCCCCTGGTACCTTTCATTGGCTTTTTCATAGGATTTTTTGCGTGTGGGCGAGGACACAGGGGCCCCATGATCCCCTATTGCCCAGGGGCCCCATGAGTTGTCAGTCCGCCCCTGGTACACGCATAAAGAATTCTGAGTTGTATCAGTTCAACATTTGACATAATGTAATTTTTTTTTGTTTTAGGTTTAATGCTTCTTTAAATGTAGTGTCTGAATGATCTGTTCTTCCCCACATTTACAGGTTGTAACTGTTCCCAGCATGTGTATTATATTCCATTCAAAAGAACGGAAAATGTGACTGCTTTAAATATGCTCCAGCAAGCTTTCATAAGGGCAGGGTTAACAAACCATGAGTCAGATCTATCCAGAAATATCGCACTAGCCTAGTCTGAGCTCACACACAGGCCCTGCCCATCGGCTGCTAGACTGAGCAGTGGGAAAGTGACAGTCACTACAAGGGAGTGTCACTGATCAGCATACACTAGTGACAGATAAAGAAAATCTAGAATACCTGAAGTATGAGGGAGGAGAAAGAATGACGTGACAAAGGGAGGGGACAGGAAAAAGTCAATATAATTAGTGACAGCAGGACATGGCCAAGCTACCTTGTAGAACAGGATGCAATGAGTGATGAATGAAGCCTGGAATCCAAGAGCAGTGAAAGAGAATAGCTGGGGGTTGATGTGCTTAGCACTGGGAAACGAAACTCGCTCCTAGTTGCAAAGCATAAAATAGAGAGCTGCAGGAATTGGATAGAATCTAAAATTCACAACTACGATGAGGCACATGGCTGTCATGCACACAACTACTACCCTATTGCTGCTACTGATCAGCTCATCATTGGTACATTGTACTGAGCAGGGTTTATCACAGCCAACTGAGGATGCAGGAGAGGACAATCCATGGTTTGCTGGTGCTCCTGAAATGCAAAACTTGGCCCAACTTTCATTGGAGTATGTACATGAACTTCAGTGTTGGCTCTGGCCAGAAGAGTGCGAAGAGATGAAAAAGGATCATGCAGGTGAGTGCTGTCACATTGTGAATACTTTTCTTCTTGGTCTAAGACTGGAGCCACACTTAGGTCATGTCCAGGGGCGGACTGACCATTTGGAAACTCGGGCACTGCCCGAGGGCCTGGGGTCAGTAGGGGGCCCCATGAGATGCCCCTGGTACCTTTTTCATAGGCTTTTTTGGGCAAGGACACAGCGGCCCCATGATCCCCTATTGCCCGGGGGCCCCATGAGTTATCAGTCCGCCCCTGGTCATTTCTACTAAAACTGATAGAACTTAACTGTTAAAAGCAGTTCAAAGATAATGAATGGGTTATTATTACATAAATTATTACATAAGTAGCATGCAATAAATCGTGAATGATCACTCAATTCTCCATTTATATGCAACACCTGCTACTACATGCTATACAATGTGTGCAGCTTTCACTATAGGGAGCCCTGTGTTGTGTTTTGATGCTGGTCATTCTTCTTTTCAGTTATCCACTTGCCCTCTGGAAGATATACCCCCTTCATGCCCCAGCCATGTTTTGCTATATGGCGCTGTGGTCATGCAACATTGTACACAAATGAAATTTACATTGTTTTTTGCATCACAAAAGTAAAGCTTTCGTTTGGTGGCATTTGATCACCACTGGGTTTTTAAAAAATTATTTGCACTATAAATGAAAAAAGACACATAAGTTTGAAAATAAATATATATAAATTTTTTTTTGCTTTAAATATTAAATATAACATTTCTTCATAAATTTAGGCCAAAATGTATTCTGCCACATCTTTGGAGAAACAAAAAAATCCCAATAAGTGTATATTTATTATTATACGGGATTTGAATATATGAATTGAGTATATGAATTGGTTTACATGAAAATTATTACAAAATGATGGTGTGTATATACTGGATTTAAAAAAAAAATTTTTGGTACTAGTGAGGGTGGTGATCAGTGGCTTATAGCACGACTGTGATGGTATGGGGGGCATTCTGACACTGCCATGACCAGTGACACTAATACAGTGATCAGTGCTAATAAAATGTACTGACATCAGGCAGGAAGGGGTTAACATCAGGGGCAAAGGGTTAACTATGTCCCTCACTACAGCCCTGCCCAAAAGTTTTGAGAATTACACAAATATTAATTTTCACAAAGTCTTCTGCTTCAGTGTTTTTAGATCTTTTTGTCCTATGTTACTATGGTATACTGAAGTATAATTACAAGCATTTCATAAGTGTCAAGGCTTTCATTGACAATTACATTTATGCAAAGAATCAATATTTGCAGTGCTGACCCTTCTTTTTCAAGACCTCTGCAATTCACCCTAGCATGCGGTCAATCAACTTCTGGGCCACATCCTGACTGATGGCAGCCCATTCTTGCAGAATCAATGCTTGGAGCTTGTCAGAATTAGTGGGGGGGGGGGGGTTGTTCACCCACCTCTTGAGGACTGACCACAAGCTCTCAATGGGATTAAGGGCTGGGGAGTTTCCTGGCCATGGACTCAAAATTTCAATGTTTTGTTCCCCAAGCCACTTTGTCATCACTTTTGCCATATGGCAAGGTGCTCCATCATGCTGGAAAAGGCATTGTTCATCACCAAACTGTTCTTGGATGGGTGGGAGAAGTTGCTCTTTATTCATGGCTGTGTTCTTAGGCAAAATTGTGAGTCCACTCCCTTGGCTGAGAAGCAATGCCGCACATGAATGGTCTCGCAATTCTTTATTGCTGGCATGACAAAGGACTGATGGTACACTCACCTTTTCTTCTCCGGAACAGATTTTTTTCCAGTTGCCCAAAACAGTCAGAAGGGGGATTCATCAGACAAAATTACTTTTTCTCAGTTCTCAGCAGTCCAATCCCTGTACCTTTTTACAGAATATCAGTCTGTCCCTGATGTTTTTCCTGGAGAGAAGTGGCTTCTTTGCTGCCCTTCATGACACCAGGCCATCCTCCAAACGTTTTCACCTCACTGTGCTTGCAGATGTACTCACCTGCCTGCTGCCATTCCTGAGCAAGCTATCCCGCAGTTGAATCAACTTTAGGAGACAGTCCTGGCACTTGCTGGACTCTCTTTGGTGCCTTGAAGCCTTCTTCACAACAATTGAACCTCTCTCCTTGATGATCTGATAAATGGTTGATTTAAGTGTAATATCCTTGCCTTTGAATCCTTTTTTATACAAAGCAATGATGACTGCACACGTTTCCTTGCAGGTAACCATGGTTAACAAAAGAAGAACAATGATTTCAAGCACCACCCACATTTTAAAGCTTCCAGTCTGTTATTCTAACTCAATCAGAATGACAGAGTAATTTCCAGCCTTGTCCTCGTCAACAATGACACCTGTGTTAATAAGAGAATCACTGACATGATGATATTAGCTGGTCCTTTTGTGGCAGGGGTGAAATGCAGTGGAAATTAATTTTTTGGGGATTCAGTTCTTTTTCATGGCAAAGAGGGACTTTGCAATTAATTGCAATTCATCTGATCACTACAACATTCTGGAGTATATGCAAATTGCCATCATAAAAACTGAGACAGCAGACCTTGTGAAAAATAACATTTGTGTTATTCTCAAAACTTTGGGCCAGGGCTGTACGTGTAACGTGTTGACTGTGTGCTGTTTAACTAGGCGACATGACAGCTTTTGTCTCCCTGCTTTGCAAGGAGACAAAAACCAACACATCCCCGATGTCAGTAGAGAGATCTGTGTGGTTTACTCACACAGATCTCTCTCCTGGCACTAGCTCCAATGATTGGCGGGTCCCAGCCGTGAATCACTGGCCAGGATCCACTGATCGGTATGTCAGGGAGCCAATGAGAGCAAAGGTAGGCAGGCAGTGTGCGCCTCCTACCCAGAAAAGTAAACTCGTGTATATATACACGTAAGTTTGCACAAGCGGCCTGCACTGTAGCAGTAAAGCTACACTGCGCTGTCAGCAAGCGGTTATTCTAAAGCCTTTATTTTTTTATTTCTTTTAGTTCCCACCACAACAAATGTCTGCTTTGGCAGATTTTCACTCTTTCCTGCTGGGATGACAACTCAAAAATGTGAATTATCAGTTCTGCTTTAAGATACACTAATCACAGCAAATGTCCTGTGTAGCGTTAGCCTAAGAAAGTTGCAATCATTTCAAACATCTTTCTATGTAGTAGTCCTTCTGTTTATACGTTCCTAAATGATTTGTTCTTTACATCCTTTTGATCACCCAAGTGCTAATATGGCATGGACTTGTATATTATTTTACAGACTGGAGTTGGAACAACTTTGGATGGGATTCCCTGTCTGACCTGTACACTAAAGTCACTAGTCTCACTGATCTTACACATGGGACTGTTATCAACAACCTCACAGGTAAGGAGAGCATGACCATCCACACAAGCTTTAATCTTTACAGATTAGATACAGTGGTTCTCAACCTTCCTAATGCTGCGTCCCTTTAATACAGTTCCTCATGTTGTGGTGACCCCCAACCATAAAATTATTTACCCAGTAATTATAATTCATGAAGTATCGTTTTGCCTTCAATACTGCTGCTTTCTACACTGTAGCTGCTTTCTACACACTAGCTGCTTTCTACACACTAGCTGTTCTTTACACATCGGAAATGTGTTTTCTGATGGCCTTCGACCCCCAAAGTGGTCACGACCCACAGGTTGAGAACCACTGGATTAGAAGAAGCTACCCGTCAGTTCAAAAGCAAGGAAGAGGTTGGATGTAGATAGTAAAGAATGCATTCTTTTGTAAAATGATGGTCTGCAAAGCAGATGTAATGAAAACCTTCTAAGATGTCAAAGCATTCCTAATCAGCAGTTTCTAAGATAAAACATGGTATTTCAAAGATGCTGTAGAGGACACAATAGAAAAAAAAACTGACATGTCAATTTTTCTTCCTATCACAGGCCTGCAGTGGGATCTGGATCAGCGGGTACATGGCCAGCATCTGGCAGTGAAGCAGATATTATCTTCTGTTAAGAGGTTCCTGCAGGAGGATCAGTCTAAAAAGTCCCTGGTGCTCTCATTCCATGGATGGACAGGCACTGGAAAGAACCTTGCTGCCCGTATCATTGCAGAGAATCTTTACCAGAATGGGCTCCGGAACCGGTGCACCAAAGTGTTCATTCCACAGCTGCACTTCCCCCACCAGTCACACGTGGAGGCATACAAGGTAATTCTCTAAAGATGCCACATTTACCCAAACCTTATATCATGTTGGTTTGTAAAAGCTAAGGAGTTGAATTACTGACTTTTTGGAACTACAGTTGTGGCTTTTCCCTCCTGGAGTTCATGGACCTAAATCCTCATCTAATGCCTTTAAAACAAAAGATTCAAATTGGAGTTTGAAGTCATCTAATATTCACAATGATGAGTAAGCAGAACTGAAAGCTCGAGTGCAATGATCTGTTGTAGTCCTGAAAAGCAGAAAGCTTTACTCAAACTTTTTAAAATAAAGCAACCCTTGAAATAACTTTCAGGTCTCAGGGAACCCCTACTGATAAAGATCAACATCTCATAGTACATTTTTATGAACAGTAAGCTGAGGTATAAGAATCAAGAAAGAGGTGTACTTAGCGTATTTAACACCCTGGGCTGCTTTATGCAACAAAATAATTTTCAGTAATATTAATGAAATGAAACTAATAATAATCGTGGCCAGAAAACAGTGAAAACTGTAGTATACCTTCAAATTAGTGGTCAGTGGAGAAACACCAACTTATGTCGATGGTCAGTGCAATGCTTCCTTACATAGAAAGTGGAGACAGGCTCCCGTAGATTGGTGGTCAGTTGGAGAAGGAATGATTTATTCTAGTGGTCAGTGGGAAAAAATAGTCCCTAGGCTGGTGGTCAGTGGGAAGAATGTCCCTTACAATGTGAGAAGACTGCGCCTTGATGGTTGGCGAAAAGAATGTACATCTTACAGATAGCTAAAAAAAAAAACAAAACAAATTGTCAGTGGTTAATACAAGAGTCAAAAGTCGCTCAAGGAACTCCTAGTAGCCTTTAGGTTCCCTAGAGCCCTGCTTGAGAAGGACTAATTTAAAGCATTTAATCTGTAAATATTTTTCTATATGTTTGGCATAATGCCTCACTGTATAGAGTTTTCTACAATATACTGTTTTTTGTGACTCTGTTGCAAAGGCGCTTACCTGGAGATCCTGCCAGCAACAGAACTTCCTGTTTCAGGTTGATAATGCTAGGCCACTGCATCACAATTAGCAGCAGTGATGCCAGGCTGCCATGTGCACAGTTAATGTGGTTGTAAAGTCTCTAAGTTTTTTACCTTCATGCATTCAGCTAAAAAACCTTCTATGTGCAGCAGCCCCCCTAATACTTACCTAAGCTTCATCGTGAGAGCCTCAGCCCTCCAGGGTCTCTCCCTCCACATTGGCTGAAACAGCAGTGGGAGCCATTGGCCCATTTTGTTCTACATAATTTAGTGGTATTGTTATCAATCACAGCTAGTTAGCCAATGAGGAGAGAGGAAGTGGGGCTAAGCCACGGCTCCGAGTGTGAAAGGACACGCAGAGCCACGGCTCAGGAGCGAGCCTGCATAGGTGCTCCCATAGCAAGCTACTTGCTCTGGGTGTACTCAGCAGGGGGTAGGGGCCATGAGCACTGGTGGGGGACCCAAGAAGAGGAGGAGCAGGGCTGCTCTGTACAAAACCACTGCATGGTTCAGGTAAGTATAGACATGTAAAAGAGAGGAAGGCTCCTCTAAGTGCAGTATTGACAATTGATTTAGTAAACGATAAATTGCACTTACAAGATAAATAGTTAAAAACACTCATGTGGTGTAATAAAATCCAGATGGAACATCCAGCCATCCAGCAGCAAACTCTGTCTATAGGATCAGGAAGTAGAGCCCAGGATGTGCCTGTGCATCAAAATGAGGCTTGGAGAGCAGAGTCGGATGTAGGAGGTGAAGGGGGCGGTAATTCATTTCAGAGTATGCTCAATAGGCTCTTTCTTCAGACCTCTTTTGAGCATGCTCTGAAATGCATTACCGCCCCCTTCACCTCCTACATCCGACTCTGCTCTCCAAGCCCCATTTTGATGCACAGGCACATCCTGGGCTCTACTTCCTGATCCTATAGACAGTTTGCTGCTGGATGTTCCATCTATATCTTATTACACCACATGATGAGTCTTTTTAACTATTTATCTTGTAAGTGCAATTTATCCATTGTTTACTAAATAAATTGTCAATACTGCACTTAGAGGCGCCTTCCTCTCTTTTACATGTTACTGCATTAGAGCCTTGCTTCCACTCTAAGAAGAGCTGCCTCAGTGTTACTGCTCCCATCCATCCATCCATCCATCCCTGATATCCATCTGACACCTTTATCCTACAGCTACAGAGGTTGGGCTCCAACAAGCGGTCCCTATATAATATACATTTTCTAAGTATAGACATGTGGGGGTTTTTTTTAATTGCCATTAATATCACTTTTAATAATGAATACAATAGAATATTTGTCTGGATTTTTGGAAGAATGTAAAATCCCTTAGGAAAATAATGGGCTGCCTTCATGAAAGCCAGTCATTTTCAAGCATATACTTGAAAGTGGCAGATGAAGAATGTAAAGAACTTCGTTACCATGGATGACAAATCTCATTTTAGACACTAATAGATAAGGCTAATTGTAAACGTTCTCAACTGAGCTGTCCTAAATTCACACTTCGAAGACGGATGTGTAGAGATATTTATGAGCATGAAATGTGAATATAGAGACTGATGTGATGTAATGAGTAGTGAAAGATTATGTACCTGAAGTAATTTGGACTGCATGTTGACATTTTGTCTCGGATTCTTTTCAGGCTCAGCTGGAGAAGCAGATCATAGAGATTTCCTCTCGTTGTGCACAGCCCTTGTTTGTATTTGATGAGGCTGACAAACTACCAGCAGCTCTCCTAGAGCCTCTGTTACCCCTTTTTGAAGATGACTTCCAGGCCCGCAGCATCCTCCTATTTCTCAGGTAACTCCTGGCTGACTGTTACCTCCTCTAACCACACAATATTATTCTAAGATCGATAAGCCTGACATGTTGTACTAGTTATATTTCAACCATTAGCCGCCTGGCCAATGGCTGAATGGCGGCGTGCAAAATCCATTAGCGTTCCGGGTGGACGCCATATGGTGTCCTCCCGGGCATGCGCAGTGTGCGCGCCTACAGAGCCGCGCAACGGCGAGATCTGTCACCGGCCGTGTACCTCAGACACGGCCGATGACAGATCTGAAAACCGGCCCGGTTGCCGATACCATGTGACCTGCTGTGACCAATCACAGCTGGTCACATGACAGTTGTATACAATGGATGGCTTCATTCATGCCATCCATTGTATACTAGTGTGTGTAGCTGTGATTGGTCACAGTGATCACATGCACGAGCTGGGCTAATCACAGCCCAGCTGTATCATGTGATTAGCTGTGGCCAAATCACAGCTAAGCACAAAAAAAAACAAAACAAAAAAAACCCTGAATGAATCGATGTCATTCAGGTAAATTCTTTGCTATAAGCAAATTGTGTAAAAAAAAAAAAAATACTGATCACTTCCCCAAAGTAGTACAATGTTACTATGGTAACATTGTACTACTTTGGTCATAGTGAAATATGGAAAAAAAAAATCGTAACAAAAAGAAAAAAATGTAATAAAAAATTAAAAATACATTTTTATTTTAAAATTAAAAAAAATTATATATTTTTTTTTTCATACTTTGTCATTGTATTCAGACCCAAGGCTTACTGAGGTATGTGCGTTCTTACACCGTAGGTTGCTGTGGTTTCTCTGGTCCTGCTAGCAGGATCATTTTCTTTTGAGTACATGAAGGCCCCATGCACACGGGACATTTAGACATTGGTGTTCAGGTGTGGGTGGAATGCATGGGTGCCCCATCCAGCCCCAATGCAGGCAAGCCTGTGAAACCCTATGAGAGGCAGAAAGCTGCTGTGGTTAGATGGCACACCAAGTGACATTCAGAGCAGTATCCACTCTGAGGAAAATGCCCAGAACTCAAGCACAGCCCTAAACTTAAGTAGCACTTACTACACCATCCAGCTGCAGCAGCTTTCAGCCTCTCCTAGAACTTGTCAGGCTACCACCAGCAGAGATGGCAGGTGCCTTCCGTTCACACTTAAATGCCAGAACCTCATGCAACAGAGGTTAAATAGCCAGTGTGCATGAGACCTAAATAACGTTGTAATTTAAGCTTTACTTCTTTTAATTGTACAGATTTATTTTTTTTTCCTAGTCTTAATAAATTAACCCTGCAGACATGCTGGGTATGCATACAAAACTGCTGATATAGTTTTATACAGAGCAAGAAAGGTGCGTTTTTTTTTTTTATTGCCTTCTGTATCTCAAGGCCCCATTCACACTTGCAAATAAAAAGGTATAGTGTGAATTCCTGAAGAGCAGAATGACAGGTGCTTGCAAATGGCTACAGCTGCTCAACCTATACAAAGCAAGTAGGGGCAGCACAGTGGCTAAGTGGTTAGCACTTCCACCTGGCAGTACTAGGGTTATTGGTTTGAAACCCAACCATGGCAACACCTGCCTGGAGTTTGTATGTTCTCCCTGTGTCTGCGTGGGTTTCCTCTGGGTACTCCAGTATCCTCACACGCTCCAAAGACATGCTGGTAGGTGAATTGGCTCCTGTCTAAATTGGCTCCTAGTATGTGTATGTATGAATGTGAGTTAGGGACCTTAGATTGTATGCCCCTTGAGGGTTAGGGACTGATGTGAATGTACAATATATATGTAAAAGCGCTGCGTAAATTGACAGCGTAGAAGTACCTGAAATAAATAAATGCTGACAACAGCTGTAGCTGTCCAGATGTAATCAGACATCCACAAAGTACCTGTGGTTAGAGAATGATGATTGTCCCTGGATGCAGACATCGCTTCCAGGGACAAATGGCTTTCCCTAATCACTGGGTATATAAACAGCAACACACAGCCGTGGCTGTCATCAGCCTGTCATTTACTTTATATAGGCTGAGCAGCCAAAGCTATTCGCAAACACAATACAATCTCTGTGCTGTTGGTATAGATTGTTGTAAATGTTAAGAACTCTAAATGGTCCTTTAAATCTTAATCTCTATTTTTTTTCTTCCTAATTCAGTGGTATTGGCAGCAGTATTATCAATGAAATTACACTACACTTTTGGCGTGCTGGGCAACATCGCGAAGTGATTACTTTGGATGATTTGGAGGAACCATTGAAGGCTGCTGTGGAGGGGCACGAAGGTACATAAATATGTAGGATACATCTTTGTAACGATGCTTAGGTGACAAACTGATATTTTACAGAATTTTGAGAAAACCCTTTTAAAAACAAAATATAATGCAGGGCACCACCGTGCTAACAGAGCATGCTCAAGCCCAATACTAGCTCTGCAATTTATCAACTCCTAGACTGCAAAATGAAGATTCAGATTATATTTACTACAGGAAAGGGAGAGGCGTCTCTGCTTTGAGTCATTTTTTTTTTTGTATTAACAATTTTTATTAACACACACACACACACACACACACACACACACACACACACACACTTACTTAAAGACAAAAAAAAAAAAGGAACACGAGAGTGGAAAAAAAAAGTAGCACATCGATGGTGAAATCTGCATGGTTACAGACATAGTGTCACATAGCAACAGTGAGGAGGCCATCAAAACCGTACATTTGGAGAAAGGTGGGAGGAAGTGAAATTATCCCATGGGTGCCACACTGCCTCGAACACAGCAGTCGAACAGGCGTGCAAAGCAGTCAGGTACTCCATCTCTGAGTCATTTTAACGGATGATGGCCATAGATGTATCAAAATATTTCAGCAGGTACCAGCTGAATTTTGATCCATGTTTGGCCATCTCCGATCAACTTTTGTTGATGGTCAAGCTGGAAAACATGTCGATCAGCAGCTGCTGAACATTGTATTCTGACAGTGGATAGTCACACTGCCAGAATACAATGTCCCAACGGGGATTCCTCCATTCACCCTGCTTGTGTGCTGAGGAATCTGTTCATTTTTTTTTTGTTCAGCCCACGGCCTGATGAAAGGAAGGAGAGAAAAAAAAATGATCAATGGACAGATTTTTTTTCAGCTGTATGTGATCTTTTCTGTATTCACATCTTCAGCTGGGACCAAACGAATTTCAATCTGTGTGTTGTCCTCCAAGTTTGATCAGCTTCTATCGAATGGACCTGATCATTTATCAATCAGCAGTTGCATACAGTATTCTGACAGGGGAGAGTCCCTTGTGGGGGATCCATGAATCTTCCTTGCTTGTGTGAATGTAGGTAAAAATATAAAAAAAAAAATAAAAGTCCATCCAAAACATTAAAAATGGAAAAAAAAAAAAATGAACAGTGTGGAACCAGCTTTAGAAGTAAACTAACTATGTGAAACCTCCATGTGCCCCCTGCTGGCAAGATATTACATTACAGGGGTTTACATCTGTACATTCACTTTAATTAGCTTTGGAGACATCCGTTTCTTCCCTACCAAGTTCAGCTAAAGCTAATTTCTTTCTAAACAAATGACTGCATATCCAAACAATACAAAAGTGATTAGTCTAATGAGAGATGCGAGAATAGTGATCTAACTGGGTGTCAAAAGAACAGGATAGCAGTTGTGACAGACTATTTCTTGCAATGCCCTCAGAAAAGTTTACAAATCTGTGCTAGAAAGTGTGCATTCCTTTGTTGTGTACACCTCTGTGGTGAACTTTCATATCATGGTACAGATCATAAGGGGGAGAGAGGGGCAAAGGGTCATGCTATAGCTTTGGCCTCTTGAAAGAAAGTATCTTAACCTCTTGTTGACTGCTCAACGCATATATGCAGCGACAAGAGGTGGGCTTTAATGCACACCCACCGCACATATGTGTTTACAGTGGCAGGAGGTTGTGTGCTGAGTGCAAGCTCAGAGCACACCGATGGAGCTGTCATTGTCAGCTCTCGATCAAGGCTTCTCATCAGGAGCCAGCAGGGTAGGCTCCCGATCATATGACTGTTATGAGAGTCAATCACAGTGGGCGCATGACCAAAAAGCCACGCAACATTGGCTTTAAGATCCTGTATTTAATGGATTTTTTTTTTTTCTTGCTTCCATGAGATTGTAAAACTAGCTTAAAGGGTTAGGTCACCTTTACAGAAACAAAATGTATGTAATCCCCCTCCTCCCAATCCTCACTGTACCTCCAGTCAGTGGTATATTTAGGTTTTGTGCTGTCCTAGGCAACACAAAGACCCCCCCCCCCCACCGCTGCAGAGAGATACTGACATTGATCAACACCACATCACCCCGCACCCCCCCCTCTGGAGAGAGCGTGACAACGACTAACACCAATCACCTTCCTTCGGCCAAGAGGGCCTTCCACCACCCCCTATACAACCACCGCGACACCCCCCCATCCGACATGAGAGAGACACACTAACCTTCACAACTCCAGACAACCCCGGGAATGAGAGTTGGGCTCTGCATACACAGTCAAGCAGCGCACAGCCTCTCATGGATCCCACCTGGTCTCCATGCTGCATGTGCCCCCCTGAAAAATGCCACCCTAGGCAAATGCCTTGTTTGCCTTGTGGTGAATACGCCCCTGCCTCAAGCAATACTGAGATGTCCATGTCCTTGCAGCTGTTCAAGTGGTCCCTGGAATTGAAATCCTTGCAGTGCTTCTGGGATGGAGCAGAGAAATTCACTGTGATGACACTGACCAATCAGAATCACTCTGGTCCATCCTGGAAACTCTGCATCGAGAGAGTGATTAAAATCCCTGGACTGCTGGAGCTGCTTCAATGACAGTGGCAGCTTAGCATTGCCAGAGGAAAATACAGTGGGAACCAGTGGGTGGGGAAGTTGTACAGTGTTTGTTCACCATTTATATTTTTTTTAAAGAAGGTCAAATGCTGAATGATCTCAGAAGTGTCTCAAACTGAAGCCATTGACACTGGCCCAAAGCCTATCCATACAGGTCTTTAAGAAAACTTGAATGTTGCCATTGCGGACCTCCTGCAATGTTAATTGGCTGTCATTCTGAGTTACTGAGCCAAAAGAATCATGTGGATCAGTAAAAGAAAGATTTTCTAATAGTTTAAATAATTTCCATAACCAGCTCGATTGCTGCAAGCAGCATTACCCCAGATACAACCAACACCAGATTCCCACTGGCTATCTTAGAACTTAATAAATAATTGAATAAATAATCCACATATCTTAAGCTTGGGATACTTTAACCAGAATGGCTTTTTCTCCTCACAGATCAGCTGCTTCCATGGCGACTACTAAAAGAGGGTTCAATTGATGACTTTGTACCGTTTTTGCCTTTGGAACGTTCCCATGTCAAAAGCTGTGCTCGAGATGTCTTCGCTGCCCAAGGTTTACCGTACACAGAGAGTTCTTTAGAGAAAATCCTCCAGGAGCTTGTGTTTGTGCCAAAGAATGAGAGGGTTTTCTCTGCCCATGGATGTAAACATGTGGCCCAAAGAATCCACTCCATGAAGCCTTGATCTAATGGGCATTAGGGTCTCTGAGGCTACGTTACAAGCCACAAGCCTCATTGACCTGGAAATGGGAGACAGAGAAACATGGCAATAGACATCATGTGCTGCTACAGTATGAAAGACTACAGGAGATGTCTGGACCCCCTTATCTTGTGTTCTGCATTCTACTTCAGTGAACCAAGTCCACATTTCACTTGATAACACTTTCTATAATGTAAACAATTGATATTAGTTTACTGGGAAACAGGAAAAAAAAAAATGTACACGGTTAAGCGTCTCATTAAGGCCTTGTTCACATGTGCGGCAGATAGATGGTAAAAACAGGCGGCTGATCAATGTTTGTTTGTTTTTTTTTTTTTACTGCCTTGACTACCAGCAAATTACCATGGTCAGTGGGTATTTTTGTACACATTACTGCAGTCCAGTGAATTTTATATAATATGTTGCGGTTGGTAGGATGTGCTGCTTGCCAACTGTGTTGCATTCAAGTCAATGGGATCATGACACAACTACATTTAAGGCACATGGTTCTAGCAGTATTTCAGTGTAAAATACCCCTGGGGATCAAAAGGACAGACTTTCAGATGGTGGAATATTGCCTCCTGAACACGCTCCAAACTGCCTCTGAGAACTGATCCAATGCTGATCACTTTTCAGAGGTGTTTACAAACCTGCCACGTGTGTGAACAAGGCCTATCACTTGTATTATAAGAAACAGGCCCCACAGCATATAAGCCAAACTACTCAGGAAAATTGTCATATAGAGCTGTGTGGTCTACATTGTTTGGCCTGAGTGAGGCCAATTGACTCATTATTTCCTGTAGTAGGACAGCCAGGTCTATGCCAAATCCAGCTACTCTTTGAAGAAGGCAGAAGCCCCATTTTCTTTCTTTTGTCAAAGAAAGGGTTGTCAAGAATGCACCCGTTTTAAGACATAGCTAAAAGGTTTTTCTTGCTTCCTGGTTAAGTTGAGTGCAAAACACCATGAAGGGGCTGTACTGAAACTGGTTTAAGAGTACTATTTTTTTTTTTTTTTTTATTACATATCACTATCAGCCTGTTACAAGTATTCTATAAATGCTATTTATTTAATATTTTACAATAAATTTTTTTATCAGATCCAGTCGTGTCAGTTTATATCACCTCTTACCTATAGCATTTTCAATCCGGCCATTGAGCTGGTTAACGAGGACATGCTGTATTCACAGAGGCCACCTGATCAGAAGTCACCCATGATGATGCAAGAAATGCATGTCTAGGCTCTGGTGTGGTGCAAAGTCCATGCTGTCTGCTTCTGGAACTGGAGCCAAAATCAGCAAGTTCATGCACTATACGCACTTGCTCCTCGGGTCAGAGATGGGTTGGAATGACCCTTATTGTACATAAGAGAATTACAACAGAAAGTTACACTTAATTTGATAATATTCAGCTGCAATTTGCATAGTGTGGGCACCTGCCAAACTACAATCTCAACCTTTCCTGGAGAACTATTAACTTACATACATATCTATAATGCAGGTATCTAAAAGAAATACATTTAGCAGGATACAGATTCTCTAATAAAAAACAACAGTCCCACACTAAATAAACCATTCATTTAACAACCCCCCCCCCCCCCTTCCACACCAAAAGAATAAAATTGAAGTCTTAGAATATTAAAGGATAAGTTCACTTTTCGTAACATGTTACACCCATATTCAAGATGTAACATGTTATAATCAGACCAGCCCCCACTCCCCCCCAATCCCTGCTTTGACAGCTGGCGGGGGATCTTCTCCCACCTCGCTAGTTGTCAAATATTTAAAAAAAAGTGGCCATGCGGGGCTCCACCCACATGACCACATCACTCACTCATTCACAGTCATCTGTGAATGAGAAACTACAAGTCCCAACAGCCTTAGTGGCTGTCCGCTTGTTGTTCTCAGTGAACTACCATGGCACTGTAAAGCACCATGGTAGTTCATTCATTCTTTCTTGTCAGTATATCTGGTTGTTCATACAACCCATACAGGCAAGCAGATATACTGACAGATCTGCAGGAGACCTGTATGGCACCAGCAATCTGCTGATCTCTGGTGCAATGGTTTACAGGCAAATAATGAATGCACTTTTCTTTTCTTTTTTTTTTTTTTTTTTAACCTGCAAAAAAAATTAAAAAAGTGATTTTTTTATTTGTTCTTAAAAGGTGAACTTATTCTTTAACCTGGGTTCACACTGATGCAGTGTGGAATTTGCAGCATTTTCTGTGCGAATTCCGCACCGCATCAGAATATCACCCCCTTCATGCGAACCGCTGCGCGTGTGTAAACAACACCCCAAAATCGGTCCACAAAACGCGCTGTGATGTGCAGAATTGGATCGCATCGGTGGGAATACCGATGCGATCCGATTCTAGTGCAGACCCAAAAAAAAAAAAAGGGTCCTACACCTTTTTGGTGCAAGTGCGGTGTGATTATAGCAATACATAATGTATGGCTTCAATCGCACTGCACACAAATTGCATGTGATGTGCACAGGAATGCGGTGCGGTTCCTGTGCGAATCACATGCAATGAACCATACCGCACTGCATATATGTGAACCCGGGCTTAAACTCAAAAGAAAACATTTTATTATATTGCAGCTTACCAATTCTTAGACATAATGTCTGTATTAAGTTTGCTTTTTTTTTTTAAACTTTCTAGTATTTTCATCTGGTGGTTCAGCTAGCCTGTCTGCTGTGTTTCAGAAGCTAAAGCTCCAGCAGAATGTTATCAGCTTACATGGATAAGACCATCCATTTGCCATTGGCAGGAGTAAATTAAAATGACCGGCTTTTATTTATTCATGTAAAACCTTTGTCCAATGAAACCCCCCCCCCCCAAAAAAAAAAAAACCTGATTCTGTAATTGATTACAGAGTGTGAGCTAGAGTCTGGCTTCAAATTGTTATTGTATTCTACTCTGCTAATACATTTAACACTCCCCTTTCCCCCAGACCAACAATGCTGCTGTGCCTCCTGTGCTCATTCCCCCCAGAGTTGTATCACTAACACAGGAGATGTGTTACTGACCAGATCACCAGGTGGAAAAAAAAAAAACAAAGAAAAGAAAATGGATGCTGCTCACCACATCTAATGATTGGTAAGCTGCAATATAATAACATTTTTGGGGTTTAATACCGCTTTAAATCCTCCTACTGCCAGTACAGAATAAATCTATTTGATTTGCCCTGCATTGAGAATACACAGGTTTTCTTTCAAATCAATGCAGTCTGCAATGTCTATTCTCATGAATGATCTGTGTCCAGAGTCCTTGGCTTGTAACCCACTACAAAGTTTAAATATTCCGCAGATTGTATTTATAGACTAAGCCAAAGTGAGATTTCACAATATTAAGTCAATATAAAACTGAATGTTCACAACTAGGGCAATTTAAAGGAAAACTGCTGCATCACTATCCAAATCATGATCTGTGAACCATTGTGCTGTAGATGACCCACTAGTTAGATGTAGAACAATTTTATTTATAAAAAGTAGGTTATGCAACTCACATCTTGTAACAAGTATACAGGCTCATAGGGATGAAGTGTAGAAAACGTCTATTGCCAGATGTAGGTAGGTGCTCTGGAAGGGATCAGCGGCCGATCAGCAGGAGGCGCTGCACATGGGAGGGCATGGGTGAAGGAGCCCCGCTGAGTTCCTGGTATGTCCGGAGCAGATGGTGTTGGCATCTGACGTCATCAGAATGTGACGCGTTTCTGAGAATGCGCAGGGACCCCTAGGAACCGGCGCACTCTTTCCTCAGGCATAGATCCAGCTGATCAGCTGCTGATTCCTTCCAGAGCACCTGCCAACATTTGGCGATTGAAGTTTTCTACACTTCATCCCTATGAGCCTGTATACTTGTAATAAGATGCAAGTTGCCTAAATTACTTTTCATAAATAAAATTGTTATACAGTTTACACTTAGAGGTGCTGTGTCCTCTGCTTCTGTTCTTTTACTCTAGAGCAGGGGTGTCAAACTGGCGACCCTCCAGCTGTTGCAAAACTACAAGTCCCATCATGTCTCTGCCTTTCGGAGTCATGCTTTTAACTGTCATTCTTGCAATGCCTCCTGGGACTTGTAGTTTGGCAACAGCTGGAGGACCGCCAGTTTGACACCCAAGATCTAGAGCGTGCTTCACTCTACCAAAGCCTGTCCTATTGTCAGCTGGATTACCCTCTGCCTGATCTGGAGCATATTCCATCCTATAATAGATGACATGGACTGTATGATCCATGTGCTGGCTTATTCTCCTTTTACTAGAATATGCAGTGACTCTGGCCACAATCCCCATTATATAATGCACATTTGACATGCTACTGGCAAGGAGATGCCATATTCATGATTAGAGGCCTAGAGATATTCTATAGATAGGCAGATATGTTCGGTTTACAGCTAAGAATAATTGGGGTGATCTAATGAAAGCACAAGAAGCAAAGCAGTAATGTAAATAAAACCAGTTACACTCCAGCCAATTGGAAAAATCTGCAATGTATGCCCTTTAAAGGTATAATATATACATATACACACACACATATATATATATATATATATATATATATATATATATACACATATACACACACACACTTCAAAGTGACAGGGTCCCCCCTCCAAAAAAAAAAAAAAGTTTACTATGCTTCAATTATGAACGAACACAGTGAGTGATCAGTACTGATCACTCATTGTGTTCATGCAGGAAATGAAGAGGCTGGTTAAGTGTGACATATATATCAGACACTTCCCCTAAAGGAGGAGGGAATCTGGCAGCACTGCAGAGGGGGAGATAGGCAGCAAGGGGAAACATATGGTGCACAAGGAAGGTCATAAGGGGGCAATTACTGGAACCGATCCCCTGTATGACTCTCTCTGCAGCGGCTAAAAATCAGGGAGAGGAAAAGGAGAAGCCGGCATTCAGGTACTGCAGAGAGCGCCATACAGAGGATCGGTTCCAACAATTGTCCCCCCACCCACCCCCTGCAATGCTGATCACCCTCCCTGCCCACATCTAATTCACCCAGTTGCCTGCCCCCGCCCATCCACCCCCCGAAGGCCTGGGCCTTGTACAGGAGGACTGGTGGTACCCCCTTACCCACAGCCCTGTTCCTATGAGGATACTAATGGCCTAGTTGTCATGTGGATGCTTTGGCTTAATAGGATCCTGTGGCTAAGTCAGAATAATGCTGTTGTCAGCAAGTAACTGACCATACAAGTCTGACTTTCTCAACCTTTTTAACATGGAGGAACCCTTATAAAACTGTTGGATCTCAGGGAACCCTTGTCAATAATGACTTGACCTCCAGAAGGTTATACCCAGTTCATGACCAGGACATTTTTTTGCTATTAAGTACTGCACTACTTCAACTGGCAAGTGGTTGGTCATGCAACACTGTATCCAAATTAAACTTATAGAATTTTTTCACACAAATAGATATTTCTTTTGGTGGTATTTAAAGCGGAGCTCCACCCAAAAGAGGAAGTTCCACTTTAAGGACTGCTCCCCATTAAGGACTGGCACCTTTGGGTGGCAGCAGGTAGCCAAATTTGACAGGTACCTGCTCCCACTTCCAGTCTGGTGGAAGGTGTCACCCCTACCTGTAGTCTTTTGGGACACGTGACAGGTCCCAGAAGACTACAGGACTATTCATGAAGCACCGCACTACTCGCACAGTGGGTACCCGGCTGTGAAGCCGCAAGTTATCACAGCCAGGTGCCCACACTGAAGATGCCGGTCTCCTGGAATACAGGATGGCCGGTGAAACGAGCTGCGGGGGACACACCGCGGGACCGAGGGACGGGTAAGTAGCTGTTTTTTTTAAAAGTCAGCAGCTACAGTTTTTGTAGCTGTTGACTTTTATTTTTTGACAGGGTGAGTGGAACTCTGCTTTAACCAACAATGTTTTTTTTTTATTTTTTGCTATATAAAAAATGAAAAGATACTTAAAATTAAAAAAAAAAAACAAAACTTTTTTTCATCTGTTATAAAATTTTGCAAATAAATCTTTCTTCTAAATTTAGGCCCAAATGTATTCTGCTATATTTCTTTGCTAAAAATAATCCAAAACAGTGTATATTATTTAGTCTGCATGAAAGTCCACAATCTATAGTATATTTTTATCTGGAAATTGAACAGTCCTGATATACTGACTGCATATCTCATTTCTTGAGGCCCTAAACTGCCAGGACAGTATATAATTAAATACTTTCATCAAAGTAGTTCAGTGTCACCATTCACAAACTGAAGGGATAGTAAAACACATGACTCGAGTTTACCATCACTTCAGTTATGAATAGACACAGAGTGATTAGTGCTATGTCAATTGAGGGGGGGAAAAAAAAAAGGATCGGTAAAAATAAGAAGCATACTGTATTTACCAAAACCACTTTGAATGTAAAGCTGCAGTCAAGTGGCTTGTCAGCCACTGACAATAGTTATCCAATTAACCACTTCCCGACCGGCCGTTGCATATAAACAACCGGACGGTGGCAGTACAGGGTCGGGTGGCCATTTATAAACGGCCTCCCCGCACCCTGCTTGTGCGCGCTCCCTGGGAGCGCGCAGCACCGCGATCCGGTGCCCGCTGTGTCCTCCGGACACAGTGAAACACCGATCGTCGTACGGGACCTCTGTACGAGGTCCCAATCATGTGATCACTGATTGGCAAATCAGTGATCACATGCAAAGTAGTAAGCAAGATGTCACTTGTGACATCATTGCTTACTACGTGTGAAATCTGTGAATGATCACAGAGGTCACATGGTACAAGGCTATTCACAACAGCCTTGTACTATGTGACAAGCTGTGACCAATCACAGCTCACTCAGTACTTCTCAATGAGTGCAAGAATGCACACAGAGAGAAAGAGAAATGATTGCTTTTACACCCATATAGGATGTAAAAGCAATCAGTGTAAATAAAAAAAAAAAAAAATCTTCATCACCCCCCACAAGTAGTACAGTGTCACCATGGTGACACTGTACTGCTAGGGTGACAGTATGTAGAAAAAAATAAATAAAAAATATAAAAAAAATAAAAATGTAAAAAAAATGTTTAAAAATTATAGTTTTTGGTTATAAACTAATTTGTTTTTTTTTTTGTTTTTTTACTAAAAAGATAACGCAATACATTTTGGCAAAGATTTATGATGAAATATTATTTATTTGCAAAATTTTATTAAAAAAACACTTTTGTTCAAAATTTTTGGACTTTTTCATTTACATAGCAAAAAAAATAAAAATCCCAGCAGTGAATAAATACCACCAAAATAAAGTTTTATCTGTCTCAAAAAAATGGTAAAAAATTAATTTGGGTACAGTGTTGCATGACTGCACAATTGTCATTCAAAATGTGATAGCGCTGAAAGCTGAAAATTGCCCTGGTCAGGAAGGGGGTAAAAGTGTCCAGTCTTGAAGTGGTTAATCTGCCAGAGGGACCATGACCTTACTACAAAAGGGAGAATGCAGCCACTGTAAGTAATACTGACCTGGCTGGAAGTGGTGGTAGCAAAAGGGTTAAAAGAAACCTAAAAAAAGGATCTTAGCAGGAATTCTGTCACTTTAAACATTGCATGCAGGTAGACAGGCTTTTTATAGCACAATAAAACAAAAACACTTACCTGTCTGTTCACAGGAATGTAGATTGAGCTGCACATTCACAGCTAAGTGAACATTTCAGCACACCTTGATGCCCAAATGAATTCCCGTATGCAGGCGTGGGAGTTATTTCCACATTGGCCAATTGGCCGAAGATCTTAAACCGGGAAGAAGTTGCAGAGATGTTGGAATTGGTGATGGAGCTCACAGGTCACATCACCAGAGCAGAGGTGAATATTCACACACTTTAGTTCCACTTTAACTGACTGAGCTCTGAAAGATTTTACCCCCCTTCATGACCAGGCCATTTTTTTTTTGCAGTTCGGCACTGCACTACACTACTTTAATGGTCGATTGCGCAGTCATGCAACACTGTACCCAAACAAAACTTTTATAAATTCTTTTCACACAAATCGAGCTTTCTTTTGGTGGTATTTGATCACCACTGGGTTTTTTTTATTTTTTTCACTTTCACCTATAAAACATATCCAAAAAAATAAAAATTATTTATAAAAAGTTTGGCCAAAATGTATTATGTCTTTGATAGAAGAAAAAAAAAACCCCAATAAGTGTATATTGATTGGTTTGCGTAAAAAGTTATAGAACCTACAAACCATTATATATACTGGATATATTATTATTATATATATTTATTTAATACTACTAATGGCAGTGGTCAGCGACTTAGATTACCTGCTGCACTAGCGCAGTCCCATTATGACACAGAGGAATTAACTGCCACTGAAATCACCAATGACAATAATACAGTGATCAGTGATAATACTATACGCTGTCAGTTTACTAATGGCACTGGCTGGGAAAGGGTTAACATTGAGGGCCAACTAGGGGTTAAATGTGTGTCTAATTATGTGTGTGTAACGTATGCTGCTTTTTACTACAAGATCTCAAAGTTGATCAACCCTGCTTTGCATCATTCTCTCTGTACAGAGCTCTGTGTTGATTGTCAACACAGGGCTCTGGATGGACACAGCTGATCAGCGGGTCCCGGCTGTGAATCATTGGCTGGGACTTGCTGACAGACTCCCCCTGTGTACAATCATGCGTGCACCCAAAACCCGGAAGTAAGCAGCGCTGTACGGGTACAATGCTTTGCCTACAGTGGCTGCCCATCCACAGTACATTGCGGAAGGCCAGTAGTGCTGAAGTCTATTGCTAGCAGCATTAAACCCACATTTGACCACCTCATACTGGAACTGAAGGGAGCTTTCAAGTCCTCACTTAGACTTGCGGTTGGAGGCAGCAAAAATGCACAATTAAATTGCATTTTTGCTGCCTGACAACCGCCCCCTCTTAAAGTGTTACTAAACCCACAACAGTAAAAGTCTGTATATGCAGTAAACCATGCTTGTTATACTCACTGTGGAACCTAAGGGGTTAATCCTCTGCATTCTGTAAAAAGGCCGTTTGATCCTGACTGCTCTGTTCCTCCCCTTATTCAAGCGGCTACCTCTTATTTATTGAGAAGACAGATTAAACCGTAGGCATTTTGCATATGCTCACTTTGGTGTGTATTGCTAGAGAGATTTCTTTTTTCTTGGGAGAGTGCATGTGATCAGCACAGGGCCAATCAGCACTAGTCAGTCAGATTGTCAGGGGTTTTGCATCCTCCCAGAAAGAAAACTCCTCCAACAAGCTTTAGCCAGTGCTTGGCTGAACACTGATAGAAGTCACAAGATTACTCTAACTTCTGATGAGAAAAAGGTTTCTATTTACTAAAATTATTGCATTTTCATGTTGTGTGTACTGTGGGAGACCAGATATACTGAATGCAGGGTCCTGGGTTTAGTAACACTTTAAGCTGCAATAGGCAGAGAAGGGGGATGTTTACATGCCGACCACAGTTCATGACTACAGCTAAGTGACCCGAGATGTAGAGATAGGAAATAGGGCTTGCCACCCACAAAACTATTCAAAAACAACAATGTTTTGTCTTTAGATAAACTGCAAAACACATTATCTGAAATATTAAGAAACAAAATATGAGCTTGTGTAATGTATCAGAAATCAACAGATACAAAGACTAATTTTCTCTTAAAAGTCTACATATACAGTATATTGTAGTTTTTAAAGCACTACAGAGAGACCCGTTCCACCTACTCATCATTGGCTAGTCTCATTTACCATGATACCTCAATTCAAAATGTAATGAAAATGCCATTTAAGAATTAAACAAGTCACAAAAAAGCAGAGGCTTCAAGTTTATTTGCGATAAAATATTGCAACATCCTTTTCTCTTTTTTTTTGTTCTTTTTCTTAAAAATAACAAAAGATATATAACATGGCATCCATTCAAGGGGTCACATTCACATCACATGTAACACTGTTAGCCGTTCACAGTCAAAAAATAAACCAGTGAGAATTAAATAAAAACAGCAACATAATAAACAAAATATATTACAAGAACTGTAAAAAAAAACCAAAAAAAAAAAAAACAACACTTATGGATGGTGGGGGGATGCGTGACAGAGGTGTGTAGAGCCAGAAATCCCAGAGAACAAATGGTTTTAAGTCAAGCATTATGAACCGTAATGATCCCTAGCAAGTATTGCTGGAAGAGTCAAAATGATCTGAGTGGTAGAAAGGGAGGAAGACCGACGAGGAAGATATTTAATGCTAGTAGACAACATCTAGTAGCAGTAAATAGTCACATTCAATTGGCCTTGCTCTGGAAAACTGAACTAGTATCATAGCTAATCAAAGCTGCTTCTTCAGTTCCAATGCAAGTCCCATTAACTTGGATAAGCTACGAAACTTCCAACATAAAAAAACAAGTCCAGTTGAATGTGATTTGCCACTACTAGATATACTATGACCTGGGTGAATGAGAACCTTCACAGGTATGCCTGGTAGACAATAGTTTCCTAAAGAAAATCCTTGCCAAGGAGGAAACCGCTAAGTAGCATAAGCCGTTAGCACATGGCTTTCTACGGGTCTATTCCCTTCAGTGGCACCCAGAGCTGACTTGAAGTCTTTCTTCTCTCAATGGAAAAGACAGATGCCCACAGGCCCCATCCCACAATGCAATGCCCAGCACCTGAGGAAACGATCAGCAAGGCAGATGCACTATGCAAATGGTGACCGAAAATGTTTCTGTTGGTATAGGCACTTCATTAGGACTCTGGAACGTTCTGAAGGGGAAGACTGGTTTCCCACCAGCAGTTTTTTCAAACTTGCCATGGATTTTCTTGATGATGAAATAAATATGTTTGGGTTTTTTTGTAGTGAAGAGTGCCTGGATCGATAGGCTCTTGCACAGATGAGGCATTTAGTAGGCAGTTCTGATTCCTACCAAGTACCGGCTTAAGAGGAGAAGACTGATGGAGTGTGCTTATCCCAATTGTTCAACCATGGGCCGAATGCCCCCACAACAAGAAAGGCATGATGCTTTTTTGCATCCACAGCCCGGGTGATCCTAGCCTTATATGAAAGCTAACTTCTACCAGGAACCTCTTTGAAGGAGAGCTTTTCATAGGATCAGCAGCAAAACAGTAGATGTGTCCACAGTTTTTGCAAATCTTCAGAGTAAGGAAGGGAACAAAGAGGAGAAATTCTCCCCTAGCTTTCTGGACATTCAAGTATGGTACCTCCTTAATACAATTTTCCCTTGGAAAGCAAGGCATGCGCAGAAGCACATGGTGGCAATAGCAACTCTGATATGTAGGCATATTATAATAGGAAGAGACGTTAAACAATTCTGTTTTTTAATTGATCGGATGCAAGGTCCTCTAAATTTTTGGCCTAATCTTAACACAGGGCCAAAAGCAATGAGTGGTAACTCACAGCAACCAACTTTAGCAGCTTAGAGTTTACATTCTAAAAAACTGATGCCAAACAAGTCACTATGGTTTACAGAGCTTTCTTGCAACACGGCTGTAAAATAGAATTCTTAGTGTTCAATGGGCAAGAGCTTAGTGCTATGGACACCTCCAAAATTTCTTTTAGCAGCCTCGTACAGCAAAAACAGACAGAGCAAAAGAATACTGAATGCTGTAACTTTCTAGATGAGGGTTTTGGGCCCTAATCAGAGAACTGTATGTACAAAAAGTCAGCAGAGAAGACATTCATGATCTGGAGAGAAAATATACTGAACTTAAGAAAATAGAGGCCAAACTGGAGTTGTTGCTCAAAGCAACTATATTCGCTAGTTAAAAGATAAAAAAAAATGGCTGGATACTATGCGTATCTCCATGATTACCCAACTCTTCTGATGGGCAAATTTTCATAAATTCTTGGCTATATTGCCAAGTAATGAGCAACTGGGATAAAAAGGGGTCTGATGTTTCTAACAGGTTTTGATCTTTCGCCACTTTTCCAGTGCAAGAAAGACAATGAAACATTGAATTGGTTGCTGTGGCCAGAACAGAGACTTTCTCATCCCTAATTTTTAAATTCAGGTGGATGTGATGATCACATCTTCAGGATGGGAATGGAAAGAATTCCAAACTGCTCATTCAGAAAGGATTGTGGATACAGCATGTACAGCACACAGATATGAAACATGTGCATTACAAAATGCAATGCCTTTATTTTCAACAGCCTAAAGTATTACATTCAGGTCCCCTAAATATTAGGTGCCATTTGTGTAGTGTGACAAGGAGAACTGGGTCTCTGGTACTGTCTAGGTTAAAGATAAAGTGTCCTAAAAAGATGCATTTACCAAGTCCTATCTTGGCACATACACTACCAACTCTGTTAGAAGATAAAATCAGGCATTTGGCAAGATATAAAGGGCCAAGATTGATGTCAATGTTTGGCATAAACTATCAGATAGAATAAGCCACCAGCATCCTAAGTCTTCTTGGAATTCAGGCTTTAATATCCCTGATTCTAAGTTCTAGGTCCACCCGGCAGCTGCAATCAATAAAATACAGTCTTGGACCCCATGAGCCAACTAAAAATGCAGCAAGAGACCCCTTCCTTTGGATTAGCTGTGGTGATGAGAACTCACTAATGGAGGGGGAGAGAGAGATAGAGAGAAGGGGGGGGGGGGGAGATAGAGAGAAGGGGGGGGAGATAGAGAGCGGAGGGGGGGGAGAGGGGGGGGGGGAGAGATAAAAAGGGGGGGGGGTCGAGAAAGAGGGGGTGGGGGAGAAAGGGGGGGTTGGGAGAGAGAGGGGGGGGTCGAGAGAGAGAGAGAGAGAGAGAGAGAGAGGGGGGGGTCGAGAGAGAGAGAGAGAGAGAGAGGGGGGGGGTCGAGAGAGAGAGAGAGAGAGGGGGGGGGTCGAGAGAGAGAGAGAGAGAGAGAGAGAGAGAGAGAGGGGGGGGGTCGAGAGAGAGAGAGAGAGAGAGAGAGAGAGGGGGGGTCGAGAGAGAGAGAGAGAGAGAGAGAGAGGGGGGGGTCGAGAGAGAGAGAGAGAGAGAGAGAGAGAGAGAGAGAGAGAGAGAGAGAGAGAGAGAGAGGGAGGGGGGGGGGAGGGGAGAGCAAGAGAAAGAGAAAAAGAGGGAGAGGAGAAGGAGGAGGAGAAAAGGGGGAGAAGACGAGAGCAAAAAACAGAAGCTAGTGTGTGATATGTGCTAGTAATTTTTAGATGGAATGACCCTTTAAAATCCAACCTGCAATAAAACCTTTTTTTTTCTTTTTCTTTTTATAGAAAAAATAAGAGACCTGCCACATCCAAACCTTTCTTCTAGAAATGCTAATTGTCTGGCTGTTATTCTGACCTTTGGACATTACAGCTTTCCCAATCTACAGATATGGATACTGAGAAGAAAAGTCCTTCTCTGCATACTAATTCGGAGTCAGTGACTCAAAGTCCTGAAACAAGAAACACAAAGCCAGGCAAGGAGCATTTTAGGAAAGAGGTCCAGCCATTGCAGCCTCGTATTACTATCATGACAGGCTTACAAGCACTTAATAGCACCTACCAATGAATAACGATTTACTGTGTGGCGATACAGACGGTTCTTATGCAAGACATTTTGATAACTTAGGCCCATATTTCAAAGCCAATGCAGGTGATCACAATAGTGTAATACATGCAATTAACAAGTTAGTGAATGAATGCACCCATTATTTTTGCAAGCAGCACTTGAGTGCAGACAGCCAGAGACGTACTCCGCCCGTATCCATGCCTAATCTGTCAGGACAGTGGGAATCTGCCACAGCCGAGGCTCCCATTCAGTGCTTGATACTACCACCATCTGACTCTTCGAAGAGTTCGCTCCAAATGCACCTGCCTGTCACCGAGCATGATGCTGAAGAGATGTGCTCTGCACCGGACAAGCTATGTTTCCAGGAACCAGCTAACAGCAGACACCGGCATGAGAAGGAAGAGCCTCCACTGTGACAGGGAACTGCTATTCTGACAGGTTTCCTTAAAACATGATTTCTCAGTCAAAGGCTCCAGTTATGTCCATATTCCAGTACTGCCCAGACAGAGCATTTGCATTTCAGACCACTGTACTCATCAACCGTACTTTATAGACATTATAACCGTGACCACAATATGTCCATATACATATTCTGCAGATTATTCTTTAAAGAGAAAGCATGTCCCAAGTGAGATTAAATATATCCTTCTCTATACAAAATCTTGAAGAGAGAAAAAAAAACAAAAAAACACTAACAGCTGAGTTGAGTGGCATTTGCCAGTGTCTTGTGAATGTGTTCAAGTGTTCCAATTCACGTGTGTACTGCATAACGTTGGTGAATGGCAGTCACATTGCATTGTGGGACAGAGAATGCATAGCCTAACCACAGCCACATGCTGGGATGTCAATGGCTTGTGGGGACAGTGACATGGAATTTCAACATCAAGTGAGCAAGAGCTCTTTTTACCTTAAACCTTTGTCTGATTCCACATAAAGTGATCTCTAGTGAAGCTAATCCTTGGGCTGAACTAATGGACAACACATCTGTACAATTAATAATAGAGGCATCTCTGTCGTGTATTCCTGTGATGTTTCTCAATTGTAATATTTGGTAGACAGTAATCGTGTACCTGCACACTGTTCAGTGTCAAAGCTACAGGTGAGGTGAGGGCCTTGTTGCAAATGTTGAATTACAGCTGCTGTCCCTCATATTAGTTGACTGCCCTGCTGTGTAGACAAGCTACAGGGCCAGCAAAGTTACACTGGGAAGCCTAGCTGTGCCATCCCACTAGATCCCCCCATACCTACACTGTGCAAAACTGCATACACTGTAGGGCATAAAGGGGTCACTGTGGCCAAAGAACAGGCCGCTTCTCTCTCTCCTATCTACCTAGACTGCACAAATTACAACACAAAGCCATGCATTAAATACAGCAGAGAATTTGTATTGTTTTTTCAGATGAAAAGGTGGGTGAATTTCACGAATGCAGAGTAAACTCAAACTTTCTTTCTGTAAAAGACGGAAAACCTACCTTACACTGGAATACTGGGTTTTGTAAGATTTCTGGGTGGCCAGGCAGAACATGGTACTTTGAGCTTGGTGCAAACACAGAACCGCTGCACATAATGCATTCTTGTCCCTGTCTAGACTAATAATGTGCCTAGTTTCTTGGCAATGGGCTTTGAAATCTGCAGCCTACTAGCAATACGAAAAGAAGTTCTAGCAAGCCTGACAGCCACCCTAGACTCTCCATGGGCTACAGATTATTCTATGATGTATGTAGAGGGCTATCAATTTTAGGGACAGTCATGATGCGCTGTTGTAGTGATCCACTTCTACTATAAAAGCCAACATCACCATCTAATAATGTAATACAATCTAATGCTAACTACAATTCTGATAAACAAGGTACAAAAACACTTAAAGTGGTCGTAAACGGCGTTTTATATGTGTACCTACTGGTAAGCCTATAAGGCACACCTGTAGGATATACCGAATGTCTTCTAAACTTGCGTTGGTTAAGGGTTATTCAAACTGGAAGCAGCCAGTGACGTCACTTGTGCATGCGCACTGCGCTTTGAATTGACAGCGCACCAGGTATGCCATCAATTCAGAGCGCTGTGTATCCTGTGAGCATCTGCGGGAACGACGTCATCGTGGCATGGCCATGCGGCGCATACTTGCACATTATGGTTTAAACCACCTGGGGGCCACAGCATTTTATTTTCCCAAGGCGTTTACTGCCACTTTAAGTAACAAAATTAATTTGGGTTTGACCTATTTTGAAGATCCTGCTTTCACCATGCACAGGGCTCCTTCATAACATTCAAAGACTGCCATCTTTCCTACCAAACCTAAACAGCAGCAAGACTGTGGTACATAATGGGAAAAAAAAAAGCCACTCTTTGCTCACTTTATATTTGGACCCAGTAAGGATGGAGGAATCTCCATATGAGAATACCATTTAAACCTGAGATGTAAAAGAACAAAAAGCAAAAGCAGAAAAAAAACACAAGTAAAATTAATGTGGTGCCTTTTAGTGTTAAAAAAAAAAATGTTCTACTGGACTATTCTGTTTGGTTAAATTTCCCTGCAATTTGTTTTCCTTTAGAAGCAGTCTAACCCTTTACTGGCTCCTCCAACACTAAGTATGACTGTCACACACTGGCCACTGCATCCCAACAGAGGTGGTTATTTGATGGTGTTTGGGGTGATCAGTAAGAAATGCCTCCTGAATATGTCAGCAGAACCATGATTAGCTACCTCTGCACTACATCACTGATCTCCTGTACACAGGACAGTAAGTTATTCAGTACAGGGTTTGAACCATGAGAAGCAGCTGCTGCCCCGGCCCCTGCAGAAGACACCTGCAGCTCCTGCAGGCTGACCTCTAAGCGACTAACTGCCTCGCGGAAGGCAAATTTGTTTCGTGTTTGGGGGATGGAGTCCACATATCCAGTGCAGTAGTCCAGAAGCTGATGGCCTGTGTCCACTAGCTGGCTGTTGGGTTGGGGTTGTGTTAGAGCAGTGGACAGCATTCCAGCACACTGCAAAAGGGCCTCTTTGCTTATTTTTTCTGCAGGTACTTTCTCTGCAGGTTGTTTGGGTTTCCGCAGGGCACCCCTGCCACTTCCAGCTGCTCCATTGGAGAGCTTTCCACTTTGTGTGACTGGAGGTGGCGGTGGCAGCAGAGGTCGGGCTGGCTTGGATGCCCTTTCATGGACTGGCTGTGCAGACGAAGAGGGGGTTGTGTCGTCAGCTGACGGCTGCTGGAGGAACCTCAGATTTGGTGGAGGAGGGGGTGCGCATTTTGGCTTTAGTCGGCGATGAGAAGGACGATCCTTCTCACAGCCAGCTGGCGTGACATGCTCCTGAAGCAATTTAAAGGTGTGACCTAAAGAATCCATTCCAACCAGCTGGCTATCTGTAGATGCATTCCTCGGGGACGGAGAGATGAGAACTGGCACTTTGTGGTTGTGGGCAGCTGCAGGGAAAGAGGAAGCAACAGCACCAGACTGTTTGCTGGGTGATGACCTCTCATCTGCACCTGTTCGTACACCACCATTTCGTTCACTGCCTCCAGTCCGCGGAAGCATTTTAGATTTTACTCTGTCCCTGCTTGGCTGAGGGGGTGCTATGTCTAATGCAGTTCTAGGAAGCTCCTGTTGGTTCTCATCTGGTTGAGAAGATACTGAAGCACCTCGGTCCAACTGGACCTTAGTCCGATGGCAGTTTCTGGGCAGGGTCATGGCCATTCTGTCCTGCTCGGGAACAATGGGACTCATCGAAGATGTGGAATTGGACCTCGGAAAAGGTTTGGACTGGTCCTCACTGCTCCCTGATTTTCCTGTCCGCAACCCAAATGTCTTTTTGATGAGACGTGGGGTAAAGAACCCAGATATTCCAGTCCATCCACCACCAACTCCAGCTATTGCGTCTTCTGCAAAACTGCGTTGGGATACTCCTCCATAGCTTTTGTGAGAGCCAGGAGAAGCAGGAGTATCAATGCCATCAAGGTGTGGAAAAGCAGATAGTTCACCAGTTAGCTCTGGCCTTTTATGAGGCTGGTTCTCCATTTCACGGAAAGAGCTGCTGCGTTTTGGAGGCTGTGGAGCACTTTTCTTCTTCATGAAAGAACTGAAGAATCCACCCTTCCGATCACGTGTAAACGTAGTCTCTTTAGAATCACCCAAAAGACTGCTTGGAGATTTGTCCCTCTGCTTGCGGGGAAGGGCAGGAGAGCCAGTGGCTACAGGAGATCCCCGAAGAACTCCTAGAAAGAAAACCATTCACATTTGAGGAACTGATTACTTTTGACTGATTTGATCCACCAAGTTTATCCTGCCCTCTCCAATACTTTACAACACAGGCAAACTCTCTACTAAACAGAAAAGATGTGCTTCATTATCAGCACCTGATTTACCTGGTGTAGTGCTGGAGGTTGAGTTATCAGATGAATCCCCAGTGCCTTCAATGTTCTCTTTGTTCTCTGCTTTCTTTTTCAACGTGCGACATTTTGAGGGCAACATAGGGAGGCGACTTTGACATGACGTGGATGTGGAGGCAGCAGCATTGCGCCCCAGTTCCTCAGCAACCTCTGAAATATGATCAACAAAGCATTTAGTTGTTTTATGCAAGAAGGACCCTGACAAAAAGCATAGTTGCTGCTTGCACCAAGGATCTATGCAGAGCTGCCAGGCTTACACTAAGATAGGATGTATTCACTTACATAAATGTAATGCCTCATCTATGCTTTAGGGCGCTTTCACACTGCCCCCCTCTGTGCTTTGACCACAGCAGTGTACCTGTGGTTTTCATGTGGGTTATTTGCGCTTTCCCATAGACTTCTATTATGCTCAGTGGTTTCAGTGTTTTCAGAAAAAGTATCCACACTGCAGGACATAGTAGAAGTTTATGGGAAAGAGCAGCTAACCTACATAAAAACCATGGATACACTGTGCTGTGGCCAAAGTGCAGCAGATCAGTAGGAAGCCACCCTTAGGGTTAAAAATATGTACTCAAACGGTATTAGTGTACAACAGGAACAAGATACAACATATATTAGTAACTTACCTTCATTGATATTGGAATCATGAAACATAGTCTCAAAAGCCTGGTGTGTCTCTGCAAAAGAGGGCCTATCTGCCGGATTCCACTGCCAGCCTAAAGGAGTCAAAACAAGAGAAAAAAAAAAAAGTATTAAAAAGGGCAGGAAAAAAAAAAACTGTACAAAAAGTAATCTACTGGGCTGCTTTTCCTTTGCTTACACATAAAAGGTGTTCTACAAAAGGACTACTGTTCACTTCAAATACTCATTTAGATTAAGAGAACAATTTTGCTTTTCTTTTTAAACTTCTTTTAAGTGTGTACTTAGGAAAGCATGGAAAGGACACCTGCATCAAAGTGTTACTAAACCCACAACAGTAAAATCAGTCTGTATATGCAGTAAACCATGCTTGTTATTCTCACTGTGGAACCTAAGGGGTTAACCCTCTGCATTGTGTAAAAAGGCTGTTTGATCCTGACTTCTCTGATCCTCCCCTTCTTCCAGGGTCCCCCTCTTATCTCCTGATAAGACATATCCTGTGGAGTCACTCTGAACATGCTCAGTTTGGTGTGTATTGCTAGAGAGGTTTGTTTTTTTTTCTTGGAAGAGTGCATGTGATAAGCACAAGGCCAATCAGCACTGTCCAGACAGAGGTAAGGGGAACTGCATCCTCCCAGAGCAAAATGAAAACTCCTCCTACAAGCTTTAACATGTGCTCGGCTGGACACTGATCGAAGTCACAAGACTGCTCTAACTGCTGATGACAAAAGGTATATAGCAGTTTATATTTACTAAAATAATTGCACTTCCATGTTGTGTGTACTGTGGGAGACCAGATATAGTGAATGCAGGGTCCTGGGTTTAGTAACACTTTAAATTATAAACAGTTGAATTTGATGTAAACGTTTAATTGCATTCATTCAATTTAACCAACTTTGTTAAATTAAAGCAGTAGTAGAAACTCCTGTTTTTTTTTATGCCTGCAGGTTTATGCCATAATGTGCTACTATACATTGCATACCAGCACATTATGACAAACTTGCCTTTAAACTGAGCCCTCCAGTGTTGAGCGATCACCATTTGTTGCTTTCATTTTCATCCTCTTTTCTTTTCGCATTTGCTCTCTCTCCGGCCACTTGAATGGCTAGACTGTGATGACGTTGTTCCCGCGCATGCGAACAGGAGTCACGATTGCAGAATGGCGCTCTCTGCATTCATGACACACCAAGTTTGCCATGAATCCAGAGTTAACTGCGCATGTGTAGTGACATCATCAGCTGGAGCCGATGTGAATATCTCCCAAACAGCACACAATATAAGGGGATATTCACTGTAAGACCTTTCATAAACTTACCTGTATATACACGTTTTAAATGACAGTTTACTACTACTTTAAGCTGGCCATAAATGGATTGAAATTTGGCGGGATCAGCCAGATTTTGATTCATGTGTGACTGTCCCTGATTGACAGAAGTTGATTGTTAAACATTTTCTTGTCCATTCAGCAGAAGTTGATCTATCAGCAGCTACAGCCAATCATCTTCAACCACTAATTTGTGTATTCTGAAAGTGTAGGGTCCTGCATTCAGAATACAATGTCCCAGCAGGGGGCATTCCTCCATCCACCTCACTTGTGCGGGTGGAGGAATATGTACTTTTTTTTTTTTCAGTTCAGCCCTCCAGGTGAAAAAAAAAAAAAAACCCCACACAAATTCCATGGCCAGCTTAAATGTACCAAAATTTATGGAAAGCAGTACAAAGGATTTACTCACATGCTCTCATCAGCTCATAGACCTTTGGAGGACAACCCTCTGGCTGCTCCATGCGGTAACCTTTCTCCAGCAAGTCATACACCTGAGACAGGTCAATGCCAGGGTAAGGAGACATACCATAGGTGGCAATCTCCCAGAGTAGAACTCCAAACGCTGCAAAAAAACAGAGGGAAATTAACCACTTCCAGTCCGGACACTTTTACCCCCTTCCTGTCCAGGCCAATTTTCAGTTTTCAGCGCTATCACACTTTGAATGACAATTGCGCAGTCATGCAACACTGTACCCAGATAAATTTTTTAGCATTTTTTTGAGACCGATAAATCATTATTTTGGTGGTATTTATTTACCACTGGGATTTTTTTTTTTTTTTTTGCTATGTAAAGCGTGCACAAGCAGGGTGCGGGGAGGCCGTTTATAAACGGCCACCCGACCCTGCACTGCCACCGTCTGGCAGTTTATATACAACGGCCGGACGGGAGGTGGTTAAGCTCTTGTGAAAAAGCTGGTTAACTTGTACTTTATAAAAAGCGTAAGTTTAATTTTCATCCTGCAGGAAAACAGATACTATTAAGACCAGCTTAAGTTTTTATTTGTATGATATTCAACTCCTTCTAAAGGCCCTAGAAGCCTACAAACCTTGACTATCCCCAAGTCCATGACTGTAGAAGGATATGCTGCGCCCAGGCGCTGCATTGTAAGATCTACGTGAAAGGGGCATGCATAGCCTTTACTATGCAGGAATGGAGACTTCAGGAGGAGCTCTGGGCTGCAATCATGTGTCACAAAAAGACAAAAGTGTGAACATACTGTGCTTTAGGCTATAAACAGTTTAACATTTTTCACTGGTAAGCTTTAAAGGCAGTCACTTATCATACATAATTTCAAAGGCCATGTGCAACCTGTAACCTTTCCTGCTTTAACCCCTTCACTGCCAGAGCCGGTTCTGCATTTTTTGCTCACATCCCTAAATCATTTTAGGCCTGAAGACTGCACAAAACCTCCAAATATATCTTCTGAAAGCAGACACCCTAGAGAATAAAATAGTGGAAGTTCCAATTTTTATGTCACACGATATTAGCGCCAAGGTCTAAGAAAATGCAAAATTTAATTTCAGTGAATTTTAGGGCAAATAAATGCAATAAATTACCCAAATTTTTGGCAAAATAAAAAAGACAAGGTTGTGCCGAGTAGATAGATATCCAACATGTCAAACCCTCAATTTGACAGACTTCAGTACCCCATATATTTTTTTTTTTTTTTTTTTTTTTATAGGTGATGCTTCAAAACCCACTACAGGTCATCAGTTTAATGTTACGGAGGAGGTCTTGTGCTAGAATTATTGCTCTCACTCTGGCAGGTGCGGCGATATGTAACGTTTTACAATCGACGTTTTCACGTGTGGGCGCCTCCAACATGTGCGCTTATGTTCATATGTGCGTACATGTGGGGGGTGGGGAGCCTAAAAATTATTTTTTGGGAGGTTATGTGCTTGGGTGTAACTTTTTTTTGCAAGAAAACTTTTTTTTTTTTTGCTTAACTTTTTTTTTTCCCATCACATAGGGGACACAAAGTCTCTTATGTGATGATTTTTAGGTGACCGATTCTTAAACCCTTCACACTGATGTCACACAAATATGCTGCCTCAGAGAACTGGGCTCCGTGTATTTGCGTGCCTGTCTTTCTGCTGAGAGTGTGCACAAAGACCAGCACAAAGACCAGGGTGTCACTGAGAGCACCGGGCCCCGTTCTAATGATCGGGACCTGGGACTCCCAATTCCGGGTCACGTGATCGCTGCGATAGCCTTTGATTGGCTATCACAGTAATCAGTCACTGTATAGACCGCCCCCTCCCTTTGTTTTCTCTATGAATGGAGGAGAGAGATACATTGTATCTCTCTAACCCCTTGCATAAATGAAAAAAAAATTGCTAAAAAACAAAATGAATAAATATTACAAAAAAAATATAAAAAATAAAGAAAAAATATCTAGATCAAGGTTTGATCTAGTTCATTGCCAGGGCTAGTGTTTGGGTCAAGGTCAGAGTCAAAAGGTCAGGAATTTTATTTTAAATTGGTATCAGTGTCAGTTCGTGTCAGTGTGTTTTAGGTAAAACAAAATGCGCACTATTGTTTCTGAGCTGTACTACGGGTACAAACAAAAAAATAACATACAGATATATGGTATTGCTGCGATCGTCAAGAGCTGGAAAATTTATTTTGGGTTGTTCTTTGGTGGTAGATTATGGTAGTAACAAGAAACACAGCTAAATAAAAACAAAATGATTTTTTTTTTTTTAGTTGCTAGTCTTGCGCTCGGAGGATCAGTGGATTAGGCAAGAAAATCTCTGCTTTGCAATCCCCTCAACAAAAATGAGCAGTTAATCCATGCAGTGCGGTAACAGCCCCACTGAATGGGAAAAAGAAAGGTTTTGCCCAGAGTGCTTCTTTAAATACAATATTGCATACAGAAGTGCTCCATTATACATCCTACTTATTCCTTTTTTTCCCCCAGATTGGCCAGCAAAATCTGAATATACAAGATAGGAAATGTGAACTACCAAAGCTTACCCCAGACATCTGACTTTATAGAGAAAGTGTTGTATGCTAGGCTCTCTGGAGCAGTCCATTTTATGGGGAACTTGGCACCAGCATGAGCTGTGTATGTGTCTCCTGTCATGAGCCGGGAAAGTCCAAAATCAGCCACCTTTACCACATGATTCTCGCCCACAAGACAGTTCCTTGCTGCAAGATCCCTAAAGAAAGGCGTAGAGAAATATTTAAATTTATACAAAAGGAAACTAAAGAAACCCACAAAAAAAAAATAAAAAACAAATCCATCACTAGCTGTACCCAGGAATCACCATTACCCTGAACTCACTTATAAACAAGGATAGGGAGAGCAAAATTAGTGCCTAGCAGAAAAATGACATGCAGCTCACCGGTGTATGAAGTTTTTTCTCTCCAGATACTCCATGGCAGAGGAGATCTGAGTGGCCATGTAAAGCAGAACTACAGCAGTCACTTCCTCTCGGTTACACTCTCGGAGATAGTCCAGCAGGTTCCCATAGTGCATGTACTCTGTAACAATGTAAAATGGGGGCTCCAGTGTGCAGACACCTGATAAAATAAAATAATTACTCTAAAAAGGAGAGAAAGCATACTAAAAGAAACAACTATTAATATGGGGCTGCACAAATGCAAAGAACTGGGTTACTTTCTATAGGTACCTAGGAGTTGGACAAGGTTGGGATGTTTGATCTCTTTCATCACTGCAGCCTCCTTAAGGAATTCTTCAACCTCCATAGTGTCTTCCTGAAAAATAAAAAGTAACCAGTAAGTAGGAATCCAAAGAGTGTTCCATCACTTACATTTCATATTCCATAGTAAGACTTTCCCTATTTACATAACAGATTTACTTACCAAAAATTATTACTTTCTAAACTGCAAAATGCCCTACAACTGAATCACTATGCCAGCATGCTCTGGTATGTAAATGTTAAACAGCTCTGATGGCTGAGTGTCAGGCCCTGTCCTCTGAGTCCAACTACCGGGCCATCAGTATAACGGGTGAACTCACTTGCCAATAGTGGAGGTGCAGGAAACAGAGGCCAGGACTTGCCCAAATGAGCTTCTTGAAATTTGCATACCCCAGAGCTCCTGAATTCAGGACTTCTGGGGAGCTCAGTAGAAAAGCTGAACTGACATGCAGCACACGAGAGCCTGCTATATGGGTACCAGTGGAGTTTTATCGAGTCTTATACAACGTTGGGTACACTGACTGCATTCTTGTCACCGATTTGCTGAGTTAAAATGATTCTAAAAGGCTAAATTTTTTATTTTTTTTTAAATAACAAACATGTTATACTTACGTGCTCTGTGCAATGGTTGTTTAAAGAACAGAACAGCCCTAATCCTCCTCTTCTGGGGTCCCTCGCTGGCGCTCCTGGATCCCCCCCCTGCTGAGTGCTCCCATAGCAAACCGCTTGCTATGGGGGCACTTGTGCTCAGCCCCACCCCTCCTCACTGACAGTGATTGACAGCAGCAGGAGTAAAAGGCTCCTGATGTGGTGTCTGAGCCAATATGGATAGAGAGAGAACATCACTAGATTGAGATCGGGTTCAGGTAAGTAAGTGCTTGCAGAAGGTTTTTACCTTTATGCACAGAAAGAATTAAGGTACAAAAATGTCAGCCTTTAGAACCACTTTAATGTATGACAGACCCATATCCTGCACCTTCAAAAACAAACTGGCTATGGCAGTGTCAACATTTCTTAATCTTGTCAGGTGTCTTTTAAAAAGGTACTCCAACCAAACATGAAAGGTTTCCACGGAGACTCTTGCAGGACACATTCTACCTTCTGTGTGACTGTTTTTACCTTCTAACCAGGTTGCTCATAATGAAAATTCCTGAAGGTGAAGATATCCTTCTCTTCTGAAGATCCCAGAATCTAAGCCTGAATAAAAGGCAAACCAGTGTGTTCCCTAGGCCTACCACTGTCCCCACTTCCAAACCTCCCAACAGCTTTGATCACAATCAATGAAACATAAGAGAGACTCCACAGTACATATCCCCATGACAAAAGACTTCAGTTTCACTCAGCTATGTGAAAAGCCTAGTGAATTGTGTTGAATTTTATAAAACTCAGTAGATCAAACCAAACCAAAAGGTCTCTTTAGCTGGTCACAAATTCTTTTCCATCCAGCTTACAGGCTGGAGAAAAAGATCAGACAGATTCCTCCATCCAAGATACTCAGTGCAGATGGACAAATCTCACTGCAGCTCTTGTATTTTTGACAGCTGATCCTGCCTGCTGTCAAAACAGTATCTGCATCTGGATGGACGCAGGTTCTGTTTGGATAACAATTCTTCAATTGAAGGATGTCAGCAGCAGACAAGGCCACCCATTGAGTTTTAGCTAGTTCAGTTTTAACCAGAATGCAGCTAAAATGCACCTTGGACAAATTGTAACTATTTGATTTTTTTTTTTTTTACTTCTACATGAGGTATTTGCCATAACTACACTTTAAGATGTTCTACTATTTCCCATTCCTACATGTTTTGGAGAAACAAAGATTTTTTTGTTAGCCATGCAGCTTAAAACCATTTACACTGCATAAGGTTAGTTACCACATTCAAAAACATCAACTATTTGTTTAGAAAATAAAGTACAATACATTTATATATATGGGTTCCAAAACTCGTTTAATCTTTTAGTGGAAAAGAGAAAGATACAAGAGTATGTATTAACACAAGTTACACCACAGAGGGCGCTATGACAAAGAGAACTATGGTGTCACTAAACCCATATATCATCCTGGGTGTGAAATAGAAGGCCTCCTGCACACAGGCTGTTTTAAAAACTCTCCTAGATGCTTTTCCTCCTGGCAGCAACCTTTTTGCAGAAAAAACACCCGACGCTTGTAAAAGTGTCTAACGCTTTTACAAGTGTTTAGGTGCGTTTACAGGCGTCAAGTGCTTGGGCATCAATTCATTTCATTGGCTAGATTAAAAAAATGATTCTGTCCTTTGAAATGAATTAATGCTCAAGAGCTAAAGACACTTTGCGTTAACACGCATTTACAAGCATTTTTTCTATCAAAGCGTTGCTGCTCCTGGACGCACTGGTAGTGTTTTTTTTTTCCTGCCCCTAAACGCTGCTAAAAGTCTGTGCGTGCATGGACACATAGGGTAACATGGAGGGACGTTTTGGGGAAAAAAAAAACAAACCCTGACATCCCTAAAAGTGGCAGGAAAAAAGTCATGTGTACATGAGGCCCAAGAGCTCAGAAATATATATTTAATTTGTATTTGCTTTACTCCATGTACTTTTCAAAGGCAATTATGATTTCCATACTGCAATGTACTGATTGGATGTTGACATTACACAGTTCTGGTTACCTTACCTTGAGTGTTTTCACTGCGACAGTGAGATTGTACTTTTTCCAAACCCCGACGTAAACCTCTCCATACTGTCCCCCTCCCAATTTGTGCTTCATGGTGATGTCTGTGCGCTCCATCTCCCACTTGTCATGGATGGGGGAGACCCCGTAAACTGTAGGCTTGTTGCACTTTGGTGCTGGGTAGTGTAAGATAGTGACAAGGCCATCAGCCACGGTGGAGTGATGGTGAACCAGCTCAGCCAGTGTGTTGAAACGACTTTCAGCTGTGACATAGACCTAGAGGACAGGGTCAAAAAGTCAATGTTATTTCTACACTGTGCTTTCTTTCTACATAGACAGGACAAATATAGACTTCTAGTAAACATGTCTGAGTTTGAAAAGTTACCTTAAATGCTTGTGCGGTTATCCCATGCATAACTACATACATTATAAAAATACATACATACAGACTGGACAAGAGTTTCAGGCAGCCCAGAGAGTGAACAGGAAAAAAGAATCCAAATCAAATCAATATTTGGTGTGACCACCCTTTGGCTTCAAACCAGCATCAATTCTTCTAGGTACACATGCAGTTTTTGAAGGAACTTGGCAGGGGGGTTGTTCCAACCACAGATCTTCTGCGGCTGTAGGCTGCCTCAAATCCAGCAATTTGGTTGGTAACAGAATGAGTCTGGTTCAACTAGCACCAACCCAACAATGAGAACCTTCATTTTAACCTTGCATCTGAGCCTCTCCAGGCAACATAGCTATACAATCCCACTGTATACCACTATGTACCACCACTCAGTTCATACTTAAAATCTATTCAATGTCTTAAAGTGATTCGTCAAGCCTCCCCTTTTTATCGATTTCACCTACTAAGGTGAAGACTTACAACACACCTGTCTCTTGAATAAAAGTTCTTCCGTTTTCCTCCTAGCTAGTCTCCTCAGCACCACTTTGCTGTGGAATGGAGCCACCCTGAAACCACAAAGTTCTCTGGAGCCACCTCCACATGCACACTCTCACCTGGGACTAGCTGAATGTCCTACGCTATGTGTGTAAACAGACACACTACTTAGGACAGGCAAGCTACTCTCAGCTCCTGCGTCCTCCCTATTTAGGCTAGGTTCACATCTGTGCGGGTGGTGCTGCTGTGGATTCGCACGAAAATCCGTGCAGCCGCACCACCCGCACAGAGAAATGCAGACTTGCGGGTGGGTGCCATTAGTTCTAATTGTATGCCACCCGCACTTGAAAACGCAACCGTACTGGGAACCAAGGTTCCTGTGCGGCTGCGTTTTCGGAAGAAGTGCAGGGACTTCTTCTCTGCATGTCACGGGGTGCGGGAGTCCATTCAAATGAATGGGCTCTTCTGCCCATGCAAAACGTGGCCCACACGGCCGCATATATGTGAACCGGGGCTTAAAGCTAAGTGACAAATAGCTGAAAGACCCTGTATTGTCCCTTACCACATATTACGCAGTGAGTGTGAACAGAAATTCAGGAAAGCTGTGCTGGTGGTAGTGAAAAGTGACAGTTTTTGGGCACAAATTAACACAATGTACTTGGAATTGTTTCCCTGGTCAATGGGAATTTGTTTTTTAAAAAGTGGAGCATTTAATGCTACTCAAAACTGGTATGTTAGTTATGGTTGAACCCTGAGCTTTTCAATAGCTTCTTGTATATCTCAGCAATGGCAGCAGTTATCTAGTACTCCGCATTCAGATGTACAGCAATTGAAAAGAAAAACAAATTCAGGAGAATAAGTTCCTTTTGCATTGGCTACAGACTTTAAAATGTAGAAGTCTTCGTGTGAATTCTTATTAGATATACCACTATGAATGGAGAATTTACAGTTTTGAATAGGCTGACCCTTAAGGTGCATAACAATCTCCTTTGTGACATTTCAGCATAAAATATCTTCTTGAAAGACTGACAACTTATGATTGAAAACAATATCCAAGCATATCGAACCTTCCTCATACCTTGCCATCAGAGGCAGTGTTGATTCTGTAGTGGTAGACTCGACCCTCGTATCGCAGAGAGATGGACAGCTGGCCTGGACTGCTCTCGCTCTCACGCACCAGGAAACTGCCATTAATGAGGCTGCTGAGGAGATACTCGGCTGCACTGCGAGACACAGGACCGTGGTACCATGAGTGCTTCTCCAGGCTGTTTACAGGAGTGATGTAATTACTGGGCACCCAGCCCTGGCCGTTCTTAGATAGCACCTCGCACCATTCCCCATTCTGGTTGTAACACAACACACGAAGCTTCTCTCCTGAGAGATGGAGACACACAAGAAAATTCCAATTAGTATAAGATTCACAGATCAATGTACAACCTCTGTAAACAATGTGTAATTAGCAAATAATTTATTTCAGGTAGTTATATAGCGCCATCAATTTACGCAGCGCTTTACATATATATTGTACATTCACATCAGTCCCTAACCCTCAAGGGTGTGGGAGGAAACCAGAGTACCCGGACGAAACCCACGCAGGCACAGGGACAACATGCAAACTCCAGGCAGGCGCCGTGGTTGGGATTCGAACCAATGACACTAGTACTGCCAGGCAGAAGTGCTAACCACTTAGCCACTGTGCTGCCTGTATAATGCCAACAAACCAAAAATAAAAATAATCTTTAGTGTGTCTTCGGTTCTAAATTTAATTTGAACCCATACCGTGATTAAGTGAGGAATATTAGGTGGCCCTTTTTAGAAAAAGCTTCACAAAAACCGACTCACCAAATAGGGTGGGGTTCCATAAGGTTATGCACAGTACCAACCAAAAATATATACAGGCAACGCCAAAGAGGCACTAACCTATAGAAAGCAGCCTCACAAGGAAACCAACTGCAGCATGCTGTGAAGAATTAGCAAATAATGTCCTGTAATTTGGGATAAGACTAAAATGACAATATGACATGCGTTGTACAAAAAGGAGAGAAAAAAAAAAATACAAGGAAAAAAAACCCAAAACATACGCACATAAAAACACACATTTTTAAAATATATATATATATATATATATATATATATATATATATATATATAGATTGTAAAGCACTACATAAATAGACGGTGCTACACAAGTACCTGTAATACAAAAAAACAAAAAACCAGTTGAGAAGTTCTGCATTTATTCTATTACCTTTTGTAATGCTCAGGGTATTGTCTCCACTAGCCACAAAATCATAAAGAGCAAGAAAGAGGTTGGGGTCACTTTCTGTGGCTCCGAGCAGGTTCTCCTTGGAGCTCCAGCGGATGGCTTCATTGAGTGCTTGAGGTTCTGAGTCACTGCCATAAGGACGGTGCAAGGCTTCTGGCGGAAAAAAAAAGGAAATTAGTGGGTGGGTTGATAAGGAATCCCTTGATCTTATCCACACTTTCAGGTATGAAATGATATGACATTTATAGAATAAATACTCAGAAAACACAACACTCCCTTATTAACGAGATAAGAGACAAAGTGACAAACACTAAAATAATGCAATAACTCCATCATTTCAGGTTTATGTTTGTGGACTTGCTACTCTTTCATCAGTGGCAAATTTAACCATTTCAATATTATCACAGTAACACCACAGTGGGAAAAAAACATTATTACTGACAAGAGAGTGAATTGTGTCATTTATTTTCTAAAATTTCTAGCAGTAGTAAGGGTGATGGACCAAGCAGTGAAGTCCCTGGTCATTTAACAGTGCAACAGCCAGTCAAACTGGACATATGAAAAAGATAAAAAGGTAATTCTAGATTTAAAGAGGAATTAAAAGTCTACAGGACTTTCTCCCCCCTGAGGATGTGATCCTGGTTTGCACAGACATTTTCACCTAGTGTCTTCAGCAATCTTAAATGTGACAGTCTGGGAAGACAGACCTCCTCCACATGTACAGGGGAGCTCCTTTACCCTGGCACCAAGGTGTGCCTTGAATGTACACTAATCTGCACATGTGCAGAAGTGTACATTCTAAATAAATTTGCTAGCAGGCAGGTGAGAAGCATTTATAGCAAAAGACGCATAGAATCTCTTCTGCAATAAATGCAATAATGTTTTTTTTTTTTTTTGTTTTTTTTTAACGCTTATGTTCCCCTTTGAAGTATTTAAAGTCAAAACTTTTCCTCTCACTTCCTTTTGTGTATCCAGGACAGGAAGTAAAAGGGATAAAAGGCATTCTATTATTGGTGGCACTGGCCAAGTGACTGACCCCCTATGGTCAGTGTGCAGAGGGGAAGCTGGGGGACCCAGAAGATGGCAGCTGTGATTGTAGCAGCACCAGCTACTACAGTGATTGTCAGCTTCTCCAGCAGCCCTTCAAGCATGCATACTTACATTGTGACAAGCTGGATCAATGTAACTATCCATTAAAAGATCATACCTAGAGTTCAGTTTTAATGTTGATATGTCCTCAAATATGAATTCATTATCACAGGTTGTTAGTGGTGTTTTGGACCATAAGTTTTAACATAACAATCCTAGAAATACCAAAATAACCCCAAGATATTGAGTAAAAAATAAAAAGATCCAAAGTCTTCCATGTAGAACACAAATGTCTTAGTACACTGCATCTAAAGTGGATCTTTAACGTTCACTGTACTAAAAGCTGGGTACACACACTTGTCTTTTTTTTTCGTTTTGTTCTGTGCAACCCAGCAGACTGAACGAACCCCCCCAAAAAAACAAACCCAAAAACGAGAGATCGCCTTACCAACACAAGTGATGCTAGTGCAGCAATCTCCCCTGCTGTGCTATTGTATTCTGACAGGACCACCTCCCATCAGTACACACCATTGGCTGCAATCGCTGATCAGATGCTGGTTTTCCAGAATGTCTGTTCGACACGAGCAGATCATGAGACCGCCTTCTGTAGAGCAGACAGCTGTACACATATGCCGAAAGTCAGCAGGAAAGTGGACAATTTTAGGCTCATGTGTACAAGAATTTATGATCATTTCCTTTCTCCCACCTCTTAATTACACAATCACTAAGAAATTTGAAATCTGAAAGTTTTCATATGTACAGCACATTTAAAGTGGACCCATCACCATTTACTACACTTAGTTATTCCCTTCCTCCCCCTTCTCTATTACAATTGCAAACAAACAATCTTCATGTTCTGTGATTTGTATATAAGCCAACCATAGATGGTTCAAATCTCAGCCGGTTCAACAGGAAAAGCGGCCAAGATTCTAACCATTTATGGGCAGGCTGAAACGTACTCAAGTTCATAGATCGATCAATTTGGTACAACCAGCCTGTCGGATTTTACATGCGATTATCGCAAGCAGTAGTTATAGCCACTAGCAATAATCACTTTCTTCTGGCGGGGACGGCTTTGCCTGCTGGCAGAACACAATGGCTTGGTGGAAGGAATTCCCGTCAACCCGTAATTGCAGAAAAAGAAATTTGCACCGTCTATGGCTTCCCATAATTTGTTCTTACTCCTGCACTCTCCCACAATCTCATTTTTTACATCAACGTGCCTCCTGAAATATTCACATCACAGAAAACTTCAGATCATAAGTGCCAAAGTATCCCAAAATTTTGCACATGCATAGATAAAATCTATGCAGGTGCAAATCTTGCAATACTTCAGTACTTACAGACCTGCAGGCTTAGATAAATGGGAGGGTAGAGGAGTAAAAACAAACTAAATACAAATCACAGAACATGAAAATTGTTTACAATTGTGTAATAGAGAGCTGGAAGGAAGGGTGTAGTAAATGGTGAAAGATCCACTTTAAATACAGGTATGTGCTGTACATATAAGGAGGCCTAAACCTTTAGCTATCAAATTTCTTAGAAGGAAACAAAAAAGGGGAGACACTTTAAACTTGCAAACATGACCAGAAAAGATTAGTCAGAAACATCAAAACTTCAGTAATTTAAGATGGCCATATAGTGTGGAGAGCCGGTTTACAAAACAGTGTTTGATCTGTTCTGTTTGATCAGGCAAGCTCAAATAGTGGTCTTTGATCCTACAAGTGCGAAGAAACTTTCATGTATGAGTTATTACCCTGAACCTATAGCCAGATAACATTTTTCAAAAGACGAGGTCCATGGTCTACCACAGCACAGATGCCCTTGGGAAGACTAGAAGTCTGAGGTGACCCTAGGCCTGAGGGACATGACTTCCAGACCTAGAGATTTAACAGCTCTGAAATTCAGGGAATCCCTCAGTGCAAACTCGGTCCGGGAGTCTGGAGGCTAAAAGAGGGCAGCAATGTTGTGTAAGAGACAGACGCTGGAGGAGCCGAGAATAAGACACCACGGTAAAAATAGGTTATGCAGAAAGCCAGAGAACAAGACCCCAGGTTTCTAGACTCCTTCACTGACCACTAGACACGGCCTATTTCCAATATGACTTCACCCATGTTTAGTGCCAATTATAGACAGGACGTGTGTCATCTTCTAAAATAATCAAGACCTGCATGATTTCAACCAGCCAGACCATTCCTTGAATACGTTTATTGTTTATGAGCATTCTGGACCACAAAAATAGACGCTCAAGGCTTATGTTGCAAAGCCATTTAAATAAGACTTGCATGTGATCCGGTAAAGACAACAATACCCAGAACGTTCAGATGTAAATAGAACAGAAAATAATTCTGCATTTGACAGAACATATTGCTGTCACTGGCTGCCCACTGACATTGAAATGATGGCTGGGTGCACCTTGAAGCCTGCACATGCAATCTAGAAACCAGACTGGATTAGTGGCCAATGGATCTCCTCTGCATCCAGCCGGAATGGTCACTGTTCTGATATACAAGCCCAGAATGCATTTATCAGAGATGCCAAGATCTCCTATTGTTTATGCCCAGTACAATTAATGATGGTCTAATTCAGTGTTTCTCAACCTTTTTTCAGTCAAGGCACCCTTTAAATGGACAGTCCCGAGGCACCCTTTAAATGATGGACAGTCCCGAGGCATCCTTTAAAATGGACAGTCCCGAGGCACCCTTTAAATGATGGACAATCCCAAGGCACCCTTTAAAGCTATTGACAATATTGAGGCACCCCATTCTAAAATGTGAAAAACTATTCTAATAGTTTTATATAACTCAGCAACACCCACACATGTAGGACACCCAACATTAGAGGGGATTTATTCTTCCAAAGCAAATACACTTCTGCACACTGGTACTGACTAGTATTCCAATGTTTCTCTTCTCCCTCAGTTTTTCTCCATCACTGAGCTAATGTGACCCCAGCACTGATGGAGAGGGGCAGGGGAGGGTCAAACTAGGATGCTGTGCAGGCAGCTGACATCCTGCTTATCAACTGATGTCATTGGTTGTCAGGACGCCGGCGGCTAGAAGGTCATAATGGTGCACAATGACAACCTGTGGCTTTGTATAACTAAAAGGCAGGTTTGTTCCATCCGCTGGCTTGTAAACAAGTTTTGGGCAATTTTTAGAAATTTTGCCAAGGCACCCCTGAAGAAACCTCAAGGCACACTGGTTGAGAAAGGCTGCTCTAATTAATCAATCTGTATTGCTTCAGTGAGTCTGTGCTCATAAAACAAACAGAAAAAACAGTATACAGCAGTAAGGGCACCACACTAATGGTAATAGAGTCTAGAGTAAAGACGTTCTACTGGTGCCCTTCCTTCTCACTAATGAAACAATCTCAGAATGCATACATAGGAGGTGCTAAGATTTCCTATTGTTCCTGATATGTACCTGCTGTACCATGTACTTGTATGAAAAAGTATACTGTCCTTTTGTATTGCTTCCTTTGTGTGAAATGTCTGCTGCAGGGGTGGACTGACAACTCATGGGGGCCCCTGTGTCCTTGCCCACACTATAAGCACACCCAAAAAAAGTTTATTTAAAAAAAAAAAAAGTACCAGGGGCATTTCATGGGGCCCCCTACTGACCCTGGGCCCTCGGGCAGTGCCTGGGTGCTCGAATGGTCAGTCCGCCCCTGCTCTGGTGTTCCTGCCAGTCCCTCTGCTCTGCATTCCTATTAGAAACTGACCACACTAAGCATGAGTACAAAGCATGGTCAGTTCTCTAGCTGTGCTGGGAACTCAGCCTGCTCTCCTCCAATGATCAGACTTTCTCCGACACTCCCCCCCCCCCCCCCCCCCCTGCACAGCCATTCATTGGGAAGATCACTGTACTGCTGCTTCTCCTCCCCCAGCTCTTATGCAGCTGAGAACAGAGGGAATGTGATCACTTATAGAAAAAGGGAAAATAAAAAAATTATAAAATACTTTTTTTTTTTTTTATGTATACACAAATGTTTTGCCTTTCATTTTTATTTTAAACGGAACGGGTTGTTTTACAAGGTGAGGGTCTGCAATCACTTTATTTCTGTATAATAATAATAATAATAATAATAATAATAATAGAATACTGCGAATGATGGTCTAATCAAGCCAAATTGCTACGGCTATTGCCTTTTGTATCACTCAACCCTTCCTCCTAGATTGTGAGCTCTAACGAGCCGGGCCCTCTGTTTCCTCTTGTACCAAATTGTATTGTAGCTGTAATATCTACCTTCATTTTGTAAAGCTGCGCAAACTGTTGGCGCTATAAAAATCCTGTATAATAATAATAATCATAATAATAATATGGTGAGGCTGATCCCATAAATCAAAGAACACCCAAACAAAAGTTAGGTCTGGAGGGAGACCAGAAGATAACAGTAAGGGGCTCCACCAATGATAATAGAATCCAAATTAAAGAACAGTAATTGGCATCCATACTGCTATGTAATGAAACAAGCACAGGCACATTCAATGGACTAGAGAACAGATGCTTTAATGGAGGAGAAAAAAAAAATGGTCTAAAAATTGAATATGGGGCTGCCTAATGTTGACTTCCTCCTGAAAATGCCATGTGCTTGGCTGTTAAACTGACCCACTGGCTTTAATATGAAGTCACTGACCTTAAAGTATGTCTATCAGAAGTCTTTTTGCACATGCTTGTTCTGGGTTACTGACAAAGTGTGGAAGAAGCAGGGTCAGCCTAACAAAGAGGCAGTTGGCATCTGCAGAATGTGTATTTCGCCCAGGAAAGAATTACCAAGAACCAATGCACACCTTTCAGCCATACACCATCGACGAAGGTGGGTGCGGAGGTGGACTGGTGGATGGCACCATCAATCATAGCCAGAAGATCAAGAGATTATAACCAACACACAATTGTAGAAAAATGAGGTTTGAACTTTTATTCATCACCCCAGAATGTGCGCAACGTTTTGGGACCATCTGAAGACCCTTTCCTCAGGCATCCTGGAGGGGTACTCCGTGACCCCAAAACATAGCACAGATTACGTGAAGGCAAATAAAAGTTCAAATTTTGTTTTGCTACAACTATACGCTGGTAACAATCTCAGGATTTTTTTTTCTCTCACCAGAGGGTTAATTCACCATACAGCATGTGCAGAAACAGATGGAACCCAATTAAGAGAACATGCTTCACAGCAATGACTTCAATTAACTAAACTGTGGTCGCTATGGGTTATGCAGCTTTGCTCATCTTGACAGATCTTTGGACAGCGTTCCTGTAAAACACTGCTCTTTAAAGAACGTTACCCCAACATTTCATATTCCTGATGTGTCTGTTGTACCATGAAAAGTATTCTGTTCTCTTTGTATTGCTTCCTTTGTGTGAAATACCTGGTGATCCTGCCAATCCCTCTGCTTTCCTTTTGCAAACTGACCATGCTAGGCATGAGAGCACATCCATCCCAGTATGGTCATTTTTTTGGCTGTGCTGGGAGAACATCCTGCCTGTCCACCAATAGCCAAGACTTGTGCTGTCACGCCCCCCTGTACTGCCATTCAACGGGAAGATCAGTATTCTGATGTTTATCTTCAAACCCCTTATACAGATGAAAACGGAGATTATATGATCACTTATTTAAAAAATTTATATATATATATATATATATATATATATATATATATATATATATATACACACACACATACATTCAATGGGAAGATCAGTATTCTGCTGTTTCTCTCCATCCCCACCTCTCCAAACCCCTTATACAGATGAAACCAGAGATTATATGATCACTTATTTAATACACACACAGAGCTATTTTAATCTGAATGGGTTGTTTTACGAGCTAAGGGTTCACATATTCTTTAATAACTTAAACAGCAGGGGGTGTTCATGCCAATGGAGATTTTTTTTCTGTTCTTTAAAAGACATTTATAGTTTAGCAGAGTAAGAAGAAAGGCTGTAGCTTTGTGAAGTGTTGAAAAAATGAACCTCTGGCAATAGGAAGCTGCATATCATTGCTTGAGCAAGAGGATTTAAAAATCCCAAATAAGTGGTTATACTGAAAGCTTGTTACAGAAACATTTTTGTAAAACAGCTCATGTAAGAACAAATGACAGTTGTGGAATACTGCTACTGAATTAGCAGTTCTGCAGTCCTCTTTACAGCAGTCTCCAGAGGTCCGGGGGTCCCCAGGGGTGCCTTTTCTGTCCTCAAATAAGTAACCACTGTCACCAATTATTTTTTTTTTAGTCTTCTGTAATTCTTCTCATAGACCACAAATGTAATGAGCATTCCTCCCGCTGACCAAAGTAAGGGACATTTTTCCAACTCAGCAGCAATGTAAGGAGCATTCCTCCCATTGAATACAAATGCAGGGATGTGCAATTCCTATCACCTGACTCCCTGGTAATGCAGTTCCAGGCGCTGGGCAAGAGGGGTTTTATGTTCACATTTAGACCTGCTGTGCTAAAGCATCAGGGTTTAGAGCCAACCAAGGTCAGCTCTCTTGTAAAAGCAATCCAAGTGGCTAACCAGCTGCAGGATCATTTTACAAGTAGCGGGAAGGGACGCCCCCTCACTCGCACTGCCTTCCACCGGCTGTCCCACTCTGGTGTACAGCATGTCCCCGGAGCTTCTCCTCCTCCTGGCAGTACCCCCCAGGTCTGGGTCTATACGATGAGGATCTGTCACTGGAGCCCCCCCCTCTCCCAGCACAGTACTGCTGAGCTAGTGTGCATGGTGAAGTCCGGTCACCATGGAGAGAGTACATCGCACCGGCTGCTCCACGGATGCTGGGAGTTTTAGTCCATTCTCTGCCATGTACCCAAATGTAGAGTGGGGGAATGCCTGGTAGTCATGGGAAGACCACTGTACAGGGAACAGAGATCTCATCGATATCTGTCCTCATATAAACCACTGAGAGTACGGCCTATACCAGCCCTCACCTCTATACATCTTCATATTTTCCATCCTGGCAAAAATTTTTCTTCCTTTTTATCAGGACATGTAGATTGTCATGAGGGACAAAGTAGGGTGAGATCCAGATTTAGTCTATGGACAAGCAGTTTTTTTAAACATTTCCACACTCCTGCAATGGAAGGCCCACCCTTCCCACTGACCGCCAATGGAAGGCCCACCCTTCCCACTGACCGCCAATGGAAGGCCCACCCTTCCCACTGACCGCCAATGGAAGGACCACCCTTCCACTGACCGCCAATGGAAGGACCACCCTTCCACTGACCGCCAATGGAAGGACCACCCTTCCCACTGACCGCCAATGGAAGGACCACCCTTCCCACTGACCGCCAATGGAAGGACCACCCTTCCCACTGACCGCCAATGGAAGGACCACCCTTCCCACTGACCGCCAATGGAAGGACCACCCTTCCCACCGACCGCCAATGGAAGGACCACCCTTGCCACTGACTGCCAATGTAAGGACCACCCTTGCCACTGACTGCCAATGTAAGGACCACCCTTGCCACTGACCGCCAATGGAAGGACCACCCTTCCCACTGACCCCCAATGGAAGGACCACCCTTCCCACTGACCCCCAATGGAAGGACCATTCTTTTATTTAAATACCAATGTAAAGTGCATTCTTCCCACTGATGTGAGAAACATTCTTCCCACTGACTAAAAAGTAAGGAATATTCTTCCCACTGGCCACCAACACAAGGAACATTCTTTCCACTGACTAAAAATTTAAAGAACATTCTTCTTTCTGACCACCAATGTAGGGAACATTCTTCCCACTGAACACAAAAAGCAAGAAGCATTCTTCCTACTGAACACAAAAAGTAAGGAGCATTCTTCCTACTGAACACAAATGTAAGGAACATTCTTCCCACTGAACACAAATGTAAGGAGCATTCTTCCTACTGAACACAAATGTAAGGAACATTCTTCCCACTGAACACAAATGTAAGGAGCATTCTTCCCAATGAACACAAATGTAAGGAACATTCTTCCCACTGAACACAAATGTAAGGAGCATGCTTCCCACTGAACACAAATGAAAAGAACATTCTTGCCACTGACCATCATGCTAATGTACTGTGAGCTGTAAATAAATTATCATCAGGGGTTCCCCAAGACCATAAATTTATTTCAAAGGGTTCTGTAATGTTAAAAAGGTTGAGAAAGGCTGTCTGCAGCATATAAACAAAAACTTGCCAAGCTTGTATGTATACTGCCAGCAGATGCCAAGCCCAAGTAAAGATGGATAGTGCCGGGACACCAAGACCACCCACATATGTGTATGGCTAACCAGAAAATGTACCATCAAACTAAGTTTTTGTTCAGTTTACATCCCCAGAAGCGATTTGCCTTCTTTAACACATAATTCATAGCCGGAGAAAAAGTTATGTAAATGAAATGTTAGTTCTACAATAAAACCAAAAGCGATTACACCTGTTATATTCATATGTGCATGTGTATATACATGTATGTAGTAACGGAACCTAACTACAGTGTAACAGATGCAACCATCTAAGAGATATGAGCAAAACAAAAAGTAAGTTGACGTCTCATGTCTCTCGATTCATTCTCGCCCTGCATGTGTACATGAAAGAGTCACGGACCCCAGATCCATCAGACCTTACCAGGGCTATAGAAGACATTTCGCCGGAGGGCTCGCTCCCGAAGCGGTGGATTGATCATGTGCCTCTTCCGATGTAAAGCATTAGGAGAGGCCAGGACTGGGCCAAGTATCATGACCGATGAAGAGCTGGTATAGCAGTTAGCAATGTGGCATCAATGCTCAGTGTACCTACTGACAAGAATGACTACTGCACTGGCACGGCACAGGAATTTGAAGGGCTGGGAGGGGACGGGTGGAGACGGACACAGCGGTCTGGAGTCACATTACAAGCAGTGCCTGCTAACACCAGTTGCTGTGAAAAGTGAAGGAAGAGAGAAGTGATCTGAGATGAGGAACAAAAAAAACAAACAAAAAAAAAGTCTTAAACTTTCCCAAAAATGGGTGGGCAAGTCAATAGATTGGGTAAAGACGAGGATGCAGATACACCTGCAGATATCTTCTCATAACAATTCCAGTAATAAAGTAATATACCTAAAAGGAGTGTGTTCTCCGACATGAAAGAATCTCTGAAACTTTTTTATTTTTATTTTTTTTTTAAAGAGTACAAGTTTGTTGAACCTTTTATTGTATACAACGTAGAGAAGGCATGAGAACAATCATGATCACATCAAGATGTACACACTGGCTGGTGTTAAGCAGAGCAAGGCTGGCCATACATTATACCAATTTCTTGTACAATTTAGATTTACCAAAACCACATGATATGCGGTCAAACCTAAACACTTTCCATTAGAATGCTATCAGGCAGGCCCTTGCACTACATAGTTGAAGGAAAATCTAAAGGAATTTGAATAAGAAAATTGTATAATGTACAGTCAGCTTAAAGCTGGCCATACACTGTACAATCAGATTGTACAATCTCTAAATCTTTACATTTACCAAAATATGTATTATTAGTACAACCTAAAGCTGGCTATACATGATTTTTTTTCCCCATTCAGCAAGTGGGCACAGATTCCTCCATCCACACAAACTAGGTGGATGAAGAAATGCCTTGCTGAGACATTGTATTCTGACAGCGGGACCAGCTACCGTCAGAATAAACCGATCAGCTGATTGACAAGCAGTTTTTAGGTTCTTTCGAAAGAAGACAATCAAAGGATCGACTTCTGCTGAGCATGAACAGCCCACATACAGAATGGAATTCAACCAGTCCCTGTTAAATTTTGCTCAGTGTATAGCCAGCTTAAATACCCATTTGATTTGTATTAAATCAGACAGGCCCTTGCACTACAGACAATAGAAACAAATGAGATTGTACAAATTGCATAGTGTATGGTCATCTTAAAGTTTGCCAAAAAAAAAGGCAGGAAATAAAGGGGGACAGAGAAGGGAGAGGGGCCCGGACAGGGGAAACCAACAACCCAAGATGAGTAAAGCTGGCCATACATTATACAATTTTCTGGTACAATTTTTCTTTAGATTTACCAAAAACCACATAACATGAGGCCAACCCTAAACACTTTCCATTTGTATCCAATCAGGCAGGCCCTTGCACTACATAGTTGAAGGTAAATCTAAATCTAAAGGAGATTGTACAGAAACTGTATTAAAAACGGTTTAATGTATGGCCAGCTTAAGGGTCCATTCACATGCACATATGAGTATCTTCTGCATGAACGCAGGTTCTTGCTGGCAGAAGATTCTGCAGAAAATAGGCATTTACAGTACTCAAGGTTGGACACGTTTACAAGTCTACAGCATTTAGACGTATACAGTTCTCATTTCATTCCAACGAATGGCTATACATTTGGCAAGAACGTGTAAATAGGTTGCCACCTAAACGGTTTCTACAGAGTTTTGCAGAACGCAGTCCAGTCCCTTTAACATGATCTCTTATGGGACATGTTCACATCTGCACATTTTCACCCGGTGCGTTTTTGGGAAGGGTCAGGGACTTTTTTTGAACACAAAAAGTTGAGTTTTTGGTTCTATAGACTTCAATGGAAACGCTGCAGAAAAGCATGTATTGTGTTTTTGCTGCATTTAAAATCTTTCTAGCAACAAAAAAAAAAAGAAAAAAAAAAAAAAAGAAAAAAAGAAAAAAGAAAAAAAAAAACGCAATGCAGAAACGGCTCAAACGCAACTTGCATAGGTGTGATCATAGCCTTAGATGCATTTATGTGTGTGAAACCTTCAGATCTGTGTGGTCCCACAAAGAGGTGTCCTATTTTTCTGCAAATCTAAACGCAGCGCACATTTTCCCAGGTAGGCACAGCTGTGTGTATGGACTCACTGATTACTGTAGTGCTGTGTTTAGACGTGCACAAATCTAAGCATCTAAACGTAGCATTTTTCCCAGGTGAATGAGCCCTAAAGGCATAATTAAGTGTTCAGTAATGCTCAAATTCAGGTAGAGCCCAAGCAAACCCCATGCAGCCAGATATGTCGTGAACCTGTCAAGAAGGGAAGCTGCGAGTTCTTCCATGCGTTGGATATGTGTAAACTCCTGAAGTCATTGAAACAGTCAGAGCTTGTGTAAATTTTCAATGACCTGGTGCCCTTTAATAAAAATCCTTTTTTTTGCTTTAGGTCTCCTTGACTCAAGTGACGAAGGGGTGGTAAAAACAAGTGGTTCATCTGCGTTTTTACACAGATTTCCCCCCTCCCACCCTAACCACCTGAACTGTGCAAAGGCAGCTGGAGGAAGTGGAACATATTTTTATTTATTAATTTATTTCAGGAACTTATATAGCACCGGCAATTTACGCATCACTTTACATATATATTGAACATTCACATCAGTCCCTAACCCTCAAGGGGTGTACAATCTAAGGTCCCTAACTTACATTCATACACATACTAGGGCCAATTTAGACAGGATCCAATTAACCTACCAGCAGGTGTTTGGAGTGTGGGAGGAAACCGGAGAACCCGGAGGAAACACACACAGGCACAGGGAGAACATGCAAACTCCAGGCAGGTGGTGCTGTGGTTGGAAATCGAACCAACGACCCTAGTACTGCCAGGTGGAAGCAGTGGTGTATTTAAAGCTTTGTGCTGCCATAGGCAACACCAAAATTGGCTCCTAACACCCCCCTTCCGCAGAAAGAGCCTGACACCAATAAACACCCCCCCCACAGAGAGAGCCTGTCATTGACCAAACTGACTTTTGCCCCCCCCCCCCCCACCCCACCCAGGAGAGCTTTCCACTACCACTGCACCCCCATACACTGGCCAGCACATACCCCACAAACCCCCATCAAGAGAGAGCAGACACTCACCTTCACAGCTCCAGACATCCCTGGGAATGAGAGTGGGGCTCTGCATACATCGTCAAGCAGTCCACAGCCTCCCTCAGATCTCACCTAGACCCCATGCCGTGTGTGTGGTGCCTTCTTCCCTCCCTTCTTCCATCAGTGCTGCCCCCCTGAAAAATGCCACCCTAGGCAAATGCCTTGTGGTAAATACACCCCTGGGTGGAAGTGCTAACCATTTAGCCACTGTGCTGGCGATGCTTTGCGTCTCAACAAAAAATTAAATAGCATGTCACGATTGGAAGGCAGTACCACTGCCAAACACAACCAATACAAATGAATGCGGCTATGCCTCAACCACAAGCTATATGCTTGGTACACAGTCCTGGCGCAGTATTGTAATAGAAAATTCCTGTTCAGCTGAATAAAAAAAAAGAAAAAAAAGGAAGGGTGGTGGAGTGTGCAGGCTGTGATAGAGTCCTTAGAGATAGACCCTGGGATCAGAGAGAGGAGAGCAGAAAACTCAAACAAGCTTTGACTGGATGATTTGATGACTACAATAATGCAGGCCATAGACGGGTCGTTTATCAGCCGAATTTTCATCCGCATGAAAAACCGGCCGATAATCATGCCGTTAGTGCAGCCAGCCCGTTGGCTGTTTTTCCGCAGATCTCCTCATTTATTTGTATCGGTCATGCTGGAAAATCCACATAAAACAGTTGTCTTTCGTGGACATTGGTGGCTGCATCGGCAACGGGGCCAACCGATTTTTCATTTATCGGCTGACAATTCGGCCGATAAACGGCCCGTCTATGGCCTGCCTTAGGCAGGCTTTTTCTCAGTACCATTAAAATGAGTGCATATTCAAATATGGTCACTCATTGCTGGAATCAGCCAGGCAAGTGGCATTTTCAGGTAGTGGTCAGCAAAAGCAATGACCATATCTTTCAGGACAGGTTTCCATTAATATAAGCAAGAAGCCATTAAAAGATGTCACACAGGTTTGTGTTGGATATGAATGATCTTCTACTCTCCTTATGCAGAATGATCCACATTAACTTCCACTTTCCTTTTTACAAGGCTGGGTGCCTGGAAATCGTTGCGTAAGTCGGTCTTGCTGGCACTGCAAAGCTTCCATTTGTCAGTAAGGCAGAGGCAGCCCACACTTCCGGGACAGACAGACAACAGCTGGTTTGGCACAATGATGCTGGATGGCTGCATGTGTGTCCATCCTCACCCCCCCCCCCCCCCCCCCTATAACACAGCTGTCACTGGGAAACACCCATGCAACAGGCATGCAGCAACTGGCCGAGACAAAGCCACTGTCACAGCCAAGAAGTCATCAACATTCTGTCATGGTCAAGCAGGGCTGGTCAGATCTAAATTGACTCTAAAGTAAACCGTTCAGGAGAAAAAACAGAGAATTCTCCTAATGAAAATGCCGGCCGCCTGGCTGTCAGGCTACCCTTCCAACTTCAGTACTCACAGGCACAGCTTTAGTAGGTTGGCAATTAAAGGGTTACCTGGGTGTGGCCTGCAACCATGTTCAGGCAACCCATGACAATCATCAGGGATCTGTACTCTAAAGCTGGTAATGGATGGATCTTTTGTTGATCAGCCAGAGAGTTAATAAAAGGAAAGGAAAAAAAGGTGGATGGAGGAATTCTCCCTGCTGCTCCATTGTATTCTGACAGCAGGGACTCCATGTGTAGGATGTGTGTAAACTCCTGAAGTCATTGAAACAGTCACAGCTTGTGCAGATTTTCAATGACCTGGTGCCTTTAGGAAAAATCTATTTTTTAAATGGAATTCAGCCAGTCCCTGCTAAATTTTGCTCAGTGTATAGCCAGCTTAAAAACCCATTTGATTTGTATTAAATCAGGCAGGCCCTTGCACTACACAGATGATGGAAAAACGAGATTGTACAATCAAATTGTATAGTGTATGGTCCTCAAAGTTGCCCAAAAAAAGGGCAGGAAATAAAGGGGGACAAAGAAGGGAGAGGGACACAGACAGGTGAAACGGTCAACACAAGTGGGCCATATATTATACAATTTTCTTGTACAATTTTTCTTTGGATTTACCAAAAAAACACATAATATGTGGCCAACCCTAAACGCCTTCAATTTGTATCCAATCAGGCAGGCTCTTTCAGGCTCAAAGGAAATCAGACATTGAATTTCCCGTAAGAACAGCAGGTATTACCTGTACTTGTTTAAAACACCGGCCCGAACGCAGAAACCACCGGCCCGAACGCAGAAAACTCCAACCCGAACGCAGAAAACTCCAGCCCGAACGCAGAAAACTCCAGCCCGAACGCAGAAAACTCCAGCCCGAACGCAGAAAACTCCAGCCCGAACGCAGAAAACTCCAGCCCGAACGCAGAAAACTCCGGCCCGAACGCAGAAAACTCCAGCCCGGACGCAGAAAACTCCAGCCCGGACGCAGAAAACACCAGCCCGAACGCAGAAAACACCAGCCCGAACACAGAATACACCAGCCCGAACACAGAATACACCAGCCCGAACACAGAAAACACCAGCCCGAACACAGAAAACACCAGCCCGAACACAGAAAACACCAGCCCGAACACAGAATACACCAGCCCGAACACAGAATACACCAGCCCGAACACAGAATACACCAGCCCGAACACAGAAAACACCAGCCCGAACACAGAATACACCAGCCCGAACACAGAAAACACCAGCCCGAACACAGAATACACCAGCCCGAACACAGAATACACCAGCCTGAACACAGAAAACTAATACAGTCACCGCATCTACACTAATAATCTACAATATGGTAAATCATTGTTTTTGGGTTTAAATACACCCTAATATTTCATAAATGTGTGTGTTTTGGTCTTTTAAGAAGCAATTTAAAATGCATAACAGTCCATCCGCTTAATAAATATATAAGTGACACTAGGATGGCTGCATGGCATATTTTAGGATTGCATTCCTGATGGTTAGGCCACGGCTCGGCCTTGCCCCCTCTCTATCCTCATGGGCTCACTGGCTGTGATTGACAGCCAGGTAAGTATAACAAGCATGTCATATTTAACTGCTGTGTGGAGTGGTTTTGCACAGAGCAGCTCTGATCCTTCTCTTCTCAGGTCTCCCACCAGTGCTCTTGGCCCCACAGCAAACATCTTGCTATGGGGGGCACCCGAGCAGGCGCACTCCCAAGCCGTGGCTCTGGGTGTCCATTCACACACACAGAGCCAAGGCTCAGCCCTGCCCCCTCCCTCTCCTGAATGGCTCACTGGCTGTGACTGACAGACGTGGGAGCCAATAGCTTCCGCTGCTGCCTCAGCCAATCAGGAGTGAGAGTCCCAGGAGAACCGAGGCTCTGTGGACATTGCTGCATTGGTATTGGGCTCAGGTATTAGGGGGGGCTGCTGCACACAAAGGTTTTTACCTTCACACATAAAATGCATGAAGGTAAAAAACCTTGAGGCTTTACAACCAACCACTCTTCTACCAGGGCAATTTTTTCCACGTTAAAATCTGCATTTTTGCTAGAAATTATTATAAACTATTATTTCTAAAAACAGAGACCCTGGAGAGTAAAATGGTGGCAGTTTAATTTTTACTGTCACTCAATAATTGGACAGCTGTTCATCAAACAAACATTTTCAGGAGAAGGAAAAAAACAAACAAATACACACTAAAATGAATTTAGTGCAAACACAATATAATACCCAATGTTTTGGTAAAATATAAAAGTTGGAATTTCATCACGTAGATACAAAAAAAAAAAAAAAAAAATTAAAAAAAAAACTGCATGTGCTCATGAAATGAGCTATAGTGCTGAAATGCTCCATAGAAAACACTTTCAAGGCGTTTACAGGTCATCAGTTTAGAGTGAACGATGAATTATGGTACTAGAATTATTACTCTCACTCCGACAATCGCAGGGATACCTCTCACATGAGGCACAATTTAGGTTTACATAGACGTTCATGCCCTAGCATTAGGTGTGTACAGAGGGTGATGGGGGGAGCTTTTAAATTCTTTGATAATTTATTTTGATCTTAGTTCTTTTGGCTGTACATCTCCAGTGCAGTTTGTTCTGTACTCCTGTGACCCATTTTCAGCTGACAGCGGGTTGAAGCCTGCTGTTGGCTGACGTCACTCAGCCCGTCCAGGCTGTTGAAAGATTCCAACTTCAAAGTCGGGATCCCCCTGAATCTAGAGTGGCACCTGCCGCTCACTTCCCCTCCACAGCTCAGTGCTCCAGGGGGGCAGCAGAGAGTGCCAACTGACAGTCACCGCTCTCTGCTCAGAGCGGCGGTGAGAACGCAGCGATCAGCAGTCATGTGATCGCTGAATTCTCACCCTTAGAGCCTATGGGGGACAGATGTAGCATCAGACCACCTAGGTAAGTATAATAGGGGGGAAAAAAAAAAAATAAAAGCCAGACTTCTTTTAATTTTATTGCCGTCACAAGGGGATTAACAATCCCCCTATGTGAAAGCAATGGGCAGCTGACCTCTTTATGGAGACACCAGGGGTCTATTAGACCCCAAATGTCTCCCCTGGCCAATGAAAAACTGAGATTAACTGATCTCAAAACCAGATTTAAACTAGCCATATGCAATAAGTGAAGGTATTATAGTGGATCTGAAAAGAATATTTTTTAGCAACGCAATCAGATGTTTCTGTGCTATGTAAAAGCAGAAGAGGGGCTCTAACACATCCAGATGCTCAGCAGCACAATGCACCTCCCTCAAATACCTACATACAGGTTATGTAGGATCCAAGCAGCATAAAATGCTACTTACATCATCATAGCTCTGTGCTGCAATGGGTAGGTGACGGATCTATTCTAATAATTAACACAGCCATTCGGTATTCTACTACTGCTCAAGATCATGACGCTGTATCTCTCCAGAATCAGCGAGGCAGGTGAAACCCAGTAAGGCTCCATGCTTCTGTTCTGTTCAGTGTAGCAATATTCTTGGGATGTCTGGTGTGAATTGCTCTCTTAAGGTCATGCCACAGCATTTCAAATCGGGTTGAGGTCAGGACTCTGACTGGGCCACTCCAGAAGGCGTATTCTGTGCTGCTGCAGCCATTGTTTTGTTGAATTACTTGTATGCTTTGGGTCATTGTCCTGTTGCATCACCCATCCTCTGCGGAGCTTCAGTTGGCAGACAGATGGTCGTACGTTTTCCTGCAAAATTTCTTGATAAACTCTGGAATTCATTTTCCCATCAATGGACAACAATCCGTCCAGGCCCTGAGGCAGCAAAGCAGCCCCAAACCATGATGCTCCCTCCACCATGTTTTACAGTGGGGATGAGGTTTTGATGTTGGTGTGCTGTGCCTTTTTTTCTCCACACATAGTGTTGTGTGTTCTTCCCAAACAACTCAATCTTGGTTTCATCTGTCCACAGTATATTTTGCCAGTAGTGCTGTGGAACATCCAGGTGCTCTTTTGCAAACTTCAAACGTGCTGCAATATTCTTTTTGGACAGCAATGACTTCCTCCATGGTGTCCTCCCATGTACTCCATTCTTGTTTAATGTTTTCCTTATTGTAGATGTGTCAACAAAAATGTTAGCATGTGCCAGAGATTTCTGTAGGTCTTTAGCTGACACTCTGGGATTCTTCTTTACCTCATGCAGCATTCTGCGCTGTGCTCTTGCAGTCATTTTTACAGGACGACCATACCTAGGGAGAGTAGCAACAGTGCTAAACTTTCTCCATTTGTAGACAGTCTGTCTTACCGTGGACACATGAACATCAAGGCTTTTGGAGATACTTTTGTAACCCTTTCAGCTTCATGCAAGTCAACAATTCTTGATCGTAGGTCTTCTGAGAGCTCTTTTCTGCGAGGCATGGTTCACATCAGACAGTGCTTCTTGAAACCAGTAAACCCAAAACAGGTGTGTGTTTTTTAAGGGCAGGACAGCTGTCAGCAACACATCCAATATCATCACACTGATTGGAGTCAAGGTTGGCTCACTCCTGGCTCCAATTAGCTCTGGGAGAAGTCATTAAGCTAGGGCCTCACATACTTTTTCCTCCCTGCACTGTGAATGTTTACATGTATGTGCAATTAAACCATGGCAACATCTAATGTTTGTGTAGTATTATGTTCAGCAGACTGTGTTCTTCTATTGTTGTGACTTAGATGACGTTCAGAGCACATTTTATGCCCAATTCATGCAAAACTCCACGTAATCCCAAGGGGTTCACATACTTTTTCTTGCAACTGTACATGGGTTAACTGCATAACAGTGTGAAACTGGCTTACACCTGGAGGCATCAAATCAATAAATCTGATGTCCATCAAACGTTCACTGCGTGTGAATCTTACAGGTACATGTGTTTTTAATGGAGTCAGTGATTGATTAATGGAAGTCACATTCACGGCTTTATAAATTTGGCCCATGGACTTTGTTACACTATACACACACATTTAATATACTCCATTACATGCATTTGAGTGTGTGACCTTTGGTCCTCATTCACATGAGCATACATATGCCTACATCTGTGCATAGCACCATCTTTGTGAGGCATAGAAAAAATGTAAAGATATCCCCCTGGGACTTTGTATGGCAAAGAACACAGTGAGTACACAAAAGTATGAAACAGTAAATGTTTATTACAAAAAATCGTGTCGATAACACGAAATCAGAAGATTCAATAAAGTTAGGTTGCAGTACAATAGTTCACATACAAAAACATACTCGAGGGGGGACCCTAAAGACCCTCCTACAGCAGGAGCTAAGGTGGATTTACCAACTTAATGCCACCAATCCACCTGGCCTCAAATCAGGCTTTCAATTTCAAACCATTTTGGTTTTCGCTCTGGGGCTGGGAAAAGGATTTGTAATCTTCTATTTACTCTTATTTCATTGTGTTATTCATGCAACATTTTTTTGCGGTTTTTATGTCTTTTTTTTTCTGATGTTCTCCTTTTCTACCCAAATATTTTGTATGTACCATTTGTGCCATTATTATGAATTACTGATATTGTAAGGTGGATGCTTCCGTTGATTGTCTGGGGATGGCCCATGAGGGGCGCTAGCGGTGTTACCACCCATCACCCCCCTCAGTATATTATCTGGGGGGGGGGCTTTTTGTTATCCAGCCATGGCTCTGGGCATTTGTAGTTTGCCCTCCCCCCATGTGGGGTCATTGTGCCTTGGGATTTCCTGGGCTGCTGGGTGGATGGGCAGTGCCCTGCTCCCTATGTGGAGGCTGTGGCTGGTTGGGCACATGTGCGTGGCATCAGCATGTGGGTGGGTGGGGCAGCACCTCATGCTCGCGGGGCCAGAGGACCGCCATTTGCAACAACACAGGGAGAGAATTTAATTCTAAATTATATTTGGCGCCAAACATAGGCAATCAGCCATTGGCCTATGAGCATCAGCTCACCACTATTTATACTAGCCGTTTCATATTTTTCTCTCTCTTGGATAATCATGAGGTGGCTCCATGTGATAGCACAGGGATACCATTGGGGGATATTCTATAATATCCTTTTATGCTCTTTCTAGTGGGGTGGGTCTGTTTAGATATAGGCTCACATATGTGATCTTTGCAATCTTTACCCGGGTCGGACTTACTAGGCTATTGATTACTATATTGTATATTTGAATTGAGCCCCTACATTAATAATTCATGCATTTGAGCTATATAGTAGATTACCCCTTTGTGATAAATAACAAATAGTAGATTTTTTTTTACCATTTATGGCCTCGATTATACTCTTTGGATCCCCTCATTGGCTGCTGTAATGTGGTCCTTGCTGGTGGATGGTCCATCAGGGCGTCCCTGACTGCCCTCTCTCTGACGTGACACTTTTAGAGCATCCTCATTCAATTTGATACAAATATTTGTCAATCGTTATTCGATGTGGGATAATTTGTAAGTGCTTGAGTAATCGGCTTTTACTCCCATATTTATAAAGTGATACTATGTATTATGTTGTTCACATCTATTTGATACTTTATGTTTTAGACCGGACATACTTATTCCCTGAAGAAGAAAACATGAGTTCCGAAATGCGTTGGATATGTCTGGACAGTATCACTGTACAAGCTCTTTTGGGTTGTTAGCCCATTTGTCAGTTGATGTATTATAGACTGTCAGGTCTTATGCACACTGTGTATGTTTTTGTATGTGAACTATGAACTATTGTATTGCAACCTAACTTTACTGACTCTTCAGGTTCGTTTTACTGAGACAATTTGTAATAAACATTTACTGTTTTATACTTTGTATACTCACTGTGTTCTTTGCCATACAAAGTCCAGGGGGATATCTTTAAATTTTTTCTTGGTCTTTACTATATGGGATATTGGCAAAATCAATACAAATGGTGGGACATTTTACCATATTTTCCATTTTTGTGAGGCATGTGTCCCCTCAAACGCGCACGGTGTGGATGTGCACCCACAAGGCAGTCAAATAGGGAGCAGCAGCCATGTCCATGCAGTCGTTGCATTTTGATAGACAAGAATTGGACTGCCCACATACGGAATACCTGTGAATCCCATGCAGGCAAAGACAGCCCTACACATAACTACGCAAGTGTGAATGAGGCCTTACACAATCAAAAGAAAAAAAAAAACAATGCAAATGAAGCAGGGAGCAGAGCACCATTCTGCCATGTGTTTTGCATAAGTGTAAAAGCCATGTTACTTCCATTGACATTTGCAGAATTTATCACTGTGAAGCAATTGTATTACAAGCCGCACAGCCAGCAAATGCTATTGTAAATGTCCATTGATTTTGGCAAAATTTATGTTGTGTTTTTTGGTACAACTAAGATACATAGCCTATGTGTTCAACAAAAGAAACAAAGCTAAAGGAACAAGAGACGGTAAAAAGGCACAATTGCAGCTGAGCAATCATCTGGATAAAAAGGGTGATTGTCATCATTACTCTGCCTCTGGGAACCACCACTAACCGCCACTGTCACACAATGGGGATAATAGGAATCCAGCAGGAAACAGATAACCTTTCAGCTACTGGACACAACAAATCATGGGAACCAGGTTTCCTAACATTTAACTGCTGGCGCCTGGTATTTGGAAGTATTTTTCTTTGCATGCCTCTTATTCGTCTTAATACTAATTATAGTCCATTCATTGCAATTAAAATAGCACCCTATTCAAATGGCACTGGGGTGTATGTAAACATGACCAAAAAAAAAAAAAAACACTGATGGCTGCACATTCCAAATAACTGATTTCACCTCTAATATTAACGAATGCACACAAAGGTCAGTTATTACATCATTTAAGAAGTTCTATGCTTATAATACAGGAGGTGTGTGGCGCACAATGCTGCAACTGAAAATCTATACCTACATACAGTTAGGTCCATATATATTTGGACACGGGCACAATTTTCATACGTTTGACTCTATGCCACCAGAATAAATTAAAAATGAAACCATCCAAAATTAATTAGTGCAGACTTTCAGCTTTAATTCAAGAGGTTGAACATAAATATCAAGTACAAATTTTAGGAACTGCAACCATTTTTATACAGTCCCTCCATTTTCAGGGGCTCAAATGTAATTGGACAAATGAATATAATCATAAATAAAATGTGCATTTAATATCTGTAGAATCCTTTACTGGCAATGACTGCCTGTAGTCTGGAACCCATGGACATTACCAGAGACTAGGTTTCCTCCTTTCTGATGCTTTGCCAGGCTCTAACTGTAGCTGTCTTCAGTTCTTTGTGGGTCTTTCTTAAAATCATACTCAAATTGGGCTGAGATCGGGTGATTGCAGAATATTCCACTTCTTTTCCTTCAAAAACTCCTGGGTTGCTTTTGCGGTGTTTTGGATCATTGTCCATTTGTACTGTGAAGTGCCGTCCAATCAACTTTGCTGCATTTGGCTGAATCTGAGCTGACATATCTCTAAACACTGCAGAATCTGGCTGCTTCTGTCACATCAAACACCAATGACCCAGTGCCACAGGAAGCTCATGCCATCACACTGCCTCCACCATGTTTTACATGTTGTGTGCTTTGGATCATGAGCTGTTTCAAGCCTTCTCCACACTTTTTTCTTCTGGTCATTCTGGTACAGATTAATCTTAGCTTCATCCGTCCAAAGAATGCTTTTCCAGAACTGGTCTGGCTTTTTTAGATGTTTTTTGGTAAAGTCTAGTCTGGCTTTTCTATTCTTCAGGCTTATGAATGGTTTGCACCTTGTGGTGAACCCTCTGTATTTGCTCTCATGAAGTCTTCTCTTGATTGTGGATTTTGACAATGATACGTCCACCTCCTGGAGAGTGTCCTTCACTTGTCTGGATGTTGTGAATGGGTTTTTCTTTACCCTAGAGAGAATCCAGCGATCATCCACCACTGTTGCCTTCCGTGGACGTACATGCTTTTTTATGTTGCTGAGCTCACCAGTGCATTCTTCTTTCCTCAGAATATACCAAACTGTTGATTTGGCCACTCCTAATGTTGCTGCTAACTCTCTGATGGATTTGTTTTGTTTTTGAAGCCTTACGATGGCCTGTTTCACTTGCATGGACAGCTCCTTTGAATGCATGATGTAGGTTCACAGCAATATGATTCCAAATGCATATACCACACTTAGAATCAACTCCAGACCTTTTACCTGCTTAACTGATGAAGAAATAACGAAGGAGTAGCCCACACCTGGCCATGAAACCGCTTTTGATTCAATTGTCCAGTTACTTTTGGTCCCTTGAAAAAGGAGGGATTGCTATTCTTGAGAGCTGTAATTCCTAAACCCTTCCTCCAATTTGGATGTACATACCCTCAAATTAAACCTGATAGTGTGCACTTTCAGCCCATACCCATTAAATAACTATAGCTTGAATATGTTTTGGAAGATACCTGAAATCTAAAATTGTACCTGTATCCAAATATAAATGGACCTAACTGTAGATACTTAGAAGGCAGGATGGAAATTCCAGCTCCACAATGCCCACAAATATGTGCCTATCTGGAAGAACACAGTAGCTAGAAAAGGATGTGAAAACCGCAGTGAACCTACAGTACAGAGTACAGCCTCCCTCCTCCTGGAGCCTCCAGCAAGCTGAAGATCCCCAAAACTCCCAACAAGCTGTATAACCATAATGATCTGCAGTGGTCCTCAACATCCCACAGTGCCTACTGTTCCCTGACAGCCCTCACCCCACAGTACCACCCAGCCCACAGCTTGCTGCAGGGCCTCCAGCCCCTTGAGTGCACCCAACCATAATCAGTGTCCCACAGTGCACCCCACCCACCTGCAGTGCCCTTCAATCTCCCAGAAGGTTCCTGCATCCTCCGGATATGACGGGATCATGCTTCATGAAATGGTGATCCCGTCACATCCGGGTTCCCCTGACATCACATCCGGTCTTATCAAAAGCGAGGCTTGGAATGTATGCCGGTCATACTGTTGGAACACATACCTACACAGACAGTACAAACTGGTTCCGGTTCTTTGGGCACCTTTACATGCGAGTATAAAGCTATACATGTATTCGCTATGCAATTTTCAATAAATACTACACTTAGAATGTTTAGAATTCATGTGATTTATTTGAGCTGCTTGAAGCATCACTTTTGTTTTGAGGAGAGCCTGGGATCAAAAAATCCATCCAACATTGGTGTACCCGGAGTCTTGTGATCACCTAACTGGGGGCAATTATCTGTGATTCCCTGCTGACTGGGAGGTCTAACCTATTGGAGAACCTATTGCTGGTCTCCAATACTCATAACACAGCAGTACCTGACCACCTTAACCAGGGTCAATTGTTTCTGGTGAGTGAGAAATTCACATATTGTTTGCACGTGGTGAAAGAGCACAACTTTTTTGGTTTACGGAATTACATCTTCATGGGACTGTCACTATATTGTGTTCACCATTGATTATATTGGAAATATGAATATTATTTGTTATATGTTGTTGAGAGTCTATTTGCTCTCATATCACTATATTTGGTATAGGAAAAGACACAGAGCAATGATAAACAAGTGATGGTCACAGAAAAATAATAATAAATCAAATAGTCTAACACAATTACCATACCTTCGAGCCATGATATTTTTCACGATATGTTTCTCAATTGTGATCTTTTTTCATACCCTTACACTTATTGTTACTGGTTTGTCAACCTTTATTTTGAATGTTCTGTACACTGTGGCATTTCTGTACATAGTTGCTGGATATATTTTTTACACTTACATCCTAATTTGCCTGTATGTATGCTTCATTTGTATAAATAAAAAAATAAAAAAATCCTTTGCTCATAACTGGCCATGCATGTGATCATCTGATTGTACAATGTCCTTGTCCAAAACTATGCTTTATGAATGCTTATCTAAGCAACCCATTCAATACGCATCCAATCAAATGTTGATGATCAGCTTTAAGTTGCTTCAGGCAGCTGTACGTATTATTGTAGAAAACCTCAGGCAACCAAAAACCACATTAAAAAAAAATAATAAATATACACACACACACATACAGGTCAAACTCGAAAAATTAGAATATCGTGCAACAGTTAATTTATTTCAGTAATGCAACTTAAAAGGTGAAACTAATATATGAGATAGACTCATTACATGCAAAGCAAGATAGTTCAAGCCGTGATTTGTCATAATTGTGATGATTATGGCTTACAGCTCATGAAAACCCCAAATCCACAATCTCAGAAAATTAGAATATTGTGAAAAGGTGCAATATTCTCGGCTCAAAATGTCCCACTCTAGTCAGCTAATTAAGCCATAACACCTGCAAAGGGTTCCTGAGCCTTTAAATGGTCTCTCAGTCTGGTTCAGTAGGAATCACAATCATGGGAAAGACTGCTGACCTGACAGTTGTGCAGAAAACCATCATTGACACCCTCCATAAGGAGGGAAAGCCTCAAAGGGTAATTGAAAAAGAAGTTGGATGTTCCCAAAGTGCTGTATCAAAGCACATTAATAGAAAGTTATGTGGAAGGGAAAAGTGTGGAAGAAAAAGGTGCACAAGCAGCAGGGATGACCGCAGCCTGGAGAGGATTGTCAGGAAAAGGCCATTCAAAAGTATTGGGGACTTTCACAAGGAGTGGACTGAGACTGGAGTCAGTGCATCAAGAGCCACCACACATAGACTGATCCTGGACATGGGCTTCAAATGTCGTATTCCTCTTGTCAAGCCGCTCCTGAACAACAAACAACATCAGAAGCGTCTTACCTGGGCTAAAGAAAAAAAACAGACCTGGTCTGTTGCTCAGTGGTCCAAAGTTCTCTTTTCTGATGAGAGCAACTTTTGCATCTCATTTGGAAACCAAGGACCCAGAGCATGGAGGAAGAATGGAGAGGCACACACTGTAAGATGCTTGAAATCCAGTATGAAGTTTCCACAGTGTGTTGATTTGGGGAGCCATGTCATCTGCTGGTGTTGGTCCACTGTGCTTCATTAAGTCAAGGGTCAACGCAGCCGTCTACCAGGAGATTTTGGAGCACTTCATGCTTCCTTCCGCAGACGAGCTTTATGGGGATGCGGACTTCATTTTCCAGCAGGACTTGGCACCTGCCCACACTGCCAAAAGCACCAAAACCTGGTTCAATGACCGTGGGATTACGGTGTTTGATTGGCCAGCAAACTCGCCTGACCTGAACCCCATAGAGAAGCTATAGGGCATTGCCAAGAGAAAGATGAGAGACATGAGACCGAACAATGCAGAAGAGCTGAAGGCAGCTATTGAAGCATCCTGGTCTTCCATAACACCTCAGCAGTGCCACAGGCTGATAGCTTCCATGCCATGCCTCATTGAGGCAGTAATTGCTGCAATAGGGGCCCAAATCAAGTACTGAGTACATATGCATGCTTATACTTTTCAGAGGTCCAATATTGTCCTATGTACAATCCTTGTTTTATTGTTTGCATATAATATTTAAATTTTGTGAGATTGTGGATTTGGGGTTTTCATGAGCTGTAAGCCATAATCATCACAATTATGACAAATCACGGCTTAAACTATCTTGCTTTGCATGTAATGAGTCTATCTCATATATTAGTTTCACCTTTTAAGTTGCATTACGGAAATAAATTAACTTTTGCATGATATTCTAATTTTTCGAGTTTCACCTGTACATACACATTACTATTATTATCTAAGGGAAAGAAGTGAAAGTACGTAATACAATTTGGGTTTGGCAGAATGATATTTTGGTAATCATATAAGTGAAGCATGATGAAGAGCATAGCTATGGAATAACAAGTCTTCTGAAGTGCCATCATACAGAACAGCGATACAACCCTGCCCTGCTACGTACATAAAAACGACAAGTCGTGGGAGAACGCAAGAACAACACAAAGGGAAAAAACATTTCACCAGTATTACAACTGAGGCATGTATTTGGATGCCAGGAAAAGTATAGGCCTGAGGCTTCCATAACCACAAGGTCATAGAACATCCTGTACCACCAGCATTTTATAGGCGTTTGCTAGTTACATAATACTTGGAATAAGAAATCTGTGGGTGTTAAAAGCCCTATTAGCAGCTATGAAATTTCTTTGGAAGCTACTAATTAGTACCTGAAGAAAGTCGCGTAGCACATTGCTTAAACTGAAATTTGCCATAAACTCTGATGTGAGATCTCTAGGTAATAAAAAAAAAAAAATTAATTAAAAAGAGTCTTTTCTCCCCTACTTCCCTTTGTCATTAACAAAAAGTCCTTGTCCTGGTAAAGCTCAAGTTGTTTTCCTAGAGATTCAAGTGTAGGTGCCTGGCTTTAACAGGTCCCTACACCCACCTCTGAGAGAGATCGGGGAGGTTTTGAAAGGAATATGGGTACCTGGTTTTGACAGGTATGCACCAAAGAGGGCCCCCCCCCCCCCCACCTGAAGCCTTCTGGTACATGTACAATGGAAAGCGGACACTGAAAAAGCAAGAAGTCACAGCCAGCTTCCCACAGTTCGCATGGCAGTGCTGGGGACCTGGAGACCAGTGAAGAACCAGCCTGGGTGAGGACAGTGCTGGATCCCTGGACAGGTGCGTTTCAAAAACAGAATGGTTGGCCGCACAAACAGCAATGTGGTGGATGAAATCCTTTATTGGAATCCTTTACATGCAATATGATAAGAACATGACAGCTTCAAGACAGGACAGAGGAGCAGTAGACGCAGTCCACACAAATACGTGTTTAGTCACGTGCTTCGTTTGTGTGAATCGCATCTACTGCTCCTCTGTCCTGTCTTGGAGCTGTCAAGTTCTTATCATATTGCATGTAAAGGTTTCCAATAAAGGATTTCATCCACCACATTGCTGTTTGTGCGGCCAAGCATTCTGTATGTCCATTGCATCTGTGATCACGGATCGGGCCAGCACTTGCGTGTCTGTGGAGGGTTTATGCAGATTCGGCACTCACCTGGAGCGGATCTTTTGCTCTTTCAGTGGATCCCTGGACAAGCAAGTGTCCTTTTATCAAAAGTCAGCAACTACATTTGTAGCTGCAGACTTTTTTTTTTTTTTTTAGGGGGGGCTGAAGAACCGCTTTAAGCAATTGGGTCAGCATGACAGACAGGAAGCTTTTCTGGTCTGCGTCCATTTCATTTTTAGTACACAAACAGGGAATGTAGTCTGCACACACCTGGCACCTGTCTAAAGACAACTGATACTAGAAAACTCCTTAGCCTAGGACTGGACAAATCCTGGCTGACATAGCCCTGGAGCTGCTGCATTCACCCCTGGTTAGCTGAATGATCTGTTGCATTGCACACATTGGTAGGAAGTAAAATTTGGTTTCCGCTACACTCCATGTCATGGGACTTTCATGTCACATGAAGCAAAGAGCAAAGGAAACCTACTCCTGCAGCCTAGCAATATGCACGAGGTGCGTCATGCCGCTGATGAAGAGATCTCAATTAAGTGGTCCTATATAACCAGCTGCTGTAAGACCATTTTCTGAGAACCCAGCTGTCATCGTTTTGGCAAAAGCGCTCCTAAAAAGAAAAACAGATTATGGTTTTAAAAAAGCTTAGCTCTTACTGGAAACTTGGTTCTACTGGACCGCTTAACTGCTTCTCTGATGATGGTAAATCCCTTTGACAGACCCGGGTTGAAAATCTATCCTCTCAACTAGAGATGAGCGAATTATTCAAAAATTTGATTCGGCTGATTCGCCGAACTTGCGGGAGAAATTCGATTCGATGCGAATTTATTCGCCGCGAATTTAACTTATTTAAAGGGTTTCTAGGCTTCAGAGAGCCTTTATATTAGTGCAGAACACTGTACCTTTAATTTAAATGCCCTTGGAGTCTGCTGGGGAAGAGAAATAATACTGTCAGTCAGTATGACATGCAGATGAGTGCCGTCGATCTTAGAATCACCGCACACTTCACTCATTTGGGCGGGCACGACGACGACGAAGAAGAAGGAAAAGAAGAAGAAGAAGGAAAAGAAGAAGAAGAAGGAAAAGAAGAAGAAGAAGGAAAAGAAGAAGAAGAAGGAAAAGAAGAAGAAGAAGGAAAAGAAGAAGAAGAAGGAAAAGAAGAAGAAGAAGGAAAAGAAGAAGAAGAAGGAAAAGAAGAAGAAGAAGGAAAAGAAGAAGAAGAAGGAAAAGAAGAAGAAGAAGGAAAAGAAGAAGAAGAAGGAAAAGAAGAAGAAGAAGGAAAAGAAGAAGAAGAAGGAAAAGAAGAAGAAGAAGGAAAAGAAGAAGAAGAAGGAAAAGAAGAAGAAGAAGGAAAAGAAGAAGAAGAAGGAAAAGAAGAAGAAGAAGGAAAAGAAGAAGAAGAAGGAAAAGAAGAAGAAGAAGGAAAAGAAGAAGAAGAAGGAAAAGAAGAAGAAGAAGGAAAAGAAGAAGAAGAAGGAAAAGAAGAAGAAGAAGGAAAAGAAGAAGAAGAAGGAAAAGAAGAAGAAGAAGGAAAAGAAGAAGAAGAAGGAAAAGAAGAAGAAGAAGGAAAAGAAGAAGAAGAAGGAAAAGAAGAAGAAGAAGGAAAAGAAGAAGAAGAAGGAAAAGAAGAAGAAGAAGGAAAAGAAGAAGAAGAAGGAAAAGAAGAAGAAGAAGGAAAAGAAGAAGAAGAAGGAAAAGAAGAAGAAGAAGGAAAAGAAGAAGAAGAAGGAAAAGAAGAAGAAGAAGGAAAAGAAGAAGAAGAAGGAAAAGAAGAAGAAGAAGGAAAAGAAGAAGAAGAAGGAAAAGAAGAAGAAGAAGGAAAAGAAGAAGAAGAAGGAAAAGAAGAAGAAGAAGGAAAAGAAGAAGAAGAAGGAAAAGAAGAAGAAGAAGGAGAAGGAGAAGGAGAAGGAGAAGGAGAAGGAGAAGGAGAAGGAGAAGAAGGAGAAGGAGAAGGAGAAGAAGGAGAAGGAGAAGGAGGAGAAGGAGAAGGAGAAGGAGAAGGAGAAGGAGAAGGAGAAGGAGAAGGAGAAGGAGAAGGAGAAGAAGGAGAAGGAGAAGGAGAAGGAGAAGGAGAAGGAGAAGAAGAAGGAAAAGAAGAAGAAGAAGAAGAAGAAGGAAAAGAAGAAGAAGAAGAAGAAGAAGGAAAAGAAGAAGAAGAAGAAGAAGAAGAAGGAAAAGAAGAAGAAGAAGAAGAAGAAGAAGGAAAAGAAGAAGAAGAAGAAGAAGAAGGAAAAGAAGAAGAAGAAGAAGAAGAAGAAGGAAAAGAAGGAAAAGAAGAAGAAGAAGAAGAAGAAGAAGAAGAAGAAGGAAAAGAAGAAGAAGAAGGAAAAGAAGAAGAAGAAGAAGAAGGAAAAGAAGAAGGAAAAGAAGAAGGAAAAGAAGAAGAAGAAGAAGAAGGAAAAGAAGAAGGAAAAGAAGAAGGAAAAGAAGAAGAAGAAGAAGAAGGAAAAGAAGAAGGAAAAGAAGAAGAAGAAGAAGAAGAAGAAGGAAAAGAAGAAGAAGAAGAAGAAGAAGAAGGAAAAGAAGAAGAAGAAGAAGGAAAAGAAGAAGAAGAAGAAGAAGAAGGAAAAGAAGAAGAAGAAGGAAAAGAAGAAGGAAAAGAAGAAGAAGAAGGAAAAGAAGAAGAAGAAGAAGAAGGAAAAGAAGAAGAAGAAGGAAAAGAAGAAGAAGAAGAAGAAGAAGAAGGAAAAGAAGAAGAAGAAGAAGAAGAAGGAAAAGAAGAAGAAGAAGAAGAAGAAGAAGGAAAAGAAGAAGAAGAAGAAGAAGGAAAAGAAGAAGAAGGAAAAGAAGAAGAAAAAGAAGGAAAAGAAGAAGGAAAAGAAGAAGAAGAAGGAAAAGAAGAAGAAGAAGGAAAAGAAGAAGAAGGAAAAGAAGGAAAAGAAGGAAAAGAAGAAGAAGGAAAAGAAGGAAAAGAAGGAAAAGAAGAAGAAGGAAAAGAAGGAAAAGAAGGAAAAGAAGAAGAAGGAAAAGAAGGAAAAGAAGAAGAAGAAGGAAAAGAAGAAGGAAAAGAAGGAAAAGAAGAAGAAGGAAAAGAAGGAAAAGAAGAAGAAGGAAAAGAAGGAAAAGAAGAAGAAGGAAAAGAAGGAAAAGAAGAAGAAGGAAAAGAAGGAAAAGAAGAAGAAGGAAAAGAAGGAAAAGAAGAAGAAGGAAAAGAAGGAAAAGAAGAAGAAGAAGGAAAAGAAGAAGAAGAAGGAAAAGAAGAAGAAGAAGAAGAAGAAGGAAAAGAAGAAGAAGAAGAAGAAGAAGAAGGAAAAGAAGAAGAAGAAGAAGAAGAAGGAAAAGAAGAAGAAGAAGAAGAAGAAGGAAAAGAAGAAGAAGAAGAAGAAGAAGGAAAAGAAGAAGAAGAAGAAGAAGAAGAAGAAGAAGAAGGAAAAGAAGAAGAAGAAGAAGAAGAAGAAGAAGAAGAAGAAGAAGAAGAAGAAGAAAAAGAAGAAGAAGAAGAAGAAGAAGAAGAAGAAGAAGAAAAAGAAGAAGAAGAAAAAGAAGAAGAAGGAAAAGAAGAAGAAGAAGAAGAAGGAAAAGAAGAAGAAAAAGAAAAAGAAAAAGAAGAAGAAGAAGAAGAAGAAGAAGAAGAAGAAGAAGAAAAAGAAGAAGAAGAAGAAGGAAAAGAAGAAGAAGAAGAAGGAAAAGAAGAAGAAGAAGGAAAAAAAGAAGAAGAAGAAGAAGGAAAAGAAGGAAAAGAAGAAGGAAAAGAAGGAAAAGAAGAAGGAAAAGAAGAAGAAGAAGAAGGAAAAGAAGAAGAAGAAGAAGAAGAAGGAAAAGAAGAAGAAGAAGGAAAAGAAGAAGAAGAAAAAGAAGAAGAAGAAGAAGAAGAAGAAGAAGAAGAAGAAGAAAAAGAAGAAGAAGAAAAAGAAGAAGAAGGAAAAGAAGAAGAAGAAGAAGAAGGAAAAGAAGAAGAAAAAGAAAAAGAAAAAGAAGAAGAAGAAGAAGAAGAAGAAGAAGAAGAAGAAGAAAAAGAAGAAGAAGAAGAAGGAAAAGAAGAAGAAGAAGAAGGAAAAGAAGAAGAAGAAGAAGGAAAAGAAGAAGAAGAAGAAGAAGGAAAAGAAGAAGAAGAAGAAGAAGGAAAAGAAGAAGAAGAAGAAGGAAAAGAAGAAGAAGAAGAAGGAAAAGAAGAAGAAGAAGAAGGAAAAGAAGAAGAAGAAGAAGAAGAAGAAGGAAAGAAGAAGAAGAAGAAGAAGGAAAAGAAGAAGAAGAAGAAGAAGGAAAAGAAGAAGGAAAAGAAGAAGAAGAAGAAGAAGGAAAAGAAGAAGAAGGAAAAGAAGAAGAAGAAGAAGAAGAAGGAAAAGAAGAAGAAGAAGAAGAAGAAGGAAAAGAAGAAGAAGAAGAAGAAGAAGGAAAAGAAGAAGAAGAAGGAAAAGAAGAAGAAGAAGAAGAAGAAGAAGGAAAAGAAGAAGAAGAAGAAGGAAAAGAAGAAGAAGAAGAAGGAAAAGAAGAAGAAGAAGAAGAAGGAAAAGAAGAAGAAGAAGAAGAAGGAAAAGAAGAAGAAGAAGAAGAAGGAAAAGAAGAAGGAAAAGAAGAAGAAGAAGAAGAAGGAAAAGAAGAAGAAGGAAAAGAAGAAGAAGAAGAAGAAGAAGGAAAAGAAGAAGAAGAAGAAGGAAAAGAAGAAGAAGAAGAAGAAGAAGGAAAAGAAGAAGAAGAAGAAGAAGGAAAAGAAGAAGAAGAAGAAGAAGAAGGAAAAGAAGAAGAAGAAGAAGAAGAAGGAAAAGAAGAAGAAGAAGAAGAAGAAGAAGAAGAAGAAGAAGAAGGAAAAGAAGAAGGAAAAGAAGAAGAAGAAGAAGGAAAAGAAGAAGGAAAAGAAGAAGAAGAAGAAGAAGGAAAAGAAGAAGGAAAAGAAGAAGAAGAAGAAGGAAAAGAAGAAGAAGAAGAAGGAAAAGAAGAAGAAGAAGAAGGAAAAGAAGAAGAAGAAGAAGGAAAAGAAGAAGAAGAAGAAGGAAAAGAAGAAGAAGAAGAAGAAAAAGAAGAAGAAGGAAAAGAAGAAGAAGAAGAAGAAGGAAAAGAAGAAGAAAAAGAAAAAGAAAAAGAAGAAGAAGAAGAAGAAGAAGAAGAAGAAGAAGAAAAAGAAGAAGAAGAAGAAGGAAAAGAAGAAGAAGAAGAAGGAAAAGAAGAAGAAGAAGAAGGAAAAGAAGAAGAAGAAGAAGAAGGAAAAGAAGAAGAAGAAGAAGGAAAAGAAGAAGAAGAAGAAGAAGGAAAAGAAGAAGAAGAAGAAGGAAAAGAAGAAGAAGAAGAAGAAGAAGAAGGAAAAGAAGAAGAAGAAGAAGAAGGAAAAGAAGAAGAAGAAGAAGAAGGAAAAGAAGAAGGAAAAGAAGAAGAAGAAGAAGAAGGAAAAGAAGAAGAAGGAAAAGAAGAAGAAGAAGAAGAAGAAGGAAAAGAAGAAGAAGAAGAAGAAGAAGGAAAAGAAGAAGAAGAAGAAGAAGAAGGAAAAGAAGAAGAAGAAGGAAAAGAAGAAGAAGAAGAAGAAGAAGAAGGAAAAGAAGAAGAAGAAGAAGGAAAAGAAGAAGAAGAAGAAGGAAAAGAAGAAGAAGAAGAAGGAAAAGAAGAAGAAGAAGAAGAAGGAAAAGAAGAAGAAGAAGAAGAAGGAAAAGAAGAAGAAGAAGAAGAAGGAAAAGAAGAAGGAAAAGAAGAAGAAGAAGAAGAAGGAAAAGAAGAAGAAGGAAAAGAAGAAGAAGAAGAAGAAGAAGGAAAAGAAGAAGAAGAAGAAGGAAAAGAAGAAGAAGAAGAAGAAGAAGGAAAAGAAGAAGAAGAAGAAGAAGGAAAAGAAGAAGAAGAAGAAGAAGAAGGAAAAGAAGAAGAAGAAGAAGAAGAAGGAAAAGAAGAAGAAGAAGAAGAAGAAGAAGAAGAAGAAGAAGAAGGAAAAGAAGAAGGAAAAGAAGAAGAAGAAGAAGGAAAAGAAGAAGGAAAAGAAGAAGAAGAAGAAGAAGGAAAAGAAGAAGGAAAAGAAGAAGAAGAAGAAGGAAAAGAAGAAGAAGAAGAAGGAAAAGAAGAAGAAGAAGAAGGAAAAGAAGAAGAAGAAGAAGGAAAAGAAGAAGAAGAAGAAGGAAAAGAAGAAGAAGAAGTAGGAAAAGAAGAAGAAGAAGAAGGAAAAGAAGAAGAAGAAGAAGGAAAAGAAGAAGAAGAAGGAAAAGAAGAAGAAGAAGGAAAAGAAGAAGAAGAAGGAAAAGAAGAAGAAGAAGGAAAAGAAGAAGAAGAAGGAAAAGAAGAAGAAGAAGAAGGAAAAGAAGAAGAAGAAGAAGAAGGAAAAGAAGAAGAAGAAGAAGAAGGAAAAGAAGAAGAAGAAGAAGAAGGAAAAGAAGAAGAAGAAGAAGAAGGAAAAGAAGAAGAAGAAGAAGAAGGAAAAGAAGAAGAAGAAGAAGAAGGAAAAGAAGAAGAAGAAGAAGAAGAAGGAAAAGAAGAAGAAGAAGAAGAAGAAGGAAAAGAAGAAGAAGAAGAAGAAGAAGGAAAAGAAGAAGAAGAAGAAGAAGAAGGAAAAGAAGAAGAAGAAGAAGAAGAAGGAAAAGAAGAAGAAGAAGAAGAAGAAGGAAAAGAAGAAGAAGAAGAAGAAGAAGAAGAAGGAAAAGAAGAAGAAGAAGAAGAAGAAGGAAAAGAAGAAGAAGAAGAAGAAGAAGGAAAAGAAGAAGAAGAAGAAGAAGAAGAAGGAAAAGAAGAAGAAGAAGAAGAAGGAAAAGAAGAAGAAGAAGAAGAAGGAAAAGAAGAAGAAGAAGAAGAAGAAGAAGGAAAAGAAGAAGAAGAAGAAGAAGAAGGAAAAGAAGAAGGAAAAGAAGAAGAAGAAGAAGGAAAAGAAGAAGAAGAAGAAGAAGAAGAAGGAAAAGAAGAAGAAGAAGAAGAAGAAGAAGAAGGAAAAGAAGAAGAAGAAGAAGAAGGAAAAGAAGAAGAAGAAGAAGAAGGAAAAGAAGAAGAAGAAGAAGAAGGAAAAGAAGAAGAAGAAGAAGAAGGAAAAGAAGAAGAAGAAGAAGAAGGAAAAGAAGAAGAAGAAGGAGAAGAAGGAAAAGAAGGAGAAGAAGGAAAAGAAGAAGAAGAAGGAAAAGAAGAAGGAAAAGAAGAAGAAGAAGAAGAAGAAGGAAAAGAAGAAGAAGAAGAAGAAGGAAAAGAAGAAGGAAAAGAAGAAGAAGGAAAAGAAGAAGGAAAAGAAGAAGAAGGAAAAGAAGAAGGAAAAGAAGAAGAAGAAGAAGAAGGAAAAGAAGAAGAAGAAGAAGAAGGAAAAGAAGAAGAAGAAGAAGAAGGAAAAGAAGAAGAAGAAGAAGAAGAAGGAAAAGAAGAAGGAAAAGAAGAAGAAGAAGAAGAAGAAGGAAAAGAAGAAGAAGAAGGAAAAGAAGAAGGAAAAGAAGAAGAAGAAGGAAAAGAAGAAGGAAAAGAAGAAGGAATAGAAGAAGGAAAAGAAGAAGAAGAAGGAAAAGAAGAAGGAAAAGAAGAAGGAAAAGAAGAAGGAAAAGAAGAAGGAAAAGAAGAAGGAAAAGAAGAATGAAAAGAAGAATGAAAAGAAGAAGAAGAAGGAAAAGAAGAAGAATGAAAAGAAGAAGAAGAAGGAAAAGAAGAAGAATGAAAAGAAGAAGAAGAATGAAAAGAAGAAGAATGAAAAGAAGAAGAATGAAAAGAAGAATGAAAAGATGAAAAGAAGAAGAAGAATGAAAAGAAGAAGAAGAAGAAGAAGAAGAAGAAGAAGAAGAATGAAAAGAAGAAGAAGAAGAAGAAGAAGAAGAAGAATGAAAAGAAGAAGAAGAAGAAGAAGAAGAATGAAAAGAAGAAGAAGAAGAAGAATGAAAAGAAGAATGAAAAGAAGAAGAAGAAGAAGAAGAAGAATGAAAAGAAGAATGAAAAGAAGAAGAAGAAGAAGGAAAAGAAGAAGAAGAAGAAGGAAAAGAAGAAGAAGAAGGAAAAGAAGAAGAAGAAGAATGAAAAGAAGAATGAAAAGAAGAAGAAGAAGAAGGAAAAGAAGAAGAAGAAGAATGAAAAGAAGAATGAAAAGAAGAAGAAGAAGAAGAAGAAGAATGAAAAGAAGAAGAAGAAGAAGTAGAATGAAAAGAAGAAGAAGAAGTAGAATGAAAAGAAGAAGAAGAAGAAGAATGAAAAGAAGAAGAAGAAGAATAAAAAGAAGAAGAAGAAGAATGAAAAGAAGAAGAATGAAAAGAAGAATTCCAGTACAGCAAAAAGTGTATCTGCAGAGAGCTCCGCTATTTCTGACAGTTCTCGACAGTTCTGACAGTTCATTTACAGCGGTTGAAACATTGTATCTATTTATTTCCGAATAAAAACATCTGTATCCTAAATGGAAACAAATAGATACAATGTTTCAACCGCTGTAAATGAACTGTCAGAGAACTGTCAGAAATAGCGGAGCTCTCTGCAGTGACACTTTTGCCGGCTGATCGGGGAAAATTCGATTCGTGCATCCGAAGTTGGCTAAAATTCGGATTCAATGCGAATCGAATTTTTCCTAATATTCGAAACGAATTCCACTTCGCCAAGTTCGATTCGCTCATCTCTACTCTCAACGTTCTGTGATCTGAGGGCCCCCACCGTAAACAGACAGATGAAAAATGGACAAACAGAACACCCGTGTGAAAGAGTCCTTATTGCAATGTGAACACTTCAGTCCATGCTGATGTTTTCTGGTGCATGTTGATGATCTCACCGTATTCTACCTACACTATGTCCCAATTGTTGTATATGATGCTTGAGATCTGGAATTTGCAAGAAAAGATTAGCTCTTGAGTTTACAAAATACATTTATACTGTATAAACTTCCCAGTGAGAATCATAAATATGCACATTTTCTATACCACAAATATTCCAGTATATCAAGGCCAACACAGAATAGAAAATAAGCTGTGGTTTATTTACAACATTGAGTTTTTGAGGGTTTTTTTTTTCTTCCAAACTTGCTTCGCTATGCCATGCCATATTTGAAACATGAGGAGTGGTAGATGGACATTACCACTAAAAAGGTTATACTCAATGTTCTGGACGTCAGAGGCATAGGGACACCATATCACAGTCGGACCAGTGTTGTCTCCGTGACCGTGTGTTCTCAGTGTTTGTCCAGCCTGTACCCAGCTCCTGTATGTCTCACTATCCCGGAGTGTTTTCAGATACAGGTGTACCTCGGTTTACGAACGCCTTGGTTAACGTAATTTTCAGTTTAACAATGAAAAGCAATTGAAAATAATGCCTCGGTTTACAAATTGTTTTCGCAATACGAAGTGTAGGTCGGTGCTGATTTTTAAATGCAATTGCTGGCTTTTTTTTTCTTCACTGCAGCTCACAGAATTGGCTGTCACTTTCCCCGGAGCTAAAGGATACTTTGTTTCTCGGGAAACAAACTAAAAGGAAACATTGTTTCTTTTAACTCGGGGAAATAAACTAAAAGGAAAAAAAAAAAAAAATCACGTAATTACTTTAAAAACTGGCACTAACCTATAATGACAGCGACTTTTTTTTTTTTTAACTTTTTTTCTGACCTCTGGAACGGATTAATTGGTTTTCAATGCATTCCTATGGGAAACTGCATTTGGTTTACGAATTTTCCGCAATGTGAAACTTCCCGGAGAACGCATTAAATTCATAAACTGAGGTACACTTGTATTCTAGTCTGCACCCAGTCTTAAGGGTTCCTACCTGTGATCCTCATGTTTCCAACTCGTGTGACCCCATGCATTCCTGCCAGCACTCAGTTTTCCTCCACCACCATAGCTTCTTCTGCACTTCAGTCTCTGCACCAGCATGTTGCCCAGTTCTAGGCAGCCTCTTATTACCAGCACCTGTGCACTCCCAGCCTGTGTTTCTCCATATTCCTAAGACTACTTTCACACTGAACCGCCGCAGAAACCCATGGGCGTTTTTACCGCACTTTGAGCATCTTTAAAGGACATGTGACTTAAAAACTGCTTCAAAATCGATTCCCAGAGGCGTTTTTGAGGTGCTTTTCAGGCATCGTCCATGGGAAGAGGCGTTTCTCGGGCTTTTTTGTTTTTAAGTCACCAAACATGCTCCAAAGATGCTGCAAGCAGGAGTTATCCGCACCGCAAGAGCAACGCCTGTGTGAAAATATACATAGACATTCACATGCATAGGGAAGCATTTTTCTTGAACTTTTCAGGCGCTTTTTTTTTTTTAACACAAAAAAGCTTCAAAAACTCCTCAGTGTGAAAGTAGCCTTACTGTCTTGTGTATCCAGTCCTGTGCTCTAGTGCTGCTAAGGGCTCTCTACAGCACACCTGCTCTCTGTTCCCAAGATTTGATCGCTCAGGTTTGTCAACAGGCTGGCTGCAGCCAAACCTATCTCCATCATCAGGAGCTCTGGAGAAGGTAAGGAGAGCCTCAAGGCCCGTACCCACAGACTGAATATTGACCGGTATCAGCTGGTTCAATAAAACCAGCCGACATTCAACCCGTTGCACACCCGCCCGCCTGACAGAAGCTGGCTGAATGGCCGGCTTCTTTCGAATGGGCTGCTGGAAAAGCAGCATTGTGTCAGTGCTGGCAGCCAATGGCGTCTCCTTGTCAGAACACAATAGATCAGCAGGGAGATTGCTGTACTAACATCGTTTGGTACATCAAGCTCCCGCCAAGCTCTTCAGTTTTTTTTTTTTTGGTCAGCTCGCTGGGTGCAATGAATAAAAAAAAAAAAAACAAAAAAAACTGATAGTGTGTACCCAGCATTAGACTCTGTGCCTCTCCTTTCACTTCAGATGTCATGGGGGCATGCTGGGGTCTCTCCCCCACTTCCTTCAACTGGCTTCAATGGCTCAAGGCTATTTACCTTTATGCAGTCTATGCATGAAGGTAAAAAACCTTCAGTGTGGCAGCAGTCCCCCCTAATACATACCTGAACCCCATCGCTATTCAGCAATGTGCAAGAGAGCCTCAGCTCTCCGGGGTCTCTCCCTCCTCATTGGCTGGGACAGCAGCGTGAGTGCTTGGCTTCCACTACTGTCAATCAAAGCCAGTGAGTGAGGAGAGAGTGGAGGGCAGGGCTGAGCCACATCTGTGTGTGAATGTTGCTTGCAGTGGGGGCAACTTGGCAGGAGGGAGGGGTCAGGATCCCCAGCAGCGTACTCAAGAAGAGGAGGATCAGAGCTGCTCTGTGCAAAACCAGTACGCAGAGCAGGTAAGTATGATGTGTCTAAAAAGAACAAAAGAAGAAAAAAAAAAAGGAAAAAAGGCATTTACAATCACTTGAGTGCAATACAAATGCTACCATCATTGCACATACATGAACAGGCCTTTAGTCTCATTGGAGCTCTTTAAAATGTGGATGTAACCTATTGTATAGCCTATAATGTGAACCAGTAACATGGACAGCTATCTACAAGGATCGCATTATTGTGGGACCCTAACAGGTAGTGAATGTTATGAAATACAGATTGCATTGTCCTCTCTCTTCATTCTCTTCATCACACACGTAACCGATGAATAATACAATAAGACCTACTATCTAGGGAAAGGGGGTGGGGCAGCTTTCGCGTCTCATTACGTCTTAAGTCGTACAGAATGACTCTGGTTTGGAGAGGTACAGGAATGTGAGCTGTACGCAGCATCCACTGCAGATTGGACGGTAGCCAAGGACTGCTTTAAAGTAACCATGGTGACTAGATACTGAACACAACAAGGGCAAACTGCACAAAAATGACCTTGTAACCGTCTTGGTGCCCTGGCAATGGGGTGTGTCAGTCTGAGCATCTCCAATGTACAGTGTGTAATACATGAATCATTTATTCTTCAGTCATTGAAATCTGAGTAATTTCAACTTCAAATATGTCAAGAATCTTTGCTTACATTCCATTCAGAGCGCACTGCCAGCTCCCCCTCCGGCCCCACACAGAGCGCACTGCCAGCTCCCCCTCCGGCCCCACACAGAGCGCACTGCCAGCTCCCCCTCCGGCCCCACACAGAGCGCACTGCCAGCTCCCCCTCCGGCCCCACACAGAGCGCACTGCCAGCTCCCCCTCCGGCCCCACACAGAGCGCACTGCCAGCTCCCCCTCCGGCCCCACACAGAGCGCACTGCCAGCTCCCCCTCCGGCCCCACACAGAGCGCACTGCCAGCTCCCCCTCCGGCCCCACACAGAGCGCACTGCCAGCTCCCCCTCCGGCCCCACACAGAGCGCACTGCCAGCTCCCCCTCCAGCCCCACACAGAGCGCACTGCCAGCTCCCCCTCCAGCCCCACACAGACGCACTGCTAGCTATGTTATACCTCCGCTGTGACAGATGGGGGAGTGTGTACAGTGTGTATGCCCAGTGTGTGCATCATATGTGGGTGCACAGTGGGTGCGCAGTGTGTGTGTGTGTGTATATATTGTGCAAATTATATTGTGCAAATGCAGCCCCTCTTGTGGGTGTCTGCACTGGACATCAGAGGTGAGCGCCCTCTCCTCCCACATGGATCCTGGCTGCAGAAGGAGACCTGACTTATAGTGGAGATGTGCTGTGCAATGTAGTGGGATGTCTAGGATGGCATAGCTGTGGATGGAGGATTGGATCCCTCTATGTCAGGTGATGGGATAGGGGTGGTGTGGACAGTCCTGCAGATCTGATGGCCCATAGAACACAGTACGTGCCCCTGCCACCATCTTCCATTATCCTCCTGTCACTGTGTGTGTGTTGCAACCTGCATGGACCTGCCCAGTGCTGCTCGCTCCACGATGGCCACTTGCTCTGTCCTGGTGATGGCCAGGAGTGAACTACTGCCTCTAGCCCTCCACTGCCAGAGATGGACTCCCCTGCCTCCTGTTCACCCCACCTCTGCTACTACCACTGCCTCTGTCTGAGGCGCTGCCCGTTTCACAGGCAAGAGCTGCTCTGGATGGCGAGTGCGCAGTGCTGCCCTTGTGCCTCTGCAGCTCATGCAATGTCACCCAGGCACCAGGCCGAGACCACATCAGATGCCTCTCCTCCCCACGCTTTACCACTGCCCGCACAAGGTGAACCCAGGCCGTCAGCTTGTAGTCCTCAATGAACTACCACGGCACTGTGAAGCACCGCGGTAGTTAAATCATTCTTCCTGCCAGTATATCTGCTTGCCGTATGGGATGTACAAGCAAGCAGATGTACTGACAGATCTGCAGGAGACCTGCATGGCACCAGCGATCCGCTGATCGCTGGTGCAATTGTTTACAGACTCCTGCAGACAAAAATAATAAATGCACATTTTATTTTAACATGCAAAAAAAGTGCATTCATTTTTTTTCTAAAAGTGAACTTATCCTTTAAAACCATTAGGAAATACAGTCTTACATAAAACTCTGAAAGACAAATGCACCAGTGCACATTTCAAGAGAATTGCAGGTTGAGGCCCATTTATAAAGGTTGCATTTAACATTCAGGAGAGGGCTTTTGAATCCCGGCCTACTGCTGGCAATTGGAGAGTTCACACAGCCAATTGTTCCAAAACCATAGAGGTCCTGGGGCTTAACAGCTATGTTTGATTATTCCTTTCGCTGCATGTTAGCATGTGCAATAAGAGCACAGTGTGATCCTTCTTTCACAGCTGAACACAATATTGTTTTTTTAAAGCTAAAGTTTATTTTTCTGCTTTTGTTTTGCATGTCCTGGATCCTCAGATCCACCCCCTCATCAACATGCTAATGACATTTAAAACAACCTTCCCGTTTTTCAGTATCTTATCTTGGAACCTGAGACATCACTACTAGTTCTTTGTGCTTCTCTATGCAATGCAGAGAAAATGTGGCTAATGGGAGGGGCTAGCAGGGTGCTGTGCATAGGTTCCTGAAAAACAACACAGCATCTGGCACCAGTGCTCATTTCAAGAGCCCACAGTCTTGATGCAAGCAGTGGGCAGGCTCTTGGAAAGAGGCAAATGCCAAAACGCCTTGATGGCTGGATGTCAGCCTAGAGAAGTGGGCGCTCATAGGTGGGTTACCATTTGCATACAGATTGCCCTAGTTAATGCCCACATGCAATGCAGATCTTCCATTACAGAAAGTGACCAGAGACTGTAAGGCTGGGAAAGATAGTGGTCGGTGATGGTAACTCTAATGGACTTGCTGCAGCTTCTGAAGCACATTGTGAGACGCTCACAGTGTCCAGTGAAATCAGAATACTTTCAGTACAGCTGAGGAGCCTATACAACTGTAAGGCTAGATTCATATCTGTGCGATTGGTGCCTATGGGGATCCACACGAAAATCCGTGCAGCCGCAACACCCGCACAGAGAAATGCAGACCCGTGCCTTAGTTCAAATGGCACGCCGCCCGCACTGGAAAACGCAACCGTACTGGGAACCGAGGTTCCCGTGCGGGCTGAATTTTCGGAAGAAGTGCAGGGACTTCTTCCCTGCGTATCACGGGGCACAAAAGTCCATTCAAATGAATGGGCTCTCATACCCGTGCAAAATGCAGCCTGCATAGATGTGAACCAGGGCTAAAAGAATGAAGGTAAGGCTGGAGCTCAGGACGTACATATAGCACACTGTACATGTACTGCGGGCAAGCAGCACAGCCAAGCTAGCCAACATACCCGTACATGGCCATCTGGCTTCCAGGTTCAGGGTGCGAGTGCACGCATCCCATGCTGACCTGTGCTGTGATTGGACACAGCACAGGTTTATCAGCAGGTTTCAGCCCAATGATTGTATAAAACATGCTGATCGGCCATGTCCAATTACAGCACAGAGTTCTGTGTTTAAAAACACACAGAACTCTATGCAAGAGCGATCTGGCTGTTTTTTCTCCCTGCTTTTTAGGGGTGAAGAAACAGCCAGATCTGTGAGTAAAAGCAGCACACATTACACTTGTTAAACATACAGATAAACACCATTGCAGCCAGTGACATTAGTACAGTGACAGTGTACAGTGTTTGATCACTAAATTAGTCTCACCAAGGACAACAGTGTACAGTATTATATCTGATCATTGTATTAGTGTCACAAGGGATGTCAGTGTCTGTTAGTGTCCCTCCGAGCCAATGTCTAAGTGCAATACAATCCCAGTCACACTGTAAGTCACTGATCCCCACCATTACCAGTACAGTAACTATAGATACAGAAATTCCAGTATATACCATAGTTTGTAGACGCTATAACTTTCACACAAACCAATTAATATACACTTAAGGGAATTGTTTTATTTTTTTTTTTTTTTTTTAAACAAAAAGTAACAGAATACATTTTGGCAGAAATTTAAGAAGAATTTTTTTTACTGGATGTTTTATAACAGAAAGTAGAAAATACTGTAGTTCCCCCACAACGTTTCATTTTTTTTTTTTATATATAGATCAAAAAATAAAAAACCCAGTGGTAATCAAATACCACTAAAAGAAAGCCATTTATGTGACAAATATGATATAAATTTCATTCGGGTGCCGTGTTGCATGACTGAGCAATTGCCAGTTGAAGTAGTGCAGTGCCTAATAGCCAAAAAAAGCACTGGTCATGAAGGGGGTAAAACATTCTGGAGGTCAACTGGTTAAATAGGTTCAAATCACACAGTTTTGTCACTTTGGGTTCACATAAACCAAAACCTCCATTTAAAAAAAATACACTACTGATAAAAATATTTCATCAGTCTTATGCCCATTGTTATCAGTGTACTGGGGAAGCTCAACTTTTTGTTGTATAAGACATGTAGTAGAATAAGAGGAAACGGTCCTCTGACAGCAGGAAGATCCTAAATATTCGGAAGGGACTGCATGCAAGTTAAGCATTTCCTAAGGAACTCTGCATTGCAGGCGATTCTGCATTATGTAAGTGTTGTACATTACATCTGAGCCGAGTATTCTTCTCCCCTGCTGTACTGTCACTGATCTGTGCCCAGCCTGGGCTAGGGGAACACAGCCTCATGCCGGGTGTCATTAGAAGCAGAACAGCAGCTTCCTAATGGAATAATCCGGCATGCAGCATGAACATGTGCCTGTCCTAGAGCAGATATAGGTTTGTAGGTGTAGTATGCAGCAGTAGGAAAATGGCAGTGAGAACTGAACCTCATCTTCGAAGAAGAAAAAAAAAAAAAAAAAAAAAAAAAAAAAAAAAAAAACTAGCCCTGCCATATTACAGCATCTTCAGGACCTGCGTTATGCCTCTTCCCTAAAAACACAAGCAGTCAATGTACATTTCTAAGCACATATTAAGTGTTGAATTAGGTTTAGCCCTCATGCACACGATGTCTTTTGATAACGCTGGTAACATTAGCTGTGTAAAGTCACATTTTTCAGCTTTTTTTTAGCATTTATGCATTAGCGTTTAGCGGCGTTTTCCCGCGTTTGCGTTTTTTGCACCAAAAAAATAAAATAATTTTTTTTGGTCAAAAAAACATCCGAAAACACCAGTTTGGAGCCTTTTTTCTCCGTTTTTCAGCATTAGAGCGTTTTTATAGCTAAAAAAAAAACTTCTAGAAACCCACTAGCTCTGGGAGTTTTTTCCAGCCAAAAAACATTGATTACAGTCTGTGTGCATGGATACACAGGATAACATGCTGGGGGGTGTACTGGCTGTAGAAAAAAAATGTCAAAAGCCAAAAACAGCCGCTGTAAAAACATCCAGTGTGCATGAGGGCTTAAATGGGTTCTTTGTGCATTTCAATGGCTTTGTGCATCTCTGTCTGCATTCAAATGCTTATACAGAGCATTTTATGTGCGCTACATGTCATTCCTTTATAATTTTCTGGAAACTGCAGTTTTTTACCATGCAAAAATGCATGTGAGATGGTGCCATTTTAGGCCTCTGACACAGGTGTACCAATGCAAAGGGCTGACGTTCACCTACACAGGAGGCACAGATGTTCCAGGTAGCTGGTTCATATCAGTGACAGGTGGATGGCTGCACAGAGCTCCAAGTGCATCCCTAAGGGCTCGTTCACACTTGACTGTTTTTCCAACTCTTGCCAAACACCCCTATAGCGTTTGACAAGCGTTGTTATGGCGTTTGCCGAGCGTTTTTAACGCTCTGCAAACGCCGCATGTGCGGTTTAGCGGAAGTTGCTAGGCGTTTGCCAAGCATTAAAGGCTTCAACTCCTCCTGACTCTACCAGAGGCGTCCGTTTTGCCGCGACGCTAACACTCCCGTTTGAACAGCACCATGTGCTGTAATGTGCAGAATTTTCCCAGGCGTTTGGGAAACGGTAAAGCCAATGAGAAGGCAGAGACCCAGGACAGCCAAGTTTCTTGTGCACATTGCTGGATTGCGATGGGGCTGAGGTTAACTATTACGGGGCTGCTGCACACAGGTTTTTTTTATCTTCATGCATAGAATGTGTAACGGAACCGACCCAAAAATTGCACTTGAGTACTTCCGTTAGAATACCGCTTCCATGTCCGAACACCAACCACAGCCGACCATACAAGCCTAGACAACACCGGTCTTGAAGTAAACCAGAGCAGACTACTTTATTTGAACACAGGATACAAGATATATACACTCAGGGGACAAGCCCCCCGCCCTGCATAATGACACAGGGCGGGGCAATCTACATTTAGTAACAAGAGACACACCAACAGACAGTCCCATCAGGAGGGAGAGCTGCTGGAGACACCCCCCACCAAGCCAATACACAAAACACATACATCCCATAATAGTTTGCTCCCAAGCCAGACAGACAATAGAACAAAGGGATGCAACCACTTATCAAACAGTCAACAGCCCCCCACCCCAACATTAGGACAGATCACCCTGTACCCCTAACAGGCACAGTTTGATTTACACATAAGAGGGATATGGGGAGCTGAGACAAGGGTCTCCCCACCTCTCCAAAGTGAGCTGGGATCCATGGGCCCCCTACCCCAAAGTGACTCCCGTCACAGAATGCATGAAGGTAATGAACCTTGAGCCTTTACAACCACTTTATTTTTCGTACGAATACCAAAGTTATACAGTGGAGTGACCCTTTAGGCTACTTTCCCACTGATCCATAGCAAAAACACGCTAAAAATTCATATGCGGTTTTGCAGCATTTGCGGTGCATTTTACACAGGACGTGACTCAAAATCAGCACGGGTCTGTTTATGATGTGCTTTTGCGGTGTTTTCCATGCATTTTGATGGGGAAGTGCACTTTTGGTGCGATTGTTTTCTTTACCGCACCAAATATGCAGCAAGCAGGAGTTTACTAAATGCAGTCAAACTGCAAGGGATCAGTGTGAGGAGTTCCATAGTATTAGGGCTCGTTCACACTGACTTTATTTCTAACTCTTGCCAAACTCCCCTATAGCGTTTGACAGGCATTAGAGAAGTGTTTTTAACGCTCCTCAAACGCCCTATGAGCGGTTTTGAGGCAGTTGATAGGCATTTGCCAAGCGTTAAAACTGCACCGCAAACACCTATAATGAAGTTAAATGGTATTAACGATCCGCAACCGCCTGCCAGGCGTATGCAGAGCGGTACCATAGACTCGAATGGGAGGCTTTAACTCCTCCTGACTCGACACGAGGTTGCAGTTTTGCCGCAACGCAATGCGAACGCTTCAGTGTGAACAGCACTGTGTGCTGCCAGGTGCAGAATTTTCATAGGCATTTGAGGAGTGTTAAAAACGCTTCCAAAGCACCTGTCTGACGCCTGCTGACAAAGCTAGTGTGAACTGAACCTTACATGGTCACACATTTTTCTTCTTCTTTGTGTTGTTAAAAAAAAAAAAGAAAAAAAAAACGGATCAGTGTGAAAAGCAGCCTTTTAACTGTGGCTACAACTTCAGAACTAGTCAGGAGCAGCTGGTGCAGAACGCTGGTGTCTTCACAATTAAAATGTACTATACAAGTCTCAAGTTCAATTAGCAACAAATGACATCTCAATTTCACACGCAGTACAAGACACGTCCTGTCAATAAATGTGTCCTGGCTGAATTCCAGGCATTGCTAAGAGTCAATGTTTACAACTAGGACCCATGTTAATACTGTACAGGCCTCTGTCACATAATCTGCACACAGACCTCTGTGCTTCTGCAATCTCGGATCTCCTCCCCAGGATCCTAAGGGCCTTCATATTGTCCACCCCTGCCTTTCAACCTATACAGCCTATTGATCTATGCATGTAGCAGACCAATGAATCATCTCGCACACAGATCGTCTTCAAACAACTCCTACAGGCAATATGCTGCCATTTCTCGGATTACTTCCAAGATCTGTCATGAAGCCGTGGGCTGTAAGCAGAACCCTTTTTATAGGGAGTTCTGAATGTAAAACGGTAATGTGATTCTAGATTCGGAATTCTATACAAATCATATAAGGCAAGGTGCTAAAGACATTACAGCCCAGCTTTCCCGCAAGATACAGTACCGGGAAGGAACCTTACTAAAGTCCTACCAGTAATAAAGCTGAACTCCACGATGATCTTTTTTTCTAAGTCTTACATTGGTCCAGCTTGGTAACATCTATTGCTTCATATCTCACCTCCAAAGGCTCGATGGGGATGCAGGACTCACTGTAGTAGCCCCTGATATGGGCACTCAGAGCTGGTCTCTTCCAGTTGCTGCTCAGGTGATTTGCCTTCTGTGTACTGAATACAGGGGGTTGTTTGCTTGGCACCTCCACCATTCAGAGAATGTCTTGTATTTTTCTAAGTGATCAGAAGATGCTCTGTGACTGGATGAGGTGGAGAGGAGGGACGGATGACATCATGATCTCCCCTTATCCAAGCAGAGAATGTCTTCTATTCGATTGAAAAAAAAAAAAAAAAAAAATATACAAGAGGTTCTCTAAGTCCTTAGCACACGCCGGAGGTCTCCCTTAAAAGGTAATCAGCAGCCTGGTATATATCAGGAAGTACCAAGTATGTCTCCAGAAGGTCAGAGCACTAGAGGAACGGGGTGCAGTACATCTCCTAAGCAGAGATCGATCCTGGAAGCTTGGGATTTCAAATCCCCGGACAAGTACCCTGGCTGAGCGGGCACTGACAGCTCATTACCCATGCAGATTACCAGGGAGGAAGGAGATTTCTTGGACCTGACCAGGCTGCTGATTACCTTTAAAGGAGACCTCCGGCCATATATCATATACATTGCGTATTATGATTATCTGATGAGTGTGCAATTTTAACATTCCTTCTGGCACATCACCTGAATGATTGTTCTGGAGCACATGGATCACCTTCTAGAGACTATTTTGAATGTATCATTCACTATCATCCTGGAACTTTATATATTAGTGGAGTTTTGTGATATACTCAATTCCCACTATTATCACACATACGGCACTTTAATATAGATTGTAATATATGTGAACTGCACTGTCACCTTATATGGCACTTGATTAGGTTTTTTATATTATGTATTAATGTATATATTCATTTAGCGCTGCACCCCTGTGTTTGAGATTTGTCTTGAGAGGTGTTTTATGGTTACTTTTGGTGCAACAGCTGCTCTTGGAGAGCGGGAAGAGCTGGGGGAGGAGCTACAGCAATCTGAGGCGCTACTAGTCAGGATTCTTCTCCAGTGATAGTTTCTCCATTGTCACTGCAAATTTTGGCTCTGCTGTCGTAGCCAGTAACTCGGGGGAGGAACATCTGTCAGGAGCTAAAGCAAGTGAGAGTTTATAACAGAGATTGATGCTGCAACTTAAAATGGAAAAAATGGTTCCATACCTCTGAAGATGTGCGTGCGCACGTAACGCGTAAGGAGGAGCCTGGACGTCGAGACGCTACGCCGCCGGAGCCACGTGGAGGCCCGGCGGCCACTATTCAAAGTGTCAGGGTTAGTTGTCTTGCCGACACATCTTTATGATACCTGCCTGCTTTGAATTGGATATCATTATTTTGAATAAAGCTGCCTTTTATTACTTACTTCACTATGGGTGTCCTTCCCTAAAACTCCCTTGAGGAGCTTTTGCTTGCAGAACCTGGTCCCTGGAATTCTACATCTAATCGTGAGAAGGAAGATCTTTTGCTGCATTCACGGAGGATCCACCATTCCTGTAACCAGACCAGCTTTACTTCCCTCTGGATTGAAGATCCTTGAGCTTCAAATGCACACTGCGTTTATGTGTCTTACTTCTGGTGAGTGCGTTTTCCAGCCATTTCCACACGGATCACCAATTCGGAATCCACATCTGTCACTGGATACGTTCATATGACCAAGACTTTTAGTGGACTTTTTTCTGTCATATTGTCACTACTTTAGCGCTGCACTATTTTTATGTTGATGCTGCAACTTGCCTGGAGAGGAGCCATTGGTGGAGTACTAATTTCTGAGAGATTTGGTTGCGACAAGGAGCAACATTTGGAGTGATAGCTATCTTGGAGGATCCATGAGGGGGATCCACTAAAGCGCTTTGATCTGCAAGGGTCGAAGTGATGAGGTGAGAGGCTTATCCAGATGGTGGTCGGATTGTCAGATTCACATGCACCCAAAGATCTACACGAGTTCCTGTTAATTTATGGTCACCAACAGTAGTCATTGGAAGCACGAGTGGTTTTTTTTTTTATTCTTTGGTCACTATCAGCATTTATTGGACTTTGAGAGCACTGTTCTATTTACTGTTATATTGTGGTTTTCTCACTACACGAGAGGCACGTGTGATTTCTATTCACAGATATATATATATATATATATATATATATATAAAAATTATTTTCCCATGTTTTACGTTACCTGATTTAACTTTGTAGATCTAATGCGTAATGGGCACCAATTAATTTTAATTGATATCACTATCACATACATTTTTTTCTTTGATTTAATTTGATGTAATTTTGAGTTTACACATCACTAATTAATGTATTATATATATATGTGTGTGTATGTACCTAAAGGAGTAGCGCTACATTTTTTATTGTATTTATCACAATTACTGGTATATGATTTAATGTTAGCAGCTTCTCCTGGTGTTTTTTATATAGTTGAAACACTTGGGAGCGCAGGAGGTTCACACCACTATTTTTACACAGCTTACGTTACCAGCGTTATCAAAACACCCCGTGTGCATGGAACCTAAACGCCAGAGGTGCCGAGTTAGCATATACCCCCCCCCCCCCCGAGCTAAACAGAAGGTAAGTTGCTCGAGCAGCCAGAAGATACCAGGACTTACTGTATGTAGCACAGGTTTTGAATTTCTGTATCCCCAGCAGCCCAGCAGCCCGTTGAGAGCGCAGTGTGCATGTGCTGGTGACCTCACTGGCGCTTCTACAGTAAATATCTCCTAAACGGTGCAGGTTTAGGAAATAATTTACAGTACCTACAGATAAGCCTTATGAAGGTTAGGTGCACACCTATCATTTTGCATTTGATCAGTTTCTGCAGTGCATTTTGCATTTTTGCACATGCGTTAGATGCATTTCACATTTGTTTTTCTTCTTGTTGCTAGGCAGATTTAAAAATGCACTACATGCTTTTTTGCAGCGTTTCCATTGAAGTCTATGGAACCAAAACACAAATTGTTGCATTTAAAAAAAGTATCTGACCCTTTCCAAAAAACGCACCAGGTGAAAACGCAGAGATGTGAACCTGTCCCATAGGAAATCATGTTAATGGACTGTAGTGCGTTTCTGGAAACCGCTTAGGTGTGAACCTAGGGTAAAGTTCTTAGGTAAAAGATACAAACTTGGGTTTACTTCCACTTTAAGCACATCCCTGAAAACAAAGCCTAAATCTCAGTAACTGAATTTATATAAACCACATGCAGACAGGGTGCTTTTCAATATGGTGTTATGATGTGCAGGACCTTGCGGCATGCTATGATCATTAAAGTGGTTGTAAACCACAGACATGAAATATGAACAAAGCATATCCCTCTATAGTGTGCGTTTGTCCCAATTAAGAGCACTAAGTGTTATTTCTGTCTGCTGCTTCATTCATCTGCTATCAGCATGAATCACTTCTGACAAGTTTTCCTGACAAATGGTGACGGGGAGGGCACAGGCTGTGATTGACAGCCTCAGCTCTGCTCCTGTGTGCGGTGTGTAGGGGGATGTGTCCCTTCCCTCCAATCAACTCTCCGAGCTCTCCTCACTGAATGTAACAATCAGCTCCCCACCCCCTGCTTTTCAGAGCAGAGAGATCATGTGTAAATTGTGTGCTTTGAATGGATGTAGAGGACAAGTGGCTGCAGATAAACAGGCACAACTTGTGTAGGAGGATTTGTTTAATCTCGGTGCATCACCTGAGGCCAGTCACTTTACTGGGAATATGTAAGGGTTTACAACCACTTAAACGATTCCAGAAGTGGGCAACCACTGAACACACTCATAAGAGACACAAACGATTAGATACTAGATAATTATGGGGCAGCGGTAATGTTTGCAGCTGTGCAGACATTTGACACCTGGAACTAACGCTTTACTAGCCTTCAAAACACCCTTTGAAGAATATTTGAACTATCATTACTCTGCTACTGCAGTTAGAATTAAAAAGCAATGTTGGGGGAAAAAGAAAAAAATCAAGATCACCCAAAACTAGCATCTGGGCTTACACTGCCTTCCAAGATGCGTCATTATTAGTCACATTTCTGTGATTGATTGCAGCCGGTCCCCACACAGGACATCACATTAAGCTACATTTATTCAATCTGCAGAAAACCGCCTGCTGATTACTTGCTTCTGCTCCATTCTCAGCTGGATGAGATTTCCTGCTACAATCCTACACAATGCAATAGGAAGTAAACGTGTCAAAATCAAAGACGTTAAAGGGGCTCACACTGCTTAGTGGACCTTCAGTATAGCAAATGGAACAGATTAAAGGGCCACTGCAGCAAAACATGTCTTGGCGTAACTGCAAGTGGTTAATATTTGTTATCAGAGTATAGGATTGTCTTTTTTTAATTTCACATATCTTTATCATTCAACTAAGCAGGCCAAGCTGTCCAACAAATGAGGCATTTACATGGGTCCAGACAAACTATACCTGGAAAGGTGTCATCTTTTAACACACGCAGACACGCGCACACACAGACAGACAGACACACACACGCAGACACACACACGCAGACACACACACGCAGACACACACTTTGCCTCCAAATGTTGTTGTAAAAAAGGTGTTAGCGGAGCTTATTTCTATTTCCCATAGCGCCATGGCAGTTCATTGATAAAAACAGGCTGACAGCCACTAAGGCTGGCGTAGTTTCTCATTCACAGAGGAATGAATGAGTGACACCACTGGCTGGTCAGAGCCCTGCACGGCCCTATGTTTTCTAACATTTTGACAGCTAGCAGGAGGAGAGGATCCCCCGCTAGCTGTCAAAGCCTGTTATTAATAACAGGTTATGAAAGGTGAACTTACCCTTTAAACCCCCAAAACATTACCTGAAAGCAGAGACCCTGCAGAATGAATTTGCGGCAGATGCACCAAAAAATGTATGCCTAAGAAAGCCCTCTACCCCCCCCCCCCCCCAGCCTGAAAGCCACCCATGAGGGCAATTTGAATAACTCAACCCAAGAGTGAGCCCACTTTTATCAGGGCCAAGGCTCTTCAGAGGAGTACTGAGGCAGGGTGTTGTGATGTTTTCAGCAAGCTATTTACAACACTGCTGCCCCTCCCACCAGCCAGGACCTGTCTGAATTGCATAGATAATCACAGAGACCCAATAATTAAATAATAATTAGCATACTGAAGAGGCAGGAAAGGAAGATCAGGGAATGCAAAATAGAAGATTAAACTTCAGCTTTAAAGGTGCACAATTGTAATCAACGCTATTTAGAATAGAATGCAGATTATCAATTCATTGGAACAAGTGAAACCTTTGTGGCATGAAGTACACAGATATGAGAGCTATTAAACTGAAAGACAGCATTCACAGATATACTGACCCAGCTACCAGCATACCTGCTGCCATTAGGTAGTGGCAACGGCTATACTATAGACCGGGGGTCAGCAACCAGTAGATCGTGATCCACCAGTAATCTCATCCAGGTGACTGGTAGATCACGGTCAGGGCTTGCTGACCTGCTATCCCAGAGCATTAAACAGAGTGCAATGCAATGCGAATACTTGTAAAGTTGAAACTATAGTAGGGAGCAAGAGCTGCATAAGCCGATGTCACCTATGTAGTGCCGGCTCCTACGCCATTATGGTTGGTGGGTGCACCACTTGCTGTACATTTATGGCTGCTGCCTCAGCAGCTAAAGAGGGTAGAGATTGGGGGGTGGTAAAACTGAACCGCAGGGTTTTACCCCCCCCCCCCAACTTTACATGTGAAGTAGCTCTAAGACCGCCAATGCCGGATGCAATGAAGGGCTCATTCACAAGTTTTCAGACACTGCTATTCCTCTGCAAAGTGATCCAAGGGTGTTTGACAGGTGAGGAGGCGATATGTTGCCCCCTCACCACCTGATTTAAACCTATGATTGCCATGCAATGCATGCCACTCTGACATAGTACAGCAATTAGAGGTTTAAATCAGGTGTGAGGAGGTGACACTGGCTGACACGGTGCCCAGTGATCTGTCACTTCTCCCAGGTTGTTCAAGTAGATCTCAATCTCTTTAAGGTTGCCTACCCCTGCTATAGACTATAGGGCACACGTGTGCCCAGCAATACAAACTCAGGAGTCCATTGACAACATACTTCAATTCCATCCAAGTGGACAGGAAACGATGGGTTCCTTGAGACAATTTAAAAATTAACAAACAGAAAACTGTTTGCAGATATCAATATTTAATTCACAGGCAGACCTTCCCTCGGGCACTTTACATTATAATAGATTATGTATCTCTAGCAATTAAGGTGGTCCCTGCATCTGCAAGCAGCTGACCATGGGTCTGAGAGCATACTCCATCAAATGTATAAAAGGCACTCATTAAAAACCAGACATTGAAGGAACTGACCACAGTGCAATGTCTGACATCATTCAGAAAGTCCTCAAGACAAAATCTGATGTCATAAAGAGGCAGGGAGGTTAAATCCTGCACTTAAATGATAGGATGTAAAGAAAATAACTATTTGCATCTAAAAAAGATATAATAAAATGGGTTCTATGCCTCTAAGGGACGTGTCAAACACAAGGCCTGTCGACCAAATCCGGTCTCATAGGCTATTTAAAGTGGCCCACACACCTGTCCTGTGGCTGTGGCACCCCTCATCTCAGCCCAACTTTGTCTCAGCAGTCAGCAGAAGAGACGAGGACAGAACTCCTCCTACAGATCCTGCACCTCTCTGTGCTGCCTCCCCTGGTCTCAGTATTCAGCAGTCTCTGGCAGCTTGCATCAGCCCTCCTCTGGTCCTTCTCCAGATCCTGCACTTTCTGCTTCCCAGCTCCACCCCAGCTTCTTCCTGGCAGTAGCACAAGGTAAGGGGGATGCATGGAGATGTTAGGAACGGTGGTAGACTCTAGATTTCTGATGGTGGGGAGGGGGGGCCTCTTGACATCTAGTCTTCCAGATAAAACCGACCCTTTGAGGGCAACCATAATGCTGATGCGGCCCCCCCCCCCTTGAAATTGAGCTTGACACCTCTGCTCTAAGGCTTTGTTTTTAGCACTCCGAACTGTTCATCCGCAAGCTGCAAATACAGTAGACAGGCGTGTACTCGTGCTGCAGCTATGATGCTTTGCAAAAAGTATCCTGAACTGCCTCAAGTGATCCATTCAACCACAGTCTGTCTGCATCCTGATCCATGCATCAAACCCACACAGATGTACACTCCAGAATGAGCTTGGAAATCCGCACAGCCAGCCACCGGTCATTGATTTGAAAAGGCTGCATGGGTGAAGACAGCCCTTCACATGGGTGTATGGATTGGTACACCCGTGTGAATGAGGCCTAATGAGATTGTAGCATGTGTGGCGAGCTTTAGTTGAGTCTCCGCAATACAGAAGAGCTGGGCAGACAAAAACTCTTCAGGGTGTCAAATGCTAGACTCCATATTAATTATCCTCCCACTGCATGGAAAGAATGTAAAACTGACAAGTTAGCAAAGTTAGTAATTACAGGTGTTCCTCAAAAATAAAATAAAGAAAAAAATCTAAATTTTGTAATAGAGTTCTTTACATAAAAGCTCTGAAAAGCACATATATTTGCATCAAAGGGTCATATCTGTGACTTGAATTCGGTGCAGATCAAAATGCCAGCACGTGAGCACTTCCTGACATTGTCTCCTTTGCTGATCTCCAAGGGTGCAGAAGACGGCTATGGATTCACAAATAACTTCAATGGACCCGACACATACTATGTAGAGATAACTGGGAGTTTTCCTGTACAAACACTTCACAGCCAAGCTCACATAGGCAGTGTTTAGGCTGCATTCACACTTGAGCGACTTGTAGCTTGAAGCTCAAAGTTCCAAAAATGCTCAAACTTAAAAAAAAAAAAAAAAAAATCAATCCCCAATGGTGCCTGTTCACACGTGATTGCATTACCAGGCACCACAGAACTGAGTTTTTTTTTTTTTTTTTTAAGTGTGAGCATTTTTGGAACTTCAAACTGCAAATCACTTAAGTGTGACTGCAGCCTTAGGGCCTCGTTCACACGGATGTAGCGGTTGCTCTTAATTTGACAAGTGCAGGGATACAGCCCCAAATGCAGACAGTGTGCGTTCAGGGCCGTGCAGCCGCTCAGATGTCAAACAGTGGCTGCGTCTGTACAGTGACTGCATCCCCAATGACATTAACAGGTCTACCTGCATGAGGATACAAGGAACACCTGTGCATCCCAATGCAGGTAGCCGTGACCCTCGCACAGGCACACACTGTAGTACGCCCCTCTAAACTAGGCCTAACAGCGCTGCAACCCTTTATCACTATTACCATGGAGGGTCATGTGATCTCTGGGAACCATATGTGAACCTAGGGTTATGTCACAAAGCCTTCCCAGTTCCTGATGAAGTGCATTTAGTGAACCCCGAAAAGTGTGGAATTTGACCAGACCCCACCACGTGAACACATGCTATAATTCAGGGATCTTCAAACTTTCTGAATAAAAGGACCAGTTTACTGGTCGTCAGCCTTTAGGGGGGCTGGACTGTGACCAGTGGGGGTGGAAAATGCAGCAGAAATAGTACCCTATCAATGGTGTCAGCGGAAGGAATAGTGCCCCAACACTGGTGTCAGCGGAAGGAATAGTGCCCCAACACTGGTGTCAGCGGAAGGAATAGTGCCCCAACACTGGTGTCAGCGGAAGGAATAGTGCCCCAACACTGGTGTCAGCGGAAGGAGTAGTTCCCCAACACTGTTGTCACCGGAAGGAGTAGTTCCCCAACACTGGTGTCACCGGAAGGAGTAGTTCCCCAACACTGGTGTCACCGGAAGGAGTAGTTCCCCAACACTGGTGTCACCGGAAGGAGTAGTGCCCCAACACTGGTGTCAGCGGAAGGAATAGTGCCCCAACACTGGTGTCAGCGGAAGGAATAGTGCCCCAACACTGGTGTCAGCGGAAGGAATAGTGCCCCAACACTGGTGTCAGCGGAAGGAATAGTGCCCCAACACTGGTGTCAGCGGAAGGAATAGTGCCACCACACTGGTGTCAGCGGAAGGAATAGTGCCACCACACTGGTGTCAGCGGAAGGAATAGTGCCACCACACTGGTGTCAGCGGAAGGAATAGTGCCCCAACACTGGTGTCAGCGGAAGGAATAGTGCCCCAACACTGGTGTCAGCGGAAGGAATAGTGCCCCAACACTGGTGTCAGCGGAAGGAATAGTGCCCCAACACTGGTGTCACCGGAAGGAATAGTTCCCCAACACTGGTGTCACCGGAAGGAATAGTTCCCCAACACTGGTGTCACCGGAAGGAATAGTTCCCCAACACTGGTGTCACCGGAAGGAATAGTTCCCCAACACTGGTGTCACCGGAAGGAATAGTTCCCCAACACTGGTGTCAGCGGAAGGAATAGTTCCCCAACACTGGTGTCAGCGGAAGGAATAGTTCCCCAACACTGGTGTCACCGGAAGGAATAGTTCCCCAACACTGGTGTCACCGGAAGGAATAGTTCCCCAACACTGGTGTCACCGGAAGGAATAGTTCCCCAACACTGGTGTCACCGGAAGGAATAGTTCCCCAACACTGGTGTCACCGGAAGGAATAGTTCCCCAACACTGGTGTCACCGGAAGGAATAGTTCCCCAACACTGGTGTCACCGGAAGGAATAGTTCCCCAACACTGGTGTCACCGGAAGGAATAGTTCCCCAACACTGGTGTCACCGGAAGGAATAGTTCCCCAACACTGGTGTCACCGGAAGGAATAGTTCCCCAACACTGGTGTCACCGGAAGGAATAGTTCCCCAACACTGGTGTCACCGGAAGGAATAGTTCCCCAACACTGGTGTCACCGGAAGGAATAGTTCCCCAACACTGGTGTCACCGGAAGGAATAGTGCCCCAACACTGGTGTCACCGGAAGGAATAGTGCCCCAACACTGGTGTCACCGGAAGGAATAGTGCCCCAACACTGGTGTCAGCGGAAGGAATAGTGCCCCAACACTGGTGTCAGCGGAAGGAATAGTTCCCCAACACTGGTGTCAGCGGAAGGAGTAGTGCCCCAACACTGGTGTCACCGGAAGGAATAGTGCCCCAACACTGGTGTTAGCGGAAGGAATAGTGCCCCAACACTGGTGTCACCGGAAGGAATAGTGCCCCAACACTGGTGTCAGCGGAAGGAATAGTGCCCCAACACTGGTGTCAGCGGAAGGAATAGTGCCCCAACACTGGTGTCAGCGGAAGGAATAGTGCCCCAACACTGGTGTCAGCGGAAGGAATAGTGCCCCAACACTGGTGTTAGCGGAAGGAATAGTGCCACAACACTGGTGTTAGCGGAAGGAATAGTGCCCCAACACTGGTGTTAGCGGAAGGAATAGTGCCCCAACACTGGTGTTAGCGGAAGGAATAGTGCCCCAACACTGGTGTCACCGGAAGGAATAGTGCCCCAACACTGGTGTCACCGGAAGGAATAGTGCCCCAACACTGGTGTTAGCGGAAGGAGTAGTGCCCCAACACTGGTGTTAGCGGAAGGAATAGTTCCCCAACATTGGTGTTAGCAGAAGGAATAGTTCCCCAACATTGGTGTCAGCGGAAGAAACTGGTACCCCAGCAACCAATTGGTGTCAGTGGCAAGAATAGTGCCCCATTGATGGTATCAGTTGGTGGAAAAGTGGCCTCTCCTTGGTGTTAATGAGAGTAATTGTGTTCTATAGTTAATATCAATTATGCCCCAATGCTGGCGTTAGTGGAAGGAATGGTGCCTCATCTTTGATGACACTGGGAGGAGTAGTGCCTCATATCAGTGGGAGGAATAGTGCTCCAGGGGCCGCATAAAGGCAAGCAAAGGGCCGCAGTTTGTGGACCACTGCTATAACTGATGAAAAAAAAAATGCTCCGAAATATTTATAATACGCTAAAGGGTGTGGGTAACCAGGGCACTGCGTGAAGGATTTTAGGTATGTGTTGTATTGTACATTTGGTATATGTTGAAACTGAAAGTTATGCTATGGTGGCCTTCCAAAAGGAAAGAAAAAGACCTTATAATTTAATAGTAAAATTATTTTTAAACAAATTACAATAAATGCAAAAGCTTTCTATCTATATTAGATTCAGTTTTCCCAATACTAAAAAATAATGTACGGTGATGACTGGGGATACGGAGCGTTAGCCTATGAGGTCAGCTGTAATTTCTATAAAAATGTCATTAGCATGTTGATGAGTGGGAAAGAAGGAACCCAGTAGGGCAAAATAGAAGCAGATTAAACTTCAGACTTAAAATGTCATACTGCCAACAAACCACATTGTGCATTATACATTCCCAAGTAAAACATGGGAACACATTACTTAAAAGTCCTAATTAGGTTTAATACAATAGAGGTGGATAACCTTCTAACCTCATTAAAAGGGTGGGTAACACAGGAAGAGGTGACACTGCCCTATAGGATATACAAAAGCAGTACATGTCATTTACACCAAACCCTACTAATCTCCACACTTTTAAAACACCGCTATTGAAACCAGATGCTTCATTCCCTTCTTGTTTATTGCAGGCAGGCAGCAATTGCTTTGAAAGATGAATGATTAACCTACAGATGGTAGAATTCATGAGCGCTGCTCTATAATCACACCTCTACGCTCCGTATATTCCACAATTCGTTACCCAGTATTGAGATTGTGCAAGTGGCCCTAAAGTCTAAAAAGGTTATATTTTCTTTGCCTTAATGCATTCTCTGTATTAATGTAAAAAAAACACTCAACTATATTTTCACCCCCCCTCCCAAACACGTTTCTGCCTCCTGTCACCATTCCAGCACTGTCACAGCTGCAGCACCCCTGCACCAACTTAGGGCTCATGTACACTGCAGCTGATAAACTCACGTTCAGGGGCTGCTGAAAAACGCAGAAACGCTCCTGAACTCTCCCTAATGTTTTCCTATGTGTCCATGTACACTATGTTGTTTACAGGCAGTTGAGTTTACAGTCGTTTTTTTTTAAACACACCAAACTTGCGTTCAGGAGTAGATTTTACTGGCCAAGCGCTTGTAAACGTGGCTATCCGCATTTATAAGCGTTTGCGTTTAGAAGCGTTTTTTAACTGTTCCATATTCAGATGCTGTCCAGAGCCTTTTTTCATCATCAGAAATGCATGCAAAGCATTTTCCAGGTACTCGAACTCGGTACACCAGCAGTCAGTTCCAGGTTTCGTGTGAAGGAAAAAAAAAAAAAAAAAAATGATAGAACGTGCTGCATTAGGCTCATGATGGGATCCATAGTGAATACAACTAGAAAAGACAGGTCATCTCAACACATACTGCTCTCTCTGCTTTTGCTCTCTATATTCCTCTCACAATGTCTGAAATAGTTAATTTTTTACTATTTTTCAGTGCATTCTGGGCATTTAGGAGGGTCTCCTGAGGTTATCTTTTAAAAACACTTCTAAATGCGAATTCAAACGCGGCTTCCAGCAGTTTCCATCATTCAGAAGAGTTTTCCCAAACGCCCCGTGTACATGAGTCCTTACTCCTTTCACAGAAGACACTGAAAGCAGCGGGAGCTATAGGTTCCTGCTGCTGTCAGTCAAACTCCCATAAGGAGGGACTGGGGGTGTGGCTTACTGGCACCGTGTGGGTCTCTGGACACACACAGCCCGACTCAAAGTGCAAATACACAGATGTCTCCTTAGCAAATAGCTTGCTACGATGGTACCCGGAAGGTGACAGCGCTGGTGAGGGACTGCAGGAAGAGCAGAAGATGGTGCTTTCTTTACAACACTATTGAACAGAGCAGGTATGTATGTCTTTTTTAAATTTTTTATTA